>NW_022631151.1:2237693-2597392 GCF_010015895.1 Lontra canadensis | reverse complement strand
GAGCCTCTCTAACGACCTTTTTTGACAAGGAGACCTTCACTTCTTCATATCCTCAACCTGAAGTCCAGCAGCTTGCTCATTCTAAACACAATTTGGAGCAGTTGTGGCTAAAATCAGCTAATTAAATTTGTGCAGTAACATTGACCTAGAGAGGCTTCAGGTTAAGGCTAATTATTTAACCGAAAAACGGAGCATGAAGAGGCCATCCATTTGAATTTCCCTTGTAGCCCACAAAACATTACATAAAATTAGAACAGCTGATATTAATTAGGTCAGCAAAGAGCAAATATTACTCAAATACAGGGGCAGCTATGCATCTCTCTTGCTGCATCTGCATCAAGAAAATTAAATAAGAAGTCGGATGATTTGTATCCGAAAGCATTGGTGACCCTCACTTTTGGCTACTCAAGGGATTGGCAGATATTCTGGGACAACCTGGAAAATCTGGAGCCTACATATGTCAAAGGAAAAGATTAAACCCTTGTGATAGCAGACCGATCAAATTCATATTATCATCTGGAAAGACGTGGTCCATATTGATTTCAGTAGGGCTCTCAGTTTTATTTCACCTAACTTTCTCACTAATAAAAAATTAAATTATAATGATCACATTATTTTGAGTAAAAATAGGGAATCGGTTAGTGGGGGACTTGGGAGTCAAAATTGGCGATTATACAGTATAAGAACTCATGAAGAGGGTCCTTGATAGCATTCAATACCCTTACTAACCTTCACTATAAAGAACTTGTAACAATATCCAGCAAAATTTCAGAGAGAATTAAATCATTTGCAGTTTCCAACATTCTGGGAGGTATCAATGCAATTTTAAGTAATCATGGTAAATTGGAAGAATGAAATTTGGCTAGGATATGTACATAATGGCATGCAGCTAGGGCAGAAAGATATTTCAGGATGGAACTGAATGCCTGTAAGCAACATTTCTACCCTGAGCTCAAAGTCAGTGTGACACTGACTATAGCAAGAAGCAAATACAATGACTGAGAAAGAATGCCCTGCCCTTGTCTGAAGAGTATGGGGATATTAGATTAATTTGAGCAACTAAGCTTTGCACGGAGGTAGGAATTCTAGAGAGGATCCAAAGAATGATCAGATTGACTTTAAAGTAGATAAAATAGGTCTAATGGAACAAATGTATGATTTTTAAGATGAGATTATTAAAGATGAATGCAGTTAATGTTTTTCAAATACATGAAAAATATTTTATAATAAGGATAGCGATTACTCAATTTACATGATTTCTGAATACTTTTTAAAAAATTTTATTTATTTATTTGAGAGACAGACACAGTGAGAGAGGAAGCACAAGCAGGGCGAGTGGGGTGGGAGAAGCAGACTTCCTGCCGAGCAGGGAGCCCAATGCAGGGCTCAATCCCAGGACCCTGGGATCATAACCTGAGCCGAAGGCAGAGGCTTTGACCCGCTGAGCCACCCAGGCGCCCCTTCTGAATACTCTTATATCATCTGTGTTTAACCAGGCAACACCTGTAGGGGCCTACTTAGCCAAAGTGACTCCATCTCGGTTAACTTAAACTGATCCTGCCCCACCCCCCAGAGGAACTTACTTAAAACCACGTCTGGGAAACCCGTCCCAGATAACAGAGCCCAAATACAAGGATGGGTCAGGTCAGGTGGAGATAACAGAGCCCAGAATGCAAGGACGAGTCAGGCCAGGTGAAGACAATCGCATTGGCCAGGCTCAACCACATGGCCTTTGCTCTATAAAAGCTAGTCTGTGAGGCTGGGTGGGGTGGGGATCGCTCTCTCCATAAGAGACAGCCCCGGCTGGTCAGTTTGACTCTCGGTGCTGGTGTGAAATAAAGCTTTGCTTGACCTTTGCTTTGTATCAGTCTCGCTCCTTTGATCACGGACCCCATCACACTTACATTTTTATTTCTAGCATAGAATGTTAATTGATGTTTGATAATGATAACCAGCTTTGTTTGGAAATAAAGACAGAATAATATACCCTCTTATGCAAAATTAATTTCCCACACTTCTTGACCTCTTCCCTTTTGACCTCAAACCTACTAGGTGCTTCCTATCTTTAAAAAATAAAGAGAGGGGTGCCTGGGTGGCTCAGTGGGTTAAGGCCTCTGCCTTCAGCTCGGGTCATGATCTCAGGGTCCTGGATCGAGCCCCGCATCGGGCTCTCTGCTCAATGGGGAGCCTGCTTCCCACCCCGCCCCGCCTGCCTCTCTGCTTGCTTGTGATCTCTGTCAAATAAATAGATAAAATATTTTAAAAAATTAAAAAAAAATAAAAAGAAACAAGGAAGATGAACCTTTACATGGTCCTCATTATTATTTCCTCTTCAAAGTCCTTCAGTATTTACTAGCTAAACTTCATATTATATTTTGTCCTATTTTTCTACCTGCCACAGAAAATTCAACATTTGTTTATATCAGCATGTAGCACTATTGTTCACAAAACTTTCTCATTCATTCCGTCATGTTCAGCAAAACTTCACTGAGCTGATAGTATGTGCTGAATAATGCACTCGATGGCAGTGTGGATACAGGCAAGAACAACACAGACACAGCCCTAAATGTCGTCTTGGACAAAGAGACATAGACCCTTACAGTTGAGTGGAGTAAATAGACAATAATGTAATATCACACAAAAAATAAACACGTGAAATGGTTCAAAGTACCGTGAGGTTCTCTGGAACCATACAGCATATGATCTAACCTATCGAGAATGTAAACTCAGTGTTTTCTGTATGTAGTGTGTCTCATGTCAACTAGTTTCTAAGAAAAAATTATCTAAGTTTGTTTTAAAGAACTCATGAGCGGGGCCTGGGTGGCTCAGCCGGTTAAGTGTCTGCCTTCGGCCCAGGTCGCAATCCCGGGGTCCTGGGATCGAGTCCTGGGCTCTCTGCTCAGTGGGGAGCCTACTTTCCCTCTCCCTCTGCCTGCTGCTCCCCCTGCTTGTGCCTTCTCTCTCTCTCTCTCTGACAAGATAAATAAAATCTTTTAAAAAAGTATCATAAAAAAGAACTGATATTAAGATATTGTATTAAGATATTAAGAACATATTAAGCATAGTTACAAATATATAGGTGTACAGTATGTTAATGTACAGAGTTAATGTTTTATAAAACTGATCAGGTATTACTGGTGATGACACATCAAAATGAACATTATGGGGAGCCTGGGTGGTTCAGTGGGTTAAGCTGCTGCCTTCAGCTCAGGTCATGGTCTCAGGGTCCTGGGATCGAGCCCCGCATCGGGCTCTCTGCTCAGCAGGGAGCCTGCTTCCTCCTCTCTCTCTGCCTGCCTCTCTACCTACTTGTGATCTCTCTCTCTCTCTCTGTTAAATAAATAAAATCTTTAAAAAAAAAATGAACATTATATGGAGCATTCAGGTCTCAGACCAGCAGGTAAGATAACTAACAAAAGATAACTAAAAAACCAAACAGGGGCGCCTGGATGGCTCAGTGGGTTAAGCCTCTGCCTTTGGCTCGGGTCATGATCCCAGGGTCCTGGGATCGAGCCCCGCATCGGGCCCTCTGCTTGGCAGGGAGCCTGCTTCCTCCTCTCTCTCTGCCTGCCTCTCTTGCCTACTAGTGATCTCTGTCAGATAAATAAATAAAATCTTTAAAAATAAATAAATAAATAACAATAAAAAGCCAAACGAAGTAAAAATCAACAATTCTGCTCAGATCCATAAGAGAAGTGAGGACTTAGGTCCACCCACTGCCCCCAAATCAGAGAGATTGACAAATGAAAATAGAGAACCACAATTTACCAGAGCAGAAACCAAGACGCAGAAAACTCTGGGACAAGTGTTAAGTACATCCTGTCCTGTTATCGAGGAAAAAGCAATGCAGGAAATACTAAAAAACCAAAACACACAGTTTGAGTAGAGGTAGTGGGCATTAGAACCTCATTCAGATATGGCAGAGATGTTAGAATGATCAGATCATGAATTTAAAATTATCGCTAATATGCTCAGAGGTCCAATGGACAAAATAGCATGCAAAAATGGGCAATGAAGCAGAGAGATGAAAATGTTAAGAAAGAACCAAAAAGAAATGTTAGAAATAAAAAACACTGTAACAGAAATGAAAGATGCCTTTGACTGAGTTCTCGGTAGATTAGACACAACTGAGGAAAAAAAATCTTTGAGCTTGAAGATATCTCAATAGAAACTTCCAAAACTGAAAAGCAGTGAAAACAAAGACTGAAAGAACAGAGCAAAATATCCAAGAACTGTAGGAAAACTATAAAACATGTAACACACATGTAATTGGGAGTATCACAAGGAGAAGCGAGAGAAAATGGGACAGAAGAAATATTTGAAACAATGACTGAGAATTTCCCCCAAATTAGTATCAGGCACCAAACCACAGATCCAGTAAGCTCAGAGAATATCAAGCAGGATAAGTGCCAAAAACAAAAACAAAAACCACCCAGGCGTCTAAGTTTCAAATTGCAGAAAATTAAAGATAAAGAAAAAATTCTGAATGAAGTTAGGGGGAAAAAACCCACCTTACTTATAGAGAAACAGGAGAATTATTACATCCTCTTTCTTCTCGAAACCATGCAAGAAGTGAATGGGGTGAAATTTTAAAGTGATAGGAGAAGTCTTTAACCTAGAATCCTGTACTCGGCAAAATTATACTTCAAAAGTGGAGGAGAAATGAAGATAATACTAATGGTCACGTGGACATTAAAAGAATATAAGAATACTGTGAACAACACTTTGCCAATAAATTTGATAACCTAGATGGAATGGACAAGTTTCTTGAAAGACATCTTCTGCTGAAACAGTGGAAGAAAGAGACAATCTGTATAGGCCTCTATCTACTACATAAATTGGATTGGTAATTAATAACGTCCCCAAAGAGAAAGCGTTAGGCCTAGATGGGATTGCTGGCGAATTCCATCAAACATTTAAGGAAGAAATTCTGCTGATTCTTAAGAAACTACTCTGGGGTGCTCTGGGTGGCTCAGTCGGTTAAGCGTCCAACTCTTGATCTCAAGTCAGGTCTTGCCCTCAGGGTCATGAGTTCAAGCCTCGCATTGGGTTTCACGTAAAAAAAGAACGAAAAGGAAACTACTCTTTATGACACGATAACATAGGATACATGTCACTATATACATTTGTTCAAACCCATAGAATGCAGAACAGCCAAAGTGAATCTTAGGAAAGCTGTGGACGTTGAGTGATAATGACACGTCAATATATGTTCATCATCTGTAGCAAATGTTCTGGCCTGGTAGGGGATGCTGACCATGGGGAGGCTATGATGTAGTGGGGACATGAGGTATACGGGAACCCTCTGTGCCTCATGCTCAATTGCTATGAATCAGAAACTTCTCTATAATGAAGTTTATTAATAAAGAAAAATGAAAACAATTACATGGTAGATCCCTGGTATTTGTGGATTTCATATTCATGATACTAACTATGTCTTAGTACTTTGTCAATCTTTTGAGGCGATGTCTGATTCATATTTACTATGGAGATTGTAGGCAACAAGCCAATTTCTTAGGGGGAAAACCTAGTTGACAATATATATATTCCCAAATGGTGTTGCCATTACCCTCTCTCATCAAGTAGTCTAGAGGAAAACATACCATTTATTTGTGTAAGTCAGATGGCTGCTGTTGCTTTGGTGAGATCAACGCCCCAACAGTTTTTCAGCAAGTTCTGTACTTGGTTATAAAACTTCAGGGTACAGATATCCCCCCCTTTCAAAAGTTCGAGTTATACCAGTTGGCTCTTATGAAAGACCTCCATTAGTAATGGCTTTTCTTAACTGAAAGAAATCTGAAGAGGATCTTTACTTTTATTTTTAAAAAGGTGAATAGCGAAAATAGCGTTGAGCATTTGCTTTGCAGCTAACATTTAAGTGGTGCCGCCCACCTCCTCCCCCAGGAAGCACACTCAGCATCTCCGCATCAATCCACCGTGGCTTTGAACTCTGTCTGTGAGCATCTGTGCTCTATCCCAGTCTATTTTGTGCATCCTTAGCAATATGTGTCCTAAGGTGTCAGAAAATCCTAAGAGGTGATTTTTGGGATCTGGGAATGCTAAAAATGTTTTCCATATAAGTTAATGGTAATTACTTCTTTGCTTTATGCCATTTTGGCTTATGAAACTTTTCATAGGGACACTCTACTTTCAGATAGTGGGGGAAACTTGTAATTTTACTGTGATTCCCCAGCTCCTACCAATTGCTTTATGTTTGTTTTTTCCCCAAAGATTTATTTATTCCTTTGAGAGAGAGAGAGGGCCCGAGAGGGGCAGGGGCAGAGGGAGAGAGAGAGGGACAGAAACAGACTCCCCACTGAGCACAGATCCTTACACTGGGCTCCGTCTCACCACCTGGAGATCATGACCCTGAGATCATCACTGAGCCCAAACCAAGAGTCA
This sequence comes from Lontra canadensis, assembly GCF_010015895.1. Taxonomy (NCBI): domain Eukaryota; kingdom Metazoa; phylum Chordata; class Mammalia; order Carnivora; family Mustelidae; genus Lontra; species Lontra canadensis. The sequence goes on along the minus strand of NW_022631151.1, from coordinate 2,590,990 downwards.
GATGCCTAACCAACAGAGCCCCCAGGTGCCCCTATCTATTTCTTTTTCTCTGCTCTGAACATTTTAGCCCTCATCTCCAAACTGGAATTGCCTAAAACACAGATTCAAAGCTATTCTCTTTGCTTACCCCTTTCAACGCAACCACTAACCCAGGACTTCTGTGCCTTCAACAAGTAATGACCATTGACGGGTAATGAATAAAACATTACATCGACCCTGGGGTGCCTGGGGGGCTCAGTGTGTTGAGCCTCTGCCTTTGGCTAGGGTCATGATCTCTGCATCCTGGGATCGGCCCGCATCGGGTTCTCTGCTCAGCAGGAAGCCTGCTTCCCCTTCTCTCTCTGCCTGCCTCTCTGCCTACTTGTGATCTCTCTCTCTGTCAAATAAATAAATAAAATCTTTTTAAAAAATTACATCAACCAAATGGCAAATAACTTGGTGTTTCATATTAGAAGTTACTATTATTAAATGACCTTTTGGTCATCTAGTCAATTGAGTATTTCTCGCAGATCACACTAGTTCATATAGTGCCCTGACCTCTGGCCAATTTCTTGGCTTCACTAAACTCTCTCTCACCTCTTAGTTTTCTTCTTCGTGAATCTGGGCAATTGTTATTAATTCTAAAACCAAACTCAGTTCTTGACCTACCTTTACATATAAAAACTATCAAGGGTCCTAGCTGAACAAAGGAGCCATCCTTAGTCCAGAGACATTACTTTAACAAGATCTACTCTCTCCTAGAAGGCGGTTGTGATTTTAAATAGTGACTTTTTTCTCCCTTATATTTGTGTGGGGGAGGGATCAAAGATTTCTGAAGAGAAAGCCAAATGTCAGTGCTAGAGATGAAAGGAGGGGTTAGGCAAAAAAGCTCTCAAATAATTGTGGCTCTTAACCTGAATAGATAAGTTTTATAATTAAGGAGTAAAATGTCAAATATTTTTGGCCGCTCAGATCGGTCACATCATGTCCATCATATGCTCTCTACAGAAGAAAGAAAAAAGCAGTTTGTGAACTTGTTTCATAAAACATTGAGTTCAGTACCAAAACTGACTTTAGTCTTATATAGAGTAAATCTTTTACAGTCTGCAGTGACCACTTACATTTTTCATTTATATGGTACCATATTTTGTGATGAACTTTAGGTTATATTGAAATTTATAAGTTTTGTGATTCAAAAATATCTTTGTATATATTCCTTATGAATGTCAAGGGTTTGTTGTAACATATTTCTTTATCCTCAAAAAACTATCTGACAAGTGAGGTTTAATAGATTCACAACATTATTGACTGTTTGCTATTTGCCAAGCACCTCCATATAGTTAACATATCTTCCTGGAATCAGAAAATAGGTGTTACAGTCCTATATTTACTACTTGCTTACTACTGCGACCCTTACAAAATTCTGTAATTCTTCTGGGTTCCGCTTTCCTCACCTCAAAAGCTTTAGGTGTCATGATCACTGTGCCTGATTTTTAAAAGAATATAAATTTACAAAAATGAGAGCACTTTAAGCAGAGTTAATTACTGCCACTTACATAACTATCCCAACCCAGAGGAATTTTGCTTGGACATAAAAGAAAGAAGGAACAGACAAAGCTTTTCTAATTTTTATAAAAAGTATAAAGTTTCATAATAGAAACTCTTTAAATACTTAAGTCTTAATGAATTTTTAAATATTTGAAATCATCTGGAACTTCTAGTTCTAATTTATAATAAGCTATACACAATAAACTATTTAAGACATCATTTATTTTGTCTTTCAACTATTTGGCTCTATTATATAGTAGACATTAGTGGAAAAACAAGACCATGTAGTGAAAAGTGAATGAAATTTAGAGCCAAATAATTTCCCAAGGCTCTCCCTCTATGACCTTGGGAGAAAAATCTAAGTTTTTTTTTGTGTGTGTCACTTCATTTATTTGTGAAAGGATGACAATAACTATACCACAATGTTGCTGTGATGATTTTCTTAAGTTTCTTCATTGCCAGTTAAGTTCTCCTGTAGTGAGATGAGTATTGTACTGATGTTAATTTTCCGGTTTCCATACATGTACTATGATTGTACAGTGTTAACATTAAGAGAACCTGTGTGAAGGCTATATGGGAACTCTTTATACAATTTTGAAAGTGTTCTGTGTCTAAAATTATTTCAAAATAAAAAAGTTAAAAGGAAAAGGGAAGACATTTGGAGAACAATTGGAGAGCTTAGAATATAGAAGAGGCATTAAACGATATTAGGGAATTAGTGTTAATTTTTTTAAGTGATATGATATTTGGTTACATAAAAGAATGTCCTTACTTTTAGGATATATGTATGCTGAAATATTTAGGGCTTAAGAACAATAAATAAATTTTCAGTTTGTATTGAAATGGATCAGTAAAATACATAATGTATGTATATATATGCAATATGTACCTACACATATAATGTAGATACAGCAAACATAACAACTGGGAATAGGAATGCTCATTGTTTTAGTCTTAAGGTATTTCTGCTGAAGGCTTAACTTAAGTAGATGCTTAACAGACTAAGCCACACATGTGCCCCTGAAGGCAGATGCTTAACCGACCGAGCCACCCAAGCTTTCCCTCCTACCTGCATCCTGAGTACTACTTTGATTCCTTGGTGATCAACTTATCAGGGCTTCATCAAGTCAACCATGTGGAGTTGGCTCAATTTAGAGCAATCCCATCACAGAGCATCTTGATTATTTCCTTAATGCTCATATTCCCAGTCAGTAATTTTTCTTGGATTCTGTCTACGCATGACTGGATTTAATCAGATTCATTACCTTGAGGAGTTTCATAATGGAATTCCCTAGAAGACAGGTAAAAAAAATTTAAAATAATTTTCAATCTATTGTTAAAGATCTCTAGTGATGGAATCTCCCATGACAGGTTGGCTTCATTCAGAAAGTTCATCGTTCTTTGAACTCTTACTTCTTCTCATTTTATCTTTGATGTAATAGGGGGAGACTTTTCACTTCTTGATGATAATTCAGACTATATGAGAGGACTGTTATTAAATCTTCCCTTCTGTTCTCTTCTTTGTTTAAGAATCTCATTTCTTTAAAAACAACTAGTATTCCATACTCTGAAGATCAGATATCTTCTCTTGGACGTACCTTTTGGAAAGGCATTTTAACTGATGTAGGATTTGTGTCAAGAAAATAATTTGCTTTATTTTTCTAAAGATTCTGATATCGAGAGCACTTTATGTAACTGTCATGACAATCTGGGAGATGTTACTTAGCGGCAACAGCTATTTTTTATGTGATTATTATTACCGTCCAGTTAAACGTGTGTGTATTTTAAATGTTTATTATTCCACCGTAAGCAATACCATCATCAGAATAAATTGAGGGTGGACAATGATATTCATGATGGCCCAATGTAAAAAAAGGAAAAAGAAAAAAGAATCTCATTTCTTTCATCTTTGATGAAAGCTACTATTTTCCAGAACTTTAATACACTTTATTGTAAATCTTCCTAGCTGCAACATGCTTTTTTTTTTTTTTTTTTTGCCATTTACTGAATGTATGAATAGGCTTAATATGTTTCGTATGTGTCAAAAATCATCCTGAAATCTAATACGTTAGAGGTAAACAATATCCAATTAAGAACTTGGGTCAAATCCAAAGGCCCCCAACCCCTCCAAAAATTAAACGTTGTTACCTCTGCTAAACCTCCACTGAAGTCAGAGATTTGGGGCGCTTGGGTGGCTCAGTCGGTTAGGTGTCTGATTCTTTATTTTGGCTCAGGTCATCACGAGACTGAGCCCCACATAGGGACCACACTGCCAGCGAGTGCATTATTCAGCACATGCTAACAGCTCAGTGCAGTCTTGCTGAACATGAGGGAGTGAATGAGAAAGGAGGGTGTGCTTAAGATTCTCCCTCTCCCTCGGTCCCTCCCCCTGCCACACACGCACGCACTCTCTCTCTCTCAAACAAATAAATCTTTAAAAAAAGAAGTCAGAGATTTGCCTCAAGTCTTTCAAGTTGCTCAAGTGTGTTCTCACTTTGAATCATGGTCAAATAGTATAGTAAACGGAGAACTGCCTTAGAAATCAGAAAGCAGAGGACTGAGTTGCATCATTGCCTCTCATGCCTGGAACTTCCCTTTGGCATTCTGTGCAACTGCTCACCCTCAGATTTCTCACCTGTGAAATGGAATTTCCAACGTTTGCTAAGCCTGCCTCACTATGTCATCTTGAATGTCAAATCTGAGGATCATTTTTTGATCGATGAAATGATATTGTAAAGTCAAATATGATTGCTAAGCAACAAAATGACAAAACATGATTTATGAATGTGGCTGCCTAGTATATACATTAATCCGCTTACATATATTTTAAGGCTCTTTTTTGTGCAGTTGATTTGTGAGTTTTTTATTCAAATGGACATAAGTGGATTTCTCATTAAGTTCTGCAGTCTACTTGAAGGAGTTTTTAAAGAGGATCACGCTACTGACATCTTCAAGGTACAAAAGCAAAAGGATTCATGTTCAGTAGAGGGTTACAATGGTTCATTTTCTCATGATACCCCTTGAAACAAATCAGCTGACTTGTCTAAAGAGACTACTTGTCTAGAGAGACTACTTGGAGACTGCTCTATTACATATCTTGGCCCTCAAAATCAAAGATAGCACAAACTACTACATATAGGAAATCTGTAGAGATAGCATACGTGTTTTAGGAACATTAGTAATTAATTCATTGTTAATGTGTTCAAACGTGTGTGAAAATCATCTCAGTCACTGCCAATCCACAACGTTCCACAACTATCATCTGGAATGATATAATTCACAATAATATAGCTTGATAGAGATAAAGTAGACCATATTATAAATTTCATTTTCCTAAATGTCAGAATGTATGGTAGTTTCCATGAAATACTTCTTTGTAGCCTACTCATCCCAACAACAATTTATTTCTAACTCTTGCATCTTGTTACAAATGACTTGTTACCGTACGGCTCCAGGATTCTTTGAGAAAATGTTGCTCATATTCATTAAATGAAAATAATGTTCTCACTGACTGTTATTACAATTAAAGTACTTTTCAATAAGTTTGTGCATTTGATTTCATAAAAATGTCCTTGGAATTACTTTAGTTTTAATTAGATCAGAAGCAAACCACAGTGAGCTTCACTAGTCAAGTTTTACATCTGGGGAGAGAAAACTGATGAATTCTAAGCTGCCAATAATGTTAAAAATGAATATAGCCCAATTATGATAATATCCGGTCCAAGTTTTAGCTCACTGAAGAAACATGGAAGGAAATGGCATATTTTAAACATTTGGGCAGTAGATAAAGGAAAATCTCTTCTAAGGTCAACTGTGAGAAGAGGACATCAAGGGTCTCCTCTAGCCATAAAGAATTGTGACCTCAAATTAGTCAAGTTTTGCTCATTACCACCCATCAGAGTATAGACTTGTTTTACTCTTGAGAACTTCCCCCACGTCTCCCTGAGGCTTTAGCTGACAGCTTTAAGTTGAAGAAGGAAGGGAAAAGATCAGCTGAATGTCATCATTATGCTAAATTCATGAAAAACAACAACTAATTTCAAGGTGTATGCAGCCAAGAGATCCAAAACTAAGTAATACCTGGAACCTGTACAGAAAATTCATGTGGGAAACATGAATACGCCAGAAGTCCATACCATACAAAGGTACAATGGAAGCTACAGCCAATGGTCTTAAGTCCCCATTGGCCTACGCTGTCTCCTTCTAAAGATACATAGAGGGAGGGGCCTGACTTCCTTAGAAATGACAGGTGGACACACATGGTTGAAAGATCATTGTGTTGTATACAAATAAAAAATTGCATTTCAGGGCTGGCTAGAAACTGCTATAGATTATGTGGTAGAAAGAATCCTACATTGGCCCCTAGTTTTTCCCTTTCTTTGGTATATACGTTTCTTCTTCTTCTTCTTCTTTTTTTAATTGTGTTATTTTGGTCGCCATACAATACATCCTGAGTTTTTTATGTAGTGTTCCAAGATTCATTGGAATTTTGGAACATAATACCCAGTGCTCCATGCAATACATACCCTCCTTAATAACCCCCACCAGCCTCACCTTCTTTCAGTGATTCCATCAAACACTAAAAAGTTAAGGGAATAAGGAAATTCAAAAAGTGAGAGTGCACATAACAAAGAACTGTAAGTAGTCTCTAGCTGCTGAGAGTAACCCCCAGCCAACATCTGGCAAGGGAATGTGAGAGCCTAAGTCCTACAAGAGACTGGGTTCTTCTAGCAACACAAATGAGCCTGGAGTGGATTCTCCCCAGAATCTCCACGTAAGAGTCTGGCCCGGGCTGACAACTTAAGTGTGAAATCTGGAGCAGAGGACCCAGTCAACCCTCCTGTACCTGCGAGCCACAGAACTGTGAGATAATCATTTATTTATATACTGTTTCAAGCCAAGTAAGTGGTAATTTGTTAGGCAGCAACAGAAAACTAATATAAATAATCATACGTGTTATTTGAAATTATGTGCATGATGCACAGTATAATGTAATATATTATTACTTATGCAAGAATATTAAGGGCGGTGATAGTGGTTGTGGTTGTTGCTTTTGGTGTAGGTGTGGTGGCTGAGGTATGTTGGTGGTGAGGTATCTTATTAGACAAGGAGACCATACACTCTCATTCATCCATTGTTTTTGTCTGTGTATTATAACCTAGAATTATCAAACTATATGGAGCCCAGGCATAGATGTTCTTAGAGCCTTCCATTGTTGTCATACATCAAACACTTTTTAAGTGGTCAGATTCTTCTAGTCCCTTGTCTTTGGGGATCTTGGTTGCTTGTTTTGTCCCAGTTGCAGGGACCAAGCTGGTTGGTTGTTGCCCAGACGCTACCATAGCCACCAACTTCAATGTAGGCACAAACAGACGGCACGTGGCTTAAGGTAACACTACTTGTCCTTCACCTCCTGCCCAAGAGATACTTGTAAGACACTTCGATCTGCTTGGCACTGGTACACACATTGACGGGAAGACAGAAGTTTGGCAGATAAATTCTCCTTCCTTCTTCCCACCGGCCAGACCACCTTGAGACACACTGGTTAATGTGTTCTCTTAGAAGATATACTTACGGAATCAAGTAAGCAGCACTTGTGTAACAAGCAATGGATGCCTTGGGAATGCCCACTTATAGTTGATTGCTCTCTTTTCCTGCCTTGTTCTCCCTTTCCCACATCCTGCTACTCCGGGGCTGTACTCACGTGACATGGAGTAGCACATTAGCTTTTGCCTGAGGTTCTGTCTTCTGGGGAACCCATGTTAAAGCAGAAGACCTGTGTATGGCTTCTGTCATCTGCCTCGGCAATTCAGGTGGGACTAGCTTTGCCTCCAAGGCTAGAGATTTCTCACGATTCAGCAGAAGGTATCTGGCCTTCTCTTTTTTTAGAAGCCGCCTTCAGCCTAGCTGTACATACTTGAACATGCATGAAAGGAAATGGCCCTCAATGGATTATACCCTAGTTTTATCCAATTAGCTTATTTTATCTGTCACAGTCATCTGATTTTTTGCCTGGGCTAACAACCTGGCTAGATAATTTGTTCCTCTCTACTTCGTGTTAGCATCTTTGTAAAATGTGGTCAGCAGCCTACCCTGCCTTCCTCACAGGGTTGTTGTCAGAATGAAATGAGATAACGCATGTAAATATGCTTTGCGATGATGCTATGTCGATCGTGCATATGTTGCTGTGGTTCCTAAATGCAGATTAGAGATCGGAGTGGGCTGCGCTATACATCCAGAAATCAGCATTAAGCAATTCTCAGGTTTTAGTATTGTGGGCTTTGTTCTTTGTAGACCTTCAAGGTACCAGTAGACCCCTTCCCATGGACCTTTGTAAAACGATGTTCCTACTAGTCAGCTCAGGAAATGGCTCCAGGTTCTTCTCCCCACTTTTGAATATACTCTTCTCTCTTGTCTCTCTCTCTTTCTTCTTTTAAAATAAAGACTTATTTATTTGAGAGAGAAAGAGGACATGATTGGGGGAGGGGCAGAGAGAGAATTTCCAGCAGACTCCTCTCTGAATGCTGAGACCCATAAGGGGCTGGATCTCAAGACCTCAAGATCATGACCTGAGCCGAAAACAAGAGTTGGACACTCAACTGAGTGAGCCACCCAGGTACCCCCTCTGGTCTCTTTTGACTTCACACCAGGACTCTACTTCTCTGCCAACCACTTTTTATACATTCTGCCCAATTTTTAAAGTCTTTAAATAGACTTTATTTTTTAGAGTAATTCACAGCAAAGCTGAGTGGAAAGCACACAGAGGCCCTATAGATTCCCTGTCTTCCCCCCACCCCACCCCTTACACACACGAAGCTTCCCTATTAACATTCGGAACCAGAGTGGTACATTTGTTATGATGTATTTGCACTGATACATCTTTACCAGTAAAGGCCGACATATTATGTTAGTATTCACTTTTCGTGTTGTTCATTATCTGGGTTTGGGGAAATGAATAATGAAATGCATCCACCTTCATAGTATTATAGACAGTAATTTCACTGTCCTAAAAATCCTCAGTGTTCCAGCTATTCATTCTTTCTGTCTTCATTGTTTTGCCTTTTCCAGAATATCGTATAGTTGGAAACATGCAGTACGTAACCTTTTTAGATTTGCTTCTTTCACTTAGTAATCTACGTTTAAGGTTGTTACATGTCTTCTCATGGTGATAGCTCATTTCTTGTTAGGGCTGAGTAACATATATATTTTTTTAATTTAAATTCTAGTTAGTTGACATACAGTTCAATATTGGTTTCAAGAGTAGAGTTCAGTGGTTCATCATTTACATATAACAGCTGGTGCTCATCATAGCAAGTGCCTTCCTTAATCCCCATCACCCACCTATCACCTCCCCCACCTACCTCCCTCCATCAACCTTCAGTTTGTTCTCTATCATTAAGAGTCTCTCATGATTTATTTCCCTCTCTCTTTTTCCCCCTCCCAAATGTTCATCTATTTTGCTTCTTAAGTTCCACATGTGAGTGAAATCATATGGTATTTTTCTCTCTGACTTACTTCACTTAGCATAATACACTCTAAGTACATCCACGTCATTGCAAATGGCAAGATTCTATTCCTTTTGATGGCTGAGTAGTAGTCCATTGTGTATATATAATACCCATATTTATCCATTCATCAGTCAATGGACATCTGGGCTCTTTCCATAGTTTGACTATTGTTGAAAATGTTGCTGTAAACACTGAGCTGCAACTACCCCTTCAAATCAGTATTTTTGTATCCTTTGGCTAAATTCCTAGTAGTGCAATTGCTGGATCATAGAGTACTTCTATTTTTAACTTTTTGAGGAACCTCCACACTGTTCTCCAGAGTAGCTGTACCAGTTTGCATTCCTACCAACATTGCAAGAGGGTTCCCCTTTCTCTGCATCCTCAACAGCATCTATTGTCTCCTGTGTTGTTAATTTGAGCCATTCTGACAGGTGTGAGGTGGTTTTGATTTCTATTTCCCTGATGATGAGTGATGTTGAGCACTTTTTCATGTGTCTGTTGGCCATCTGGATGTCTTCTTTGTAGAAAAGTCTGTTCATGTCTTCTGCCCATTTCTTAACTGGATTATTTGATTTCTGGGTGTTGAGTTTGATAAGTTCTTTGTAGATTTTGGATACTAGCCTTTTATCTGATACATCATTTGCAAATATCTTCTGCCATTCTGTAGGTTACGTTTTAGTTTTGTTAATTATTTCCTTCCCTGTGCAGAAACTTTTTATCTTGATGAAGTTCCAATAGCTTGCTTTTGTTTCCCTTACCTCCAGCAACATGTCTAGTGAGAAATTGCTACAATGAGGTCAAAGACGTTGCTGCCTGTGTTCGCCTCTAGGATGCTGACAGTTTCTTGTCTCACGTTTAGGTCTATCATCCATTTTGAATTTATTTCTGTGTTTGGTGTAAGAAAACGGTCCAGTTTCTTTCTTCTGCATGTTGCCATCCAGTTTTCCAACACCATTTGTTGAAGACACTTTTTTCCATTGGATACTCTTTCTTGCTTTGCCAAAGACTCATTGCCCATATAGTTGTGGGTCCATTTCTGGGCTTTCTATTCTGTTCCATTGACCTATGTGTCTGTTTATGTGCCAGTACCATGCTCTCTTGATGATTACCACTTTGTAATAGAGCTTGAAGTCCAGAATTGTGATGCCTCCCGCTTTAGTTTTCTTTTTCAACATTACTTTGGCTATTTGGGGTCTATTCTTGTTCCATACATATTTTATGATTGTTTGTTCTAGCTCTATGAAAAATGCCAGTGGTATTTTGATAAGGATTTCATTACATGTGTAAACTGCTTTGGGTGGTATAGACATTTTAACAACGTTTGCTCTTCCAATCCAAGAGCATACAATGTTCTTCCATTTCTTTGTGTGTCCTCTTCAATTTCTTTTTTAAGTGTTCTATAGTTTTCTGAGTACAGATCTTTTACCTTTTTGGTTAGGTTTATTCCTAGGTATCTCATGGTTTTTGGTGTAATTGGAAGTGGGATCAATTCCGTGATTTCTGTTTCCATTGCTTCATTATTCATGTATAGGAATGCAACAGATTTCTCTTCATTGATTTACATCCTGCAACTCTGCTGAATTCATGTATTAATTCTAGTATTAATGTATTAATGGATACATTAATTAATTAATTAATTAATACATTAATTAATAATGTATCAATTGCTGAATTCATGTATTAATTCTAATTTTCTGGTAGATTCTTTTGGGTTTTTTACATAGAGTATCATGTCGTCTGCAAATAGCAAAAATTTGACTTCTTCCTTGCCGGCTTGGATGCTTTTATTTCTTTTTGTTGTCTGATTACTAAAGCCAAAACTTTCAGTACTACGTTAAATAGTAATGGTGACAGTGGACACCCCTATCTTATTCCCGACCGTAGAGGAAAAGCTCTCGGTTTTTCCTCCATTGAGGATAGCTAAGGGTCTTTCATTTATAGCTTTTATGACACTGAGGTATGTTCCTTCTACACCTACTTTGTTGAGGGTTTCTATCAAGAATGGATGCTGTAGGGGTGCCTGGTTGGCTCAGTCGGTTGAGAGTCTAACTCTTGCTTTTAGCTTAAGGCCATGATCTTGGGATTGTGAGATCCAGTCCACATTGGGCTCACCACTCAGTGGGGAGTCTGTTTCCCCTCTCCCTCTCCTTCTGCTCCTCCCTCCACTTGTGTTCTCACTCTCCAATAAAAAAAATAAATCTTTTTATAAAAAGATGCTGTATTTTGTCAAATGCTTTTTCTGCACATACTGAGAGGATTATATTGTTCTTATCTTTTCTTTTATCAATGTGGTGTATCACATTCATCGATTTGTAAATATGGAATCACCCCTGCAAGGGCTTCATAGTATTTGATTTTCTGGATGTACCAGTTTATATGTCCATTCACCTATGGAAGGACATCTTGATTTCTCCCAAGTTTTTGGCAATTATGAGTAAAGTTGTTATAAGCATCTGTGTACAAGTTTTTGCATGGACATACGTTGTCCATTCCTTTCAGTAAATGCCCAGGAGCACAACTGCTGGAACATATGGTAAAAGTGCACTAAGTTTTGTAAGCAACTGCCAAGCTGGGGAGCGACATCATCAAGATGATGGAATATGTCGTTCCAAACTCCAGTGCATTTCAGAGAAAGACAGCCAGGAGCTATCAATAGATAAGGAATCTTTGTGAAAATCCCAGAAGCTGGGGGTGAGACTGAAGTACCCCCTTGGACCACAAAAATGGAGGGAAAAAAAACACATTAGAAGGGTAAGAAGAGTGGGTTCACTTTGACTGCATTGTCACTCCCGGAGACCATCATAACATTATACTAAGAGGGCCCTCCTGGGCCTATGGTTTCTCCAAGGGGAGAAACAGAGCCCTAGGTAGATGTCCAGCTTCCTCAGTGTTATGGGACACTTTCCAGAAGACCAACTCTGGTTTTCCCTCATGGGGATCACTGGGAGTATCAGTGGGGTTAGACAATTGGGGATCAGCTAGAGATAGAGAAGGGGGCTGAGGCTCACAGCAACCAGCACACTTATCCTGGTTGACTACATACGGGCTGGGGGTGGCACCCGAGCAAAGAGGCCAGCTGAAAATCCTTCCCAATTGCAGAGCTGAGTTTGTGGCCCTGTCTTGCCACAGAGTTTCATCGGCAGATGTGCCCCATTTGCGTCCCCAGCTCATGGGCTGAATTGGCTGTGGAGCCCATTTTATGGCCCCACCCAGACAGGGAAGCAAGCCAGTAACCCCCCTGTGATGCTGAACATAGTCTCCACTCCCACCTAACCAGGAAGGCTTTGGAGCCCATCCCACCTCCCGCCCAGATAGGGAAGCAAGTCAGCAGTCCCACCCAACTGTTGAACACAGCCTCCAGCCTCACCTGACCAATGAGCCTGGCCAGAGAACACGTGTATCTGTGGAGCCTGTCTGTGCAGGGAACCAAGTCCTAGGAGATCATCATGACACTGAGGCAGCCTGAAAGCCCAGCCTAGCCCTGACCCGCCTGGCAGGGAGCAAATCCAGCAGCCTCTCCCAATTGTGGAGCACGCCTGGCCCCACATAACCAGGGAGCATGAACAGCATCCATGGGCAGCCTCGGATAGCAGCATATGGTAGCTTCCTGCACTTCACCTTGGCCATAGAGCCTAGCCTACAACCCTGCCTGATTGCTAAGCATGGTCTAGCCCAGGCAGAGAACCCAGCCAGCAACCCTGACCAATCGCAGAGCATAGCCAATGGGGGACCCAGATAGGGACCCCTTCTGACCAGAGCACAGCCTCCAACCCCAACCAAATACAGAGTACAGATGATGGGCACACCCATCCAGGTAGCCTATCCAGTGACCTTGGCCAACAACAGAGCCCAGACTATGGCCCCACACAGCCTTAGGGCCCAGACTGCAGCACAGCCTGACGGAGCACAGTCCCAGGCCCCAGCCAGTTGCAAAGACTACTGTGCCACGACACCAGATTGTCGCCATTTGAATGCCTCACGGGTCCCTCACGTTCAGTTGAGTTCATCATCCCCCACATGAAAGCAAAGACAGAAAGAAACCCATGCATCAGTAAATCTGTCACCATCCTCTCAGCTGTGGAATAAAAAAACCTGGAAAAAAATCTAGACTCCTCCCTCTGCATGACTGACATGGTTTTCTTTAACTTTTGGTTGCCTGTTTATGAGGGAATACACATACACACACACATCTTTTAAGATGGGACCTGAAATTTCTTGAATTCCTTCATTTTTGACTCTACCATCATTCCAGTGTGGATCTCGAGTCTTTTACTGCCACCTACCTGCCTCCCAGCATCAGTCCTTACCCCTCTCTACACCGTTCCCCCTGAGCAGACAGGCGTTCTTCCCACAGTCCAAGTCTGATCGTGATATTTACGTGGTCATGACCCTTTAATTCTCCCCTTTCCCCTCCGGATGAAGTCCAGACTCATTAGTATGACACTCAAATACCTCCTGAGTATGTTCCTTACCTATTTCCACAGCAGAGTTTTTCCAACTATTGCTGCAACTCATTAGGAGGGTCAGGAAATCAATTGAGTTGGTCGTGACCAGCATCTGCTTTTAAATGAGTAACAGTGGGATAGAATACAATAGGAAATATTGGAGTTCATCTCACATACGAAGGGTATTTCCTGACACATTTGTTTCAGTTATATATGTGTACTCCCGGGTCACAATAGAAATGTGTTTGTTTGCTTTGTTAAACAGCCTGATTGAGATGTAATGGATAGCCAAACAACTGTGCACATGCAATGTATACAATTTGATGGGTTTCAGCATACATAAACACCTTTGCAACCACTGCCACAAGGAAGGTAATGAGCATATCTGTCACCTCCACAAGTTTCTTCCTGCCTCCTCCTTTTTTTTCAGGCAGGGACACTTTACTTGAGATCTACCCTCCTGAAATTTTCTCCGTACAATACACTGTGTGTATGCATTTGTCTTGCATAACTGAAACCTGATACCTGTTGAACACCCCCCCCATTTCAACCCTCTGTGATTTTGACCATTTTAGAAACCTCACGTAAGGGGTTATGACCCACTATTTATCCTTTTGTGATGGGTTTATCCCACTTAGCGTAATGTCCCCCAGGTTTATCCATGTTGCATATGGCAGGATTTCCTTCTTTTTTAAGGCTGAGTAATATTCCACTGCAGGTATACACCCGGTTTTCTTTATCTGTTTCCCTGCTGATGAACATTTAGGTGGTTTCTGTATCTTGGCCATTGTACCTTGTACTGCGAGGAGCGTGGGAGTACAGACATCTCTTTGAGATCCTCATTTCAGTGGTTTCGGATATATACTCAGATGTGGGATTGCTGGATCATATGGTAATGGTTTTTCATTTCTCGAGGAATTTGCCAACTGTTTCGCATAACTGTAGTAGGTCACAGTGAGAACATTTTGAAAGCTATCACTTTATAGTAACGTCACATACCAGTTGTCTCCTTACTTTGCATTCTGCAGCCTTTTTGAACTTCTTTCAGTCCCTCAAATGTGCCACACGTTCTCTTCCCCCCAGGACTTTTGCACAGGAGCTTTTTGATCCCATGTGTGTGTGTGCATATGTGAGCATAAACCTATCCAAATGTTAACACTGACTGTATCCGAGGGATAGAGTTGCAGCTAAATATGTCTTGCTATGTTCCTTTCTATATTTTTAAATAATGATCTTGTATTACTTTTGTACAAAAAAAATACATTTTAAATAAATAGGTGACTCTAAGTGTAATTGAAATGAAGGACAAGTAAAGTACAATAATTTTAAAACTAAATACTAAGTGCTACTTTGTTGGTCATGAGGGAAGAGCAAAACACAGGCTGCGGAGGGCCCTTTAGGGGTGATGACTAGTGAGCTTACTGAAAGGGAGCATAGTAAGTCATCAGACAGACAAAAGGGGAGGACACTCCATGTGGAAAGGATAGCATTCGTGAGGCAGAGACCTCTGAAATCCTGTCTCGGGAATGATCTCTGATTCGCTGTGACTAGAGGATATACTATGGGGTGAATGTCTAACCTCGCAGAACGGCCAGGCACGACCTCATCAGATTGGACTTGACTCTGTGAGCAATTACAAGCAAGAACTCAGCTCACTAGAACAGGGTTTGGAAAAGGTAACTCTGGCTGGAGTGTGGACGTTGCAATGGCTCTGGAAGATGATGAAATGGCATAGCTCGCTACATTTTCCCTTGCCATTGCCTCTGCCCTTCATCGGTCGACAGCCCATACTGCTACAGCGCTCGGGAGCCCCTGGGAACCCCGGTCCCGAGAGCACTTACTGGGTGGGGAATGTGCGGGTTGAGCACCGTGCCTGCAGCCAGCCTCAGGTAGGTGGAACTTCCGTCACTCAGAGCTGGCTATAATTGGCCCCTATGGGACCTTGATGGCAGCCACGTGGGGGCAGATACAGGAGGTGGGAAAGAGGGAGGAGCAGAAAACCCAGGGGATGGATGACGACTTGATGCCTGTTTATTCTACATGACAAAATGCACACCATTCAGAAAGCCTCATGAGGAACACATCACCCCGCCTGGTATCCTTTGCCTCCATCAGTGCAAACCCCCGAATTACCTGTCAGTCCTCATAAACGGCCTTATTAAATTGGCTACCAAATCAGAGTTTATCTAATCCTGACACTCTGCCAATCCGTGACCCCTGCCAGCACAGCTGAATAGGGAGAGATCCTTCCTTTTACCTTCTCAAGAGGAAGCCTGGCCCTGGGATCAGCTTTAAGGGCCAGATCCGGATAGACTCCATGTCCCCCCCACCTGCCACCTGCAAACATGAGCTCGTCTTTCCCAGGATGGATAGGTACAGTTAAGGAGATCATCGCCCTCGAGTTCCTGGGGCATGATTAGGTCACAACCAATGGCACTGATAATAATGCTAACGCTAATAATAATACTGTGATCTTTAAAGGCAGCCGCAATGAACGTGTATTGATCAAGTGGATTATGCTAGCTGTTTCACATGCATTGACCTATGTTCTACTTGCATTTTAAAGGAAAGGAAACTTGGGTTTGGGGGAGATGAATTTCCTTGATGTCCTGAACCTAGCAAGCCGCAGAGCTGTGCCTTCACCCCAAGGCTCCGTGGCACCGGTTTCCATCCATGCAACCGCTCTCTGATAATGCTCCAATAGCCGGGATGTGGTTTTTATTTATTTTATTTATTTTATTTTCACGTTTTGTTCTTTTCTCTCAGAGTTAATCTGGGAGCTGTTCCTTGCAAGATAAAAATGATGCTTCCCATTTTAGCAGCTTTGATTGGTGCTATTACTAAAACTTAGCTGCATGGGTTTATTTGTACAATCATGTATGTCACTTTAAAAACAAATTTCCAAATAACCTGCCAGTTTGGCTCTTTTGAAAAAAAAAATTGATTACACTTACGGTTGGTGACAGAAATGAAAAATTGCAGGAATATTTAATTTTATATTACTTTCCAGCAGCAGTTACTAAAGCCTCATCACACTTCTTCATAACTAATACATTACTGGGAAAGGGGGAAAGATCATGTCATTTTTTTTTTTTTTTTTTTGCCAGCTGGAAAGAAGTAATTTTGATTTTAATAGCACAGGTATTGTGCTATAGAAAAGAAGTGTTCTACCAGTGTTCTGACTTTCTCTTTTTTCCTCAGGACTCATTGCCAATCAATCACCTGCCATGACACTTGAAGTAACGTTGGCCCAAGCAATCTCTCTAGGATTCTATACCCGGGTTAGACTTTTGCAGTCCTCTGTTCCTTATTTCTTGAGAATCCAGAGTGCCCAGCGCTGTACTATGTTACCCTGATGCCGTGTATATGAAATGATCTCAGACGCTCCCAGCACAGTGAGTCAGACAGGGTACAGGTCCAAGGCAGAGCTCTGTGATGGAGACAGCTTATGAGTTTGGAGTGACTGTGGAGGACTCTTGCTTTCAACCTCACTCGACCTAGAAGATTTTCTTTAATGACACAGGGGTTTATAATTCTTTACTATCCCCTCTTAGTGTGTCTCAGAGACACATATTTAATTTCACATTAATGTTTCTGCCTAGAAGACTCCTACCACTGCGGGTTTTCTGCCTTCAAAAATCTATTTAGCCATCATTTACCATATTACCTTATTTAATTCAGTTCTCACAAAATCCTAAGAGGGACAGATGCTATTATTAGCCCCAATTCACTGAGAAGAAAACCAAAAATCAGAGAAGTTAAGTGATTTGCCCCTGATCACACAGCCAATACATGGCAGATCTGGGTTTTAAACCAAGACTTTCTGATGTTTCTTTCCTCGATGTCCTGTAGCCTCCCATGAAATCAGTCCCTTTGGATTTCCGATCATACTTGGGTTATCCGTTTTATTGGGTACCTTTTATTTCCAGTTTGCGTTATAGTGGTTATGTATTTGTGTATCCTCTTTCCATTGAGTTCCTTCTCCTTGAAGGTAAACAGCAGTTCTTGCTCAATTTTCTGTCCTCCATAGTGTTGAGCATGGAGCCTGGTGCTGTTCCTGATGTGATCAAATTGGGTAATACTTAGAAATTTCATTCTTTCTGCAATTATTTTTCTCTCAGCTGTCTTCTCCATTGAACAAATTAATATCCAGAGCCAGAGCTTCAATGACTGTTCAACTTCTTAAACACAGCTTTTAAGAATCAGTGCTCCCATCAGAATGGAGGAAAACAGTGATGTAAGATGGGACAGCAAAGGGTGATCAGGCATTATGTGGCTATTCAACAACTGCCCTGGATCAGAGAGATCATTAATCATCTCTTACATTGGCCATCTGGAGGTTTAATCGACATTTTGACCTTGCACTGGCCTGAGAGTTCGATAGGGTAGTACATTCCCACCAGACAGCTGGGGCAATGGAGGCTTGCTTGAAGAGGTTCGAGTGTGGGTGAGATTACAGAGCTAGGAAGCAGTGGGGCTGGGGCTAGTATCTGGGTCTTGACTCCCTGTCTCTGGAAGCCATTCACATCCCTCTCCCTCCCTCCTGTGTTTCGTAAACACCTCTTCTGGCTTTTTCCTTTTTTTAACCTACCACCAGTCTGCTCCCAGTGGTTGTAAACGTACACAGCCTTCTCCCAAACGTTGGTCTCTCTGCTTCCAGTCTTCCTCTCTAACTGTTCTTTGTGAAAAGTTAAATCAGACTAATTGCTCACCTGTTCGAAAGCCGTAAATGGCTCCACGACACCACAGGTTGGTACCCAAGACCCCTGTCAACTCATTTAGTTCCACCATGGAAATGAAATGAAGTTGCTCTCTTATTTCTGGATGCTATTGTGTGGTGTTCTCTCTGTGTTTATGGAAATCCTATTTTTGCCTGTTTCCAGCCTCCTTTCCATCTGGTTTGCATCTATTCATTCTTTAGGCCATTAAGCAGTTACTACCTTTGTTGAGAGGACTTGCCTGATGCTCCAACCCACCACGATGAGCCCATGCTCATCAATAGTCCCTCATGCTCATTCTTCTTTGTAATTTTTTTTTAGCTCCATGTTACACCTTGTATTCCCGTGGCTTATTCATTCCATGTGCTCATGCTCATTCTTAGAGCCTTTATCGCACTGCGGTGTAATTACATATTGTGCTTCTTGTCAGGCTGTAGCTGCATTCAGATTAGGAGGACGAGGGAGCGCAGCTCTTCTTTAAGGTTCCTTGGGGAGTTGAAAGACGTAAGGCTGGAGCATCACTCTAGGCTAGCTGGTGGGAGGACACTTGCTTCTGGGCCGTCTAAGGGTGAAAAACACTGTGGACCTGACCTCACTTCTAAGCTGTGTTGTGCTTGAGTTATATCTGGGGTATTTGAAGATCAGACTCCTGAGTAACAGTGGATGAGTCAAAACTGGACAAGGACTCATGCAATTTCTTCTTTAAGATGTTCACTCTGAGTCGCCATAAAACCAACTCATGGAAAAAGAGGGCTGGTTTGATTTAACAAACATGTCATTGGGTCCCATAGCCATAACCTTTATGAAATAGCACATCAAACATATCAAGAATTTATAATTTGAGGGCTCTTTTCAGAATGCAGAACTGCTAATAACAGAAGCAATCATGATCGTTGGGACAGCGCAAATATGCAATTCTGGGATATAAGTAGTTAAATCGTCCTCGTGCTCTACTGTTTACAACGGGCATTGTACGCTGCTGGTGGGCAGGGACCACTGTTTTATGCTCCATACCTAGCACACTGTGTAACATACAGCATTTGTCCAGTAGATCTTTACAAGAATTAATGTTTTCACATATACAAAGTTTGATTCTCATCAGAGCCCTGGCTCTCCGGGCTGACATTTTCCAGATCCAAAACAAACAAACTAAACCAACAAGAAACCAAGAAATACAACATTTAGAGATGTAACAAAATGGAGAAAATTTCATCTATCAAAACACCTCGGAGGGGCAGTTAAGATACTCCTTGGTGGGCTCCCTGGGGGCATGCTTGACTAATAATACCTAGCCATAACATTTCCTTCAGATAGTGGGCCTTGAGATACTCATGACTTCGTTTATTTGTATAGAGATTTGGGCACAGAGCTGAAATCCGTGGGAAGACAGTGGAGGGACTCAAGAAAGCGAAGAGATGATGCTGCCCAGCTAAGCAGGAGTGAAGAGTGTGGAGAAGGAAATAAAGATTTCTTCTGTCTCTCCACTGTACTCTTTTTGAGAGAGAGAGACAGAGAGAGACAGTGAGAGTGGGGGGAGGGGCAGAGGGAGAGAGAATCCTCAAGCAGACTCCTCGCTGAGCACAGAGGCCGACCCAGGGCTGATCTCATGACCCTGAGATCATGAACCTGAGCCGAAATCAGGAGTTAGATGCTCAACTGACTGAGCCACCCAGGTTCCCCTTTCCTATGAATTCCTCAGTAAAATCTACATCTTTCCCCAGGACTTTTCCCATAAGATCATTCTTCCTGAGGACTGTAACTGACGAAGTGTCCACCATCTCCAGACATTCAAGCAGTAGGTGATGTTGGAAAGGTGTTTATTTATTATGTACATATTTGCCGAGTTTCTTCCAAATGGCAGGCACTGGGAATACAATGCTGAACCAGATTCCCAAAGACTCTTTTCTTGTGGAACTTACCTTCTAGGAGGAGAGCTAAAAATTGCAGTGCAGACACAATAAAGCTTGTGATGAGTGCTTTAAAGGAAAAAATATAAAAGACTTATGTGACAGATAAGAAAATAAAGTCAAAGATACTTTCAATAGGACCATCAGCGAAGGTCTTTCTGAGAGGTGTTGTTCAAAGTGAGATTTGAGAAAGAGGAGAAGCAACACAGGTTAAAGGAGAAAGAATTCCTCGCCCAGGGAGCAGCAACTAAAAACACACTGAGTCAAAAGATAGACTGGCATGTTCTAAAACTGTCAGAAGACTATTATGGTTGGAAAAAGTGGTGGGTGGCATAAGATGATACAATAGAGAGTTTATACGAATTCCTAGTTTAACATTTACCTTCGTAGGTTTGGGTTGCTGTACCCAAAACACCATATACTGGGCGGCTTACGAACAACAAATTGCTTTTTCACAGTTCAAGAGGCCAAGAAGTCCAAAATCAAGGTGCTGGCAGATTCTATGTCTGACGAGGTCCTGCTTCCTGCTTCCTGGACACGTGTTTTTATTTGTTTGTGTGTTTGTTTAAAGCTCTCTGGGGTTTCTTTTGTAAAGACACTCATCCCATTCACCCAGTTTCCACCCTCATAACCTAGTCACCTCCCCAGAAGCCCCAACTCCCAATACCATCACACTGGACATTAGGTTTCAATATAAACTTTCTCTCTACTTCCCCCCTAAACCCACTGTGATGATACAATGGTAATGGTGTTTATACTGGGTTGTCCACGTGGGGTGGTAAGAGCAACGTGGAATATGACATCTTTTAGGGAAAATTTGAATTTGGAAGTCCTCTGTACATCCTTCTCGCTACCAAAGGAATTACCCTTTTTTAGCGACACTGGCTGATGCCTTGTCTCAGAGCTAGCGTCTATTTTACCCTGTTGCCTTTTCCAAAAAAGATGGAAAGAATTTTATTTCTTAACTATAAATGACAGTAGAGCATTAATGTGATGAATAGCTTTAATTTCAGTAAGTGTGTTCAAACCTGAGGAAGGCCAGAACGGAAGCATTCTGCTGATACATTCTAAAAGCAATATGTCATTATCCATCAATAGTTACTTAATCAATCCATCCAAAAATTCCAAAAGCAAAATGGGAAGTTAGAAATAAATGGGTTTGCAAAAAAGACACCAACAGAGTTTTTTCACGAGGGTCTTTGCTTTGCATATGACCAAGAATTAGATGATATTCTCTCAAGTACGAACTAAGCCAAGAAAGCAGGCGAGGCTCCAGCAGTTTCTGGCAATTTTCAGGATGTTGAAATGAAATAAAACACCACCATTCGGAAGCAGATTTCTTACATTTGGGAGCTGACAGCAATTATGAAGCCCAGTAGACTCCTCATTTCTGATTTTTTGATCTCTCTTAACAACTGACATGCCAAAGAGGTGATGGGGATTGAAGAGTGCACTTATCATGACGAAAATAAAATAAAATAAAATAAAAATAATAATAAAAAGGTAAAAAAAGAAAAAAAAACAGTTGAAGAATTTTGAAAGTCATAAACATTGGCCAGAAATGAACTGTCACAATGGGGCAGGCTTTCACTGGAGTGTCCTAAGGAATAACCCTCCTCCTAGGAAACTCTTAATCTGGCACGCATCCATAAGAACTTTCAAAATTAGGGGCGCCTGGGTGGCTCAGTGGGTTAAAGCCTCTGCCTTCGTTCGGCTCAGGTCATGATCTCAGGGTCCTGGGATCGAGCCCCGCATCGGGCTCCCTGCTCAGTGGGGAGCCTGCTTCCCCCTCTGTCTCTGCCTGCCTCTCTGCCTACTTGTGATCTCTGTCTGTCAAATAAATAAATAAAATCTTTAAAAAAAAAAGAACTTTCAAAATTACCCTTTATGAACATTAATGAGACTAGCATCCCAGTGATAAATTGTGCTTCATTGTGGTATATGATTCTTTTAAAATTCTATTGAATTGGGGGAGCCTGGATGGCTCAGTCAGTTAAGTGTCTGACTCTTGATTTTGGCTCAAGTCCTGATCTCAGGGTTGTGAAACTGAACCCCGTGCTAGGCACCATGCTGAGTGTGGAGCCTGATTAAGATTCTCTCTCTCTCTCAAAATAAATGAATGAATGCATGAATGAATGAACAAATAAAAATAGTAATACGGCACATAAAAAGCATAGGACAGTTTTTTGCAACCTAATAAGCTCTCAATATTAGCTATTTTTATTGTTCTAACTCAATATTGTATGTTTTAGGATAATCACGTACATGTTATAAGAAGTCTCCTTGAAGTAAAGAGCCCTATTACAAATCATGTCATAATATGCTGTTTGTACTGAAGCCATATTAATTGAACAACAACAAACAACCCACACACAATAAGGTATCTGCTTATATAATACTGGAAAAATCTTGTAGTCCTCTTTTATTAGAAAAAGAAAAATTTTAAAGATTTTATCTATTTATTTAATAGAGAGAGAGAGCGCGCACGCAAACAGGGGAACTGCAGAGAGAGGAGAAGCAGGCTCCCCACTAAGCAGGCAGCCCAATCCAGGGCTTGATCCCAGGACCCTGGGATCATGACCTGGGCCGAAGGCAAACGCTTAATGACTGAACCACCCCCGCTCCCGGAAGAAGTATTATTTTTAAAGTAGTCCTAGAAAATCAAGATCTTCAAAAAACAAACAAACAAAAAACAAAAAAAAAAAAGGAAAAAAAAAGCTCTGAAAATACGGCAATGACTTCTTATCTGATGTGACAATTGCTGATTTATGTAATCAATTACTTTGTCTAGAAAAGTAAAGCATGTTTCCACAAGAAGAAAATTACATGTCAGATGTATCTGCTCTCAGCCTGTTTGACAATGTAAAGGCTGTTCTAATTTGTGAATCTTAGAACAAAAATAAAGATACATGGGGCGCCTGGGTGGCTCAGTCGGTTAAGCATGTGTCTTCAGCTCAGGTCAAGATCTCAGGGTCCTGGGATTGACCCCCGCATCGGGCTCCCTGCTCAGCGGGGAGCCTGCTTCTCCCTCTCCTTCTGCCTCTACCCCTGACTTGTGCTCACCCTGTCTCTCAAACAAACAAACAAACAAACGTACATGCAAGAGCAGAGAAAGAGTGGATGCAAAGAGAGTATGGGTAGGATAACAAAGCAGCTTGAGAAGGAAAAATAGTTAGAAGCAGGTCAGCTATAAGGAAAATACCGCAGGGAATTTCTAAACCAAAATCAGGCAAAGAGAATGCCAGCCGATGTAGACGTGTATGATAAGGTCAGGCAAAACTGTTCAGGTTTGCTTTACCTGAGAACTTGGCCGGTCACCCTGGAGGACCAGCTGCATTTTACTTCATACACTACACGTTTCATCTGGATGCAGCCATGGCTTTGCGGAGAGAGAAATGTTGGAAGCTGGAGCCAATAATCCGTGCCCAGTTATAATGTTTCCAGTGATCTTAAAAGTCCCGTCCTGTGTGCCAAGCATTTGGCAAGCTGCAGGGTCGATGATGCACTGATTCTTGAGGAGACATAGCGTGCAGAGGGGAGCAATGAACTCGCATTTATAACTAGCCATTCCAATAGCCAGCCTTAATGCCTCCCCAAAGCACCAGGAGAAAAGGTTCATTTAATTTTTATAAAATAAGCTGCGATTCCAACTGAGAAGTGGCACTTGATCATTTACACATGCCGCATAGATACAGCACATACTCCAAATTCCCATTCAAAGTATGAGAAGGCATAGCGCGAAGTCTTTTGCTTTTGTAAATTATGAAATGCATGATTAAGATCAATAAGAATGGGCGCATCCTTGCCCGTGACCATCAGCATCGACCTGCCTCTTGGACACAATGTTGCAGAGAGTGAAGAAACTCTGGAAGTCATTTAACCAACCTATTTTTCTGGATAGAAAGACATTCTATACCGTGCCTTTTAATTTACTTTAATACTTTCATCATGTGGTTTGTACGTTAGAAAACACATAAATACTCACTGTAGAATACGGAAAATATTAGAAACTGGGAAAAATAACAGATTCATTCTAGAAAGACATGACTTTTAAAACGTGGGCATTGGATAGAATAGAATTTATGAGAATTTCTGGGTTTCTAGGGTATGAACCTGTGACCGTACTACAAACAGTGAAAATGTTTGTAATAGCACATATGGGACAGAAATGTACCAGAGGTTGTCTCAAATCAGGCACACACAGCACTACCAATAACAAAATGTGATGCTTAGAAAACCTTTTTTTAAAGTACCACTACATTTTTAAAGGGTTGACGATGTTAGAGGAAAGGCTAAATTATGTAACTACAATACTGATGATATAAAAAGAGATTACAAAATCATTGTCATAAGAAGAAGCAATCAAATCCTATTCAGCCAGAACTGTAGAAGGGTATCACAGAGGTGGGTCAGGAATTAATTAATTTTTGAAACATTCTGTTTCTAGACTTAGTAACTTTTATTTTATTCATCATCTTTGTAAATTTTTAACTTTTCCTGATTTCTCTTCTTATTCTAAATAATATTCATATGATTACTTACTATATATGTTAGTATTTTGTCATGTTTTAGTCAAAATTATACTGTGGGTAATGTGCTGAAAACTCTACAAATATTACATATTGAAAATATTGATGTACACCAATGTCAGTTTCAGTGACCCTATTGTAAGACATCAGTTGGTTTGTATATTTTGATTCTTAAAACTAACATGACAAATATGATGTGTATATATATATATATATATATATGTATATATATATATATATACACACACATATATATAAATAAAAGAATTTATTTACTTGACAGACAGAGATGACAATCAGGCAGAGAGGCAGGCAGAGACAGAGAGAGGGGGAAGCAGGCTTCTCGCCGAGCAGAGAGCCCGATGCAGGGCTCGATCCCGGGACCCTGGGATCATAACCTGAGCCGAAGGCAGAGGCTTTAACCCACTGAGCCACCCAGGAGACCTGAATATATATATATATATTTTAAAGTTTTACTTGAGAGAGAGAAATAGAGAGAAAAAGAGAGTGGGGAGGGGCAGAGGGAGAGGATGAGGGAGGGAAGTAGACTGCGTGCTGAGCAGGGAGCCCCACATGGGGCTCCATCCCTGGACCATGAGGTCATGACCTGAGCTGAAATTAAGAGTCAGATGCTTAACCTACTGAACCACCCAGGCGTCCCTATAGTGAATATCTTTTTTTTTTTTTTTAAAGATTTTATTTATTTATTTGACAGAGAGAGAGAGGTCACAAGTAGGCAGAGAGGCAGGCAGAGAGAGAGAGGGGGAAGCAGTCTCCCCACTGAGCAGAGAGCCCAATGTGGGGCTAGATCCCAGGACCCTGAGATCATGACCTGACCTGAAGGCAGAGGCTTAACCCACTGAGCCATTCAGGCGCCCTGTGAATATCTTTGATAAAAGTATGTTTCTATGAACTTCGGGAGATGATGATGTCAATGTAGTTTCATCAGTTGTCACAGACATACCACTCTGGTGGTAGGTGTTGATGACGGGGAGGCTATGCATGTGTGGGGACAAAGGATATATGGGAAACCTTTGGGGTGCGTGGGTGGCTCAGTGTGTTAAGCCGCTGCCTTCGGCTCAGGTCATGATCTCAGGGTCCTGGATCGAGCCCCACATGGGGCTCTCTGCTCAGCAGGGAGCCTGCTTCTCCCTCTCTCTCTGCCTGCTTCTCTGCCTACTTGTGATCTTTCTCTGTCAAATAAATAAAATCCTTAAAAGAAAAGGTATATGGGAAACCTCTATATCTTCTTCTTAATTTTGCCATGAGCTTAAACTGCTGTAAAAATAAAGTGTATTTTAGGGGCACCTGGCTGGCTCAGTGGGTGGAGTGTGTGACTCTTGATCATGGGGTTGTGGGTTCAGCTCCACGTTGGTATATAGAGATTACTTAAAAATAAAATCTTAAAAAAAAACCACTGTATTTTAAAAAAACCTAACTTGCAGCAAGTTGTACTTAAAAGTAACATACAGGGAAATCAGGGGAAAAAAATCTTTGCTTCTGTACATTATTTTCCTTAATCTTATGACTCTTGCTCTTGTTCTCCCTCACTTTCTCTAGCAAATCCTTTTCAAAATGGGTTTGACAATTTACATTTCCATTAACACATCCTCATCACAACTGTGTATTGTCATTAAAACTAATACGTGCCAGTTTGATAAGCTAAATGTATCTTGTTTAAATTTGCGTACTTCTTTGGCTCTCTACTGATTCTGAACATTTGGATGCCCACCATTGAAATGAACTGTTCGCATCTTTTTGAAAGTTTTTATTGTAATGTTGGTACATCCATTATTGAGTTGTTTAATGTATCCAGGCATTTCTCCTATAGCTCAAGGTGTTCATAAAAAGATTTGTGTATAAAGTGATCCATTAATGAGGCAACATAATTCACAACTAGTTTTAATTTTCTGGTTATCTGAAACTGGCACCAGGAGGACAGGAGGGTAAAAAATATGTATACTAACAAAAATCTCCTTTGTCATGACAGGGTCATTCGCAGTC
This sequence comes from Lontra canadensis, assembly GCF_010015895.1. Lineage (NCBI taxonomy): Eukaryota > Metazoa > Chordata > Mammalia > Carnivora > Mustelidae > Lontra > Lontra canadensis. The sequence goes on along the minus strand of NW_022631151.1, from coordinate 2,564,352 downwards.
ACTTTTTATCTGTAAAAACAACGAGGGATGAAGTGATAAAAATATGTAGGAAGAATGAACTCCTGTGGCCGAAGCGATGCTAGAAACCATAAAATTGAATTTACCTGTAGTGTGTAGGTTATATAACTATACGCTCTCTTACAGCTCTAAAAACACCTAATTTAAATACGCCCACAGAAAAATTACTATTGAGTATGTTTGTTCGCCTTTTCTCCTTCTGTAACAATTATCTTCATACAAAATCAGCGAGAAAATTGCCTAGTTATGTATGTGTATTGCTCTCCTACTACAAATATTTACTGGTTCATTAATTTATTAACCTTTTGTCATATTTCTCACAATTTTCCCTTCTTTGTTATTTGCCCTTTTCATTTGTTTGTGCTTTGATTAGTAAAAAGATTTTGTACATTTTTTTAAAAAGATTTTATTTATTTATTTATTTGACAGACAGAGATCACAAGTAGGCAGAGAGGCAGGCAGAGAGAGAGAGGGGGAAGCAGGCTCCCTGCGGAGCAGAGAGCCCGATGTAGGGCTCGATCCCAGGACCCTGGGATCATGATTCGAGCCGAAGGCAGAGGCTTAACCCACTGAGCCACCCAGGTGGTGCCCCAAAAGATTTTGTACATATTTGAATTACTTTTTGTTTTTATTTAATGGCTTCCATAGCTTCTGTGTTTACAGAATTCTTTCCATTTCTGTATTTCTAGAAATACTATAAGTCCTAATCCAAATGGTGCATGTGTTTTATGATTTCCTGTTTTATGTTTCATTGTAATCCATCTAAAACTCACTTCAGTATATGATGTGAAGAAATCTAGTTTTCAGTCAATTTACTTAATTTATTGAGGAATCTCTCTACCTTGTCTTATTTCCTTAATTTTATACAAAAATTCCATAAAGAGTTAGGGTCTGCTTCCAAGCTATCTTTAAGTCCACCACATCTTTTTTTTTTTTTTTCTTTTTTAGGATTTTATTTATTTATTTGACAGCGAGAACACAAGTAGGCAGAGCCATAGGCGGAAGGACAGGGAGAAGTAGGCTCACTGCTGAAATCCCAACACCCCAGGATCATGACCTGAGTGGAAGACAGATGCTTAACCAACGGAGCCCCTAACACATCTTCATAAGCGCTTTAGAATATATTTTCATGTTTGGCAGTGGAACCACACTTTTTGTTCTGATCATTATGGCCACAATCACCTCTCTTCACTTTTAGTTTTCACAATATAGGCTATTTGAGGAAGAGAATTTTCAGCACAATTACAACAAACAAACCTACAAAACAAAAGGAAACCGACACCCTGTTTTTTCAAGAGAAATGAAACCAGTTAAGATAAAAAAAGATTATTGTATTTAAATGTCCTTTTACTGCTGGTTATTTATAGGCTAATTAAGAGAAAATTTAGCACTTAATTCTTTTAGCTTACCGCTTCTTATTCTCAGTACATACCCAGATGTGCTAGTTCCAAAAGCTTTACTACTTAATAGAAAAACAGAAGTCAGTGGCCTGAGTTACAAGACTCAATAATTTTGCCTACCTGTAAAAGAATTCTTGGCATTTTCTAAACCTGTATCTTTAGATTTTTGAGAAATCGTATGAAAAGCCATTTGTGGGACATGTTTTCCTTTGTAAATTTATCTCTTTAAGTGTTTCAGCATTGTATTAAATGCAATTTTCATTTTAATAAATTTCTCTTAATGTTATTTCCATATGAATAAATTTTCCATGGTGATAAAAATTTACTATCAAGGCATCCACATTTTTAATGGAGGCTTTTGATGAATAATTCAATAAATATGCAAATAAATGACATATTTACATGTACTGTAATGCGTTTTTCAAACTTAGGCAAAGTCAATATTCCAAACTTATTCAGTTGTGAAGGAAGCCTTTTCTTACTGGTTCACCATGTCTCAACTAGACAGTGAAAGACAGTAGAGTTGTTGAAATGATTATTCCTTGCACTGGACCTTAAAATAACCTATATTAAAATATTAATGCATTGCAAAATATGTGTGTAAGTATACAATCTCTGGTAACACTTGAAGGTTTGACAGAAAGTAATTTAAAATTAATTGTCAGTCCACTCGAAGTGACATAGACGTCATGATCATCCTCCTACCTTTATTTTTTGAGGCATCACATTTTGCAGTAGATGCCGCCTTATAAAATCAGGTCATAGTACCATATTGGCCATGGTATATTGGATTAGTAAGAAGTATATACTGGTTTAGTCAAGGTTAGCATCTTCTAAGATCTGGGATCTCTGCTGGTAACTTTACATAGTCATTTTCATCTCTGATCTTTGCAACCGGCTTGCTAATGTATTATTACCATCTTTTTTTTTTTTTTGAGAGAGAGGGGGGAGGGGCAGATGGAGATGGAGAGAATCTCAAGCAGACACCGCTCTGAGTGTGAAGCCCCACATGGGGCTGATCTCACGACCCTGAGATCGTGACCTGAGCTGAAACCAAGAGTCCCAACCCTTAACCGACTGAGCAATCCAGGCCCCCCCAGTATTGTTATCATCTTCATTATATGATGAGCAAACTGAGAGATACATTAAGTAACTTGCCCTGGATGTCACCGGAGTGATCTTGGGTGTTAGATGTACTCATGGATGGCACATATACAAACATACAGTCATATGTATTTCAATTCTTTATTGCAAAACATAACTTGATTCCTCTGACTCCAGTCTAACATGGTACTAAAGTTCGTTGTAATGAACAAGAGTTCATTGTAAATTTTTCTCCCTGTCCATAATGTTAACTCCCTTCAGTGAAAATCCTGGATCCCATTAGCTTAATATATTTACTTCTTTACTTAATTCCCTTGAATGTGACTAATACCCAGAACCTCTCAATCAGCTGCCCCACTTGCCACCTTCTTCCCTATGGTCTGCTTAAAGGCTTTTTGAGTGAAATCTTCAGATAGGAAAGAACAGAAAGGGAAAGGAAGGGAAGAAATACATACATTCACTTCTAGACAGTTTTTTTTTTTTTCATTTCTTTATCATAGGCACTGGGACAAATTTTTAAAGATCCTTCTTTATGACTAGTCTATGATATTTTATAGTAACTCATGCACACAAATACCTTAAAATTGTGGAAAGGATGAAACAAAAATCTTTACCTTCTTATTCCCTCTTAGCATAGTTAGGTATTAGGTATTCGAAAGTTGTACTCCATACCTTGGCTTCACAAAGAAGAGCAAAATATTTTTCCAAAACTTAAGTCTCCAAAGACCCAATTGAAATGTTATTTTTTTTCTACCTAACAGTATTCAGCAGAGAGAATCCAAAGAGTTAGAGCAGTTAGATTTTTGACATCCTATCCTCTTTGCCACATAGGCGACATAATAAGAATGTAATTGATCAGTAAGAAAAGAAGGTCTATATTGATTTGTACTGAAGCCCTATTTTTTTGTTTTCTGGTTTTGGTGGGTTTTGTTTTTTTCCTGTTTGGTTTTGTTTTCTTCTAAATTCAAGTCGTTAAGTAGAGACTGACCAGCTCATACTTCATTGCGAAAATGTACACAGCCAACAGTGGTTCTGGTTAGAATCTTGTCTTGAGAATTTTCTGGTGGTTGACATTTGTTGTTTCAGAACAGGTCACTACAAAAGCACAACGTGGTAGTTGCAGCCACGACTGTGGTTGGAACAAACCTGGTAAATGGCTTGGAACCCACAGGGAATATTCTGTTGTGAGATAGTCACTAGGGCCACCCTAGGGAAAATTTATTATCTCTACTTTGTCAGTTTAATAGAAAAACTCACCCCTCTTTTCCCACAAGAGCTGTAGCAGTCTAGGGCACACATTCCAAGTGTGCGTCCGTGTCTGAGAGAGCGTCTCCATCTAGTGTAGTGATTAAGTCTACAGACTACCTTGCTAGGGTTCTAATCCTGACTCCACGACATGCTAATTGTGAGTGGCGACACGCAAGTTAATGAAATGCTCTGTGCCTCAGTTTCCTCATCTGTAAAACACAGGTGATATGTGTGTTTCCTCAGACAGTGGTTGTGAGGATTAAGTGTGTTAATACATATTAAGTACACAGAACCATGCAAAACACTTGATGATCCCTTTGGAAGCATGCCGGAAGGAAACATTGTGTGTTGGTGTGCACACGTGTGCTGAGGAGTGGGGACGAGATGGTGTGGGAGTCATCAGAGAAGGTTTGGGAGCATAAGTGATTCTTGGGAAATCTTGAAGAACAACTCGTTTTCCAGGCAGACAAAATGAGGAGAGACAGCATCCCCAACAGGGGCCACTTCATGAGAAATCCTGGGAACTGCAGATTCCATAGAGCTGGAAGGACTGTGTTTGGGGGAGGGGCAGGAGGTGTCTGCTAGGCTGACGAGTTTACCAGGGAGGAGGTTGAGACTCCGAACTGAAGTTGTGTCGATCACTAGGACCCACACTTGTCTGGGAAAGCCTAGGCAACTGAAGGGATGAGCTCAGTAGAATGATTTTGGGAGCGTGGCGTTGGGGGGCTCTGATTGAGGAGACAGAACGTCTCGTAAGAGAAGAAGAATCTAGGCGCGTTGAGTTCGATATACTAACCAAATCTTGGCTGTCGGTGGGGAAGAAGGTGACTTGAAGGTCGGCACGTAGGATAACCCCCTGACCAGTGATCCCAACCCTCTGGGCCTCATGGCTGCTCAAAGGGAACAGCCTTGGCTTTTCTGCCTGGCCACAAAGGTGTGAATAACTAGCTGCGATACCTCCTCAGTGAGGCCCCTAGCAGGTGATTACAGTTTTCAAAGGGAATCGTTTACTGCCTGCCATTCCAGATTGATGAAGGAATTCCGTGCAGACCATTTGCCTGGCCACCTTCCATGCACAGCAAAAGAGGTTTTTGCCATCAACGCCAAGGTTTCAAATTGGCATTTTCATAAAAACAGGCAAAGCAGCCCATTATCTAATTGATGTCCCTAAATTATGGGAGCTGAGGGAGTCAATGTCAATGCACATGGTGTTGAGCCATTTTTTTGGAAGGCACTCAATTCTAGGCTTGGAATAGTCTCTGTATAAAGAGAGGCCTAGATTCCTTTACTAAGAAAAGAATTCAAACTTCCTCATTTGAACAGCTTTCACATACACAATTTCTGGAAGCAAACATTAGGACTCTTTACCAAGTTCCCTTTTGCATCTATTGTAAGTAAAGGAAATGTACCATGACATTTTAAGATGAATTAGAGGTGACACGTAACACAGCTGTACATATCTCTTAGCACAAACAAGCTTTCTGCCTAACAAGACTTGTTTCTGTTTGGGTTTAATTTCTCTAGAAAATCATCAGTCAGCTTCATCCGAGGCTCCCCATGCTACAGTAATGACATCTATCCTTGACTTACACCAGAAGCAATTCAGTGTCACCAGCAATGCGCACGGTGCCCCACTTAGAGGAGAGGTGAGAACTGAGACCACTTTATGAAGAGGGGATGGTGTTTTCGCCAGCAAAGCCAGGCCCATCAGGGAGGAAAAGGAATCAAGTGAAATCGAAGCAGATAACCCCATGCCCAGCCCCACTCAGCTGCCTGGCTGGCCCTGGATGGTTGGCCTGGGCAAGTGTGTAGCTGTGCCTCGAAACGTTCAGTCACCCCAACATTATGCAATGCGTTCCACTCCTCCCATGTAGCCACTAAAACAGACCAGCAGCCTACCCTCCTCACATGGGATTCCACCGAGTGCCTGCTATATGCAGACTCTGTGCTGGGTGCTGGGAATAAGAGCTACCTTGGCTTGACTGGGTACTTGCGCCCAGGGCCAGTCCAGCTACAGTGGTCCCTTGGATGCTGGGGGCTGGGGGCCCTGACCTCTATGGAAGTGAAAATCCATGTCTTTTTAAAAAAATTATTTCATTCATTCATTTATTGTTTTATTGGGAGAGAGTGCGTGTGACTGGGGGAGGAACAGAGGGAGAGGGACAAGGAGACTCCATGCTGAGCACGGAGCCCAATGCAGGACTGGATCTCATGACCCTGAGATCATGACCTGAGCCAGAATCAAGGTCAGATGCTCAACGGACTGAGGCCCCCCTGGCACCCCGAAAATCTGGTACACTACATAGCCTTGTGTGTAACCTGGTCCACAAGCATATTTTGTGTTATATGTATTATATATTTTTTCCATAAAGTCAGCTAGAATGAAGAAAATGGTATTAAGGAAATCATAAGGAAGAGAAAATTCACTTGAGTACTGTACCATATTTATGGAAGAAAAAAATCCATGTACAAGTGGACCTGTGCAGTTTGAACCGTGTCGTTCAAGGGTCAACTGCATTTTATGTGAATTAACTCATAAATCTTCACCACCACCCTGGGCGCTATGGATTATCATCTCCATTTGCAGGGGAGGAAAATGAGGCATGGAGACTAATTTGCCGATGGTTACGTGGCTAAGAAATGGAGGAGTCAAAATTTGAAACCAGGGAGTGGGGTCTAGCGTGACATGCTTTACACTTATCTTCACCACCTTCTATGATGTATGAGTGTGTCTGTACCAGGAAGGAACAGAGAATCTAGGTAGGCAAGTAGACATAAAAATGAATAAATTATCATACTGTATCATATGAATTTGAGCTAGCCTTGAAGGCACAGAGGAAAGAATAGAACTTTCCAATTATTAAGTACCTACTAAGTGCCAGTTACTATGAAAAGTGCCATACTGACAATATTTCATTTAGTTCTTTGAGTGTGGGGATCCTGTCTGTAGTTGAGGTCACCTTAGGCTCTCCAAAATACTATAGACAGTGTAGCATTTCAAAGATATAACTTTGTAGTCATCATTTTCCTTAGTATGGGTAAAGATATAGCATCTCTTTCTATTTTTATAACAATATATTGAGATGTAATTCACATAAATTAAATGTGTGCAATGCAGGGGTGCCTGGGTGACTCAGTTGGTTAAGCATCTGACTCTTTGTTTCGGCTCAGGTCATGATCTCAGGTTGACACGGCTCTGTGCTCCTCAGGGAGTCTGCTTCTCTGCCTCGCTCTCTGCCCTTCTCCCCCCACCCCCCCACATGCATTCTCTCTCTAAAATAAAAATAAATTAATCCTTATAAATAAATATGTACATAAATAAGTGTGCAATCCAGTGGTGGTTAGCCTAGGCACAAGGCTGTGAACCATAACCACTATCTTGTTCCAGAACATTGTCATTACCCTAAAAAGCAATCCTTTACATTTTCAGCAGTCACTCCTCATTCACTTTCACAGAGATGGTCTCTGTGAAACCGTGGTCTGCTTCCTTTTTTTTTTTTATTAATAAGTAACAGCTTTATTGGGATATAATTCACACACCATACCACTGACCTATTTGAAGCTCACAACTTTAATGTTTGTTAAGATATTCCTTGCATTATAAAATCATCACTGTTAATCAAACTTCCAAATTCCTGCTGAGGATAAGGGGATAAAAAGAGCACAAGTAGTGGCACCTGGGTGGCTCAGTGGGTTAAAGTCTTTGCCTTTGGCTCAGGTCATGATCCCAGGGTCCTGGGATCGAGCCCCACATCGGGCTCTCTGCTCAGCGGGGAGCCTGCCCCCCCACCCCCACCTGCCTCTCTGCTTACTTGTGATCTCTGTCAAATAAATAAATAAAATCTTAAAAAAAAAAGAGCACAAGTAAATTGTCACAATGCTTTGTTCTTATAAACACTCAGCTGTTTTCCTTGAATAAGAGTTACTTGAATTGTTGCAAAACTTTGGTTAATTTCCAGAGTTCTGAAAAAGTCCATTTGACTATTTTTGCCCATGTTCTCATTGCTTTTATGGAAGAGTAGATTTCCTGAGTTCCTTACTCCATCATCCCTTTGGAAATAGTTTCTTGTGCACGACTAAAAATGCAAAAGCTCTCAGATGCTCCAGGTCCATTTATAAACTACAAACCATCTTTCCTAATATAACAAGCCCCACTTGCATCGTGTAGCTATATATTTTAAAGTCTCTTTCCTTCCACTTTTCTTCCTTCCATAAATACTTACTGAACCTCTACTATGTACTAGGATCAGAACTAAAAGCTGGGAGTAAAAAGCTAAATAAAGTAGAATTTATGCACTCATGGATCTGGGGGTGTCGGGGTACAGACAAGTAAGCTTTCCAAGGATATCTAGGGCAGAGGGGGCACTGGGGCCTATTATTATCTCCTTCCAATGAAGCTTTGAAGGAGGATAAGACTCTGAAATTTATTCATTCAACAATATATCATATGTCAAACACCGTGCTGAATGTTTAGAATGTGGCAGTGAACAATCAGATACGGTCCCTGACTTCATGGAGCTCATAATCTGCGGAGGAGTTCGTGGAAATCCACCAATCACTTGATTTTAGGCATTGTCTCCATTCACTGTGGAGTTTGGACAACATTACAGTAGTTCCCATGTGTGGAATAACAAAGACAAAATAAAAGGAATCATAGAAGGAGGCTGGTATTGAGCATAAATTCTGATTGAGTCTTGTCATAGAGTAACCAGCCATCCCAGTTTGCCTGAAACGTTTGTGGATTTAGCGTAGTACCTCCTGGTACACCCAGGACGTTGATCACTCTACTTGTTAATTAGTAGTTGCGTTGATAACGACAGACAGATGAAATTTATATACACATATATAAATGTATTATATATTATATATAAATACTATCTATGCATTATATATATATGTAAATATATAATTTAATACATTTTAAAAAAGAGTTTATTTTATTTTAAGTAATCTTAATTTTAAGTAATTTTAAGTAACTCGCCTACCAGGAGCTTGAACTTAAAACCCTGAGATCAGGAGTCGCATGCTCTACTGACTGAGCCAGCCAGGCTCCCCAAAATATGTTTTAATAAGTAAGAGCACCTAAGTGTGTGTGAACAGTTGTATTGAGGCAGGCCATGTATACAGAAGCAGCATTACAGATAAGATTCCCATATATGAACAATAGCAGATGGAAATATCAACTTAGAAGTTGTGCCGGATTGTTTATTTTCAACTTTGTTCCACCAGGACCTCTGTTTCTCAGGCCCCCTTCCCAGCACGGCTTGAAGTCAGAATTAGCATTGTTTGCGTGCGGTGAGAGACCACACAGAGGTGCTGGCTGTCCTCATTTGCTTTCCCTCCTCCCCACTCGACTCCAGATTACCAGTCCTGCTGACCAGAAGCGACCCAGGTCTACCACCAAAGCATCCCTGAGCAAGTTCGGCGGCGGTAGACACAGTCAACAGTGTTTCATTGACTTCCACATGTCCCCCTTCCTGGGGTCTATGCAGCTTCCTCTGTAAGCTCTGATTGTTCGCCTCCATCAGGGCACCTTAGTGACTTCTGTCGGATCCTTCACCTCCCCTCTCCAAAACGTTACTTCCCAAACTCCCCCACAACTGCAGGTGATCTAGTTCTCATGATGAACTCCTTATTTCACAACAGACTGATAGATGAAATAGCAGGACATTCTGACCTAAATTTCATTTCTTGTGGACAAAGAGGTTTTGATTAAACCTAAAAATGGAGTTCCTTCTATCTTGAGTACCTGCCAGTGGTTCAATGTTCGCGATGGATCGTGCGCTGTTTCCTTCATGCTCTCATTACTCGGTCCTTTGACATAAGTGGTTTCAATCCTGATCCCATTCCTTTTCTGACTTTTAATTGATAGTCATAATAATGATTATGATAATTATTAACATTAATTAAACACGCATTAGTTACCAAGAACATTGACAAGCATTTTATATGCATAACTTCTTAATTCTTCACAACCACCCAATGAGGTAGCCCTATGAACAGCTTTGTTTTATAGAAGACGCAATTTAAACTTTCAGAGATATTCAATAACTAGCTAAAAGTCACCCAACTAGTAAGTGGTAGGACAATAACTAGAACCAAGATCAACTGAGCTCTGCTATTTCCAAAAGCTAATTGTGAAAATATACTTATGTTGTCAAATGCTATTTCTCCCCCCAATCTAAATATAATGCAAGTATTTTTGAGGAACTGTGGATTACACATGAAGCACCACACTTCACTAACCTCACATCTAGCAGTTCACATCTGATCATTCTTATAAGCTAGTTAGGTGTTCTTGGTATTATATAGCTGAAGAAACTGAGGCTCAGGAGGGTTAAAATATCTACCAATAACAAAATAGTCAGGAACTAGCAGCGACTATCTTCACTCTCAAATTCTTTTTTTTTTTTTTAAGATTTATTTATTTATTTGAGAGTAGGGAGGAGGCAGAAGAGAGAGAGAATCTTCAGGCAGACTCCCTGTTGAGCCCAGAGCCCAATGCAAGGTTTGATCTCATGACCCATGAGATCATTATCTGAGCAGAATCCAAAAGTTGGGCACTCAACCGACTGAGCCACCCAGGCGCCCCCCACCCTCAATCCTTAACAAAGGCAATTCTTGACACAAGATATGTGTGTAAAGAATATGTTTGAAAGGGGACTGAGAATGAAGAGCATGTAGCCATGGCTAGACAGTGTTCGGGTAAGTAGGAGTAGATAAGACTAGAAAAGTGGGCTGGGGCCACACCATGAAGGGCCTAGCCTGATCTGTTAAGGAATTAGGACATTGCCCTGAAAGCATTGACTTGTCTAAGAGTACAGAACTGAGCTAGGAGTCAAGTCTAAGTTTCTTAATCCAAAGCACATGATAGGATACATCTTCTAGTCTCTGCTGTTGCCGCTGCTGTCTAGTATACCACATACGTGAAAATTCAGTTTACAAATCACATTTATAGCCATTATTTCATTCAAACCTCACATTCAACCCTGTGAGATAAGTATTGCTTTTAACCTGATTTAAACATGAAGAAACTAAAACTTGCTAGTAATGTTAAAATAAATACACAGATACACAGTGTGAATGTGACAGATCCCACAATGAATCCCTAGGAATCTTACGCAAAATTTCATGCTTTTTCACTCTAATTTCCTACTGGATAATCTATAAATCTCTCCTTTAAGCACAATATGCAAACATATAATTTTCTCACCAAGGCCTGCTTCTCCTGTCATCTCTTTCTGGGAAAACGCACTACTCTCCAGCAAGTTATCCAAACCAAAAAAGCCTGAAGACATCCTGAAGCCTAAACATCTGAAGAGTTAGACCTTCATCAAAGTTTAAAAGTACCATCTGTCAACCGAGACATAAAAAATGACTATAAAAACATTGAGTTAAAAAAATACAAAAAACCCCTGAGTTTTTAAATCTGTAATATCCCATATTCTTAAGTTGATTACTCCCTCTCTGGTTCCCTGTAGTGATTACCAACAAAAGTTTGATAATTGATAGACTTGGACATGATGGGGGGTTACCATGAGGCTTGGTCTGAGAGCAGGGAACTCTATTCTACAATCTTATGAAAGGCTGCCTAATAACATTTTTTAAAAAGATTTATTTATTATTTTAGAGAGAGAACATCTGACTGGGAGGAGGGGCAGGGGGAGAGAATCTTTAAGCAGACTCCCCGCTGAGCAGGGATCCTGCCATGGGGCGTGATCTCAAGACCCAAGAGATCATGACCTGAGTCAAAACCAAGAGTTGGATAAGTAATGGACTAAGCAACCCAAGTACCCCTGCCTAATATCATTTTTTAATAGATCTATTGAGGCATGATCGACATACAATAAGCTACACATCTTTCAAGGGTACAAGTTCATAGTTTTTGACATATGTGTACATCCATCAACACATCACAATCAAGACAGAGAGCATAGCCATCACAACCCCCAAATTCTTTCCTTTCCCTTACTGGGTCTTCTATGAGTCCTTCCACGCACTCCTTGAGCAATGACTGATCTGCCTTGTGTCATTATACATCAGTTCACATTTTCTATGTATTTTTCTGTAAATGGAATTATATATTTCCAATCAAGAATCCCATGGCATCAAAAGAGTCAGTCAGTTTGTTGTGACAGCAACACAATAGGCATTTTAAAACTTAAAAGTTTATTTGCCATGCATTCTTCTTCAACAAATTACTAGGAGAGAGCTTTAACAACAACAACAACAAAATGAAGGCAAAAACTGAAACAGAGAAAAATATAAAAATGAAGAAATAGGACCCAACAAAAGAAAGCGGTAAACTAAATTTCTGGGATGATTATAAAGGGGCATCTTAGCGTGGCAGCTGTGTGGCAGTGCCAGAGACTAATCCGTCGATTGGAGCCAGAGGACAAAATACCACTTGGGCAATGACTTCAAGAAAAGAAAGTAACCTGACTGATTATCTGTTGTGTTGGTGTGGAAAAAAGATATGCATTGCCCTATGAGCGTTAGGGGCAATGCAGATAGGTACTTTGATGACTAAACAAAGAAACAAATAGGAAAATATAAGTAACAATTAACTCCGTGAAGATAAAACAGGAAATCTTATGCAAGAAAGGGAATATAATCAAAGTGATACAGGTACAAAATATTTGTGTGTTGGTAATAATAATTTGAAACCTGTATATATATTTGGCCAAAAATGGTTGCATAGCTTTATTCAAATGATGGTGATTAAAAGAATGTTGAGTGGGTGATGGGTAAGTGCAGTTTAAAAGAATGGTAAGCTCTATTTGTTTATAGTAGGGGTCAAGAGACAATATTTGTTTATGTCTGTAAAAATCTGAAGAATAAAATATATGGAGATTAATTTAAATATGAAGGAAACCAAAAAAAAAGTTAAAAGATCAAAGTAGATTTAGAGAGTGGGAATCAGGGGTGGGCAAGAATATGGTTGGAGACTGGGACTACTGCTTTTGTTAAACTTTGAAGGGCCAGTTGACTTTAAAATTATGCACCTACGTGGCCCCTGGGTTTCTCAGTAGGTTAGGCGTCCAACTCCTGATTTCAGCTCAGGTCATGATCTCAGGATTGTGAGATGGAGCCCGTGTTAGGAGAACAATGAATAATATATCGTGAGGTGATAGATTGTGTGGCGTGTGATGTGTGTGGGGTGTGTGTGTGTGTGTGTGTTTGGGGAAGACATGTGAAGAAAGTACAATCAGAATATTGAAATAAAGGTGTTTTTAAAGGGATAAACTGAGATTCCACTTGTACTTGATTGGTGAGGGGATGGCCAAGAAAGATAAACTAACGTTCTAGGTTTCTGATGTTCTCATGTATTGCCTCAGATATTTCCAATAAGGCTGTACCCAAGAATGAGGACTAGAATCAGATTTTAGTTACTCTGTGCAGTACACTTGACTCCAAGCATATTGATTCCATCTGAATTAAACTCTCTGAGATGATAAAGAAACACTTGATATTTATCCCTGTAATAAAAGGGTTTATTTCTTATAAATTTTTTCGCTCAGTGGGCAGGTTTTATATGACCCGTGTGCCTCAGGTCAATGCCACGTGGAGCTGGTGTAGTAGTCCTTAGTGATTCTAACGATCACCCGCTGGAATTAGCTAGAAGTTCTCATCTCACGTTTCGTTTTTATCCCTCCCAACTTTTAGGTCATCCTATTGTTTCGTCATTTGACTCTGTGGTCATCCCAGGAAGTGTAATGGTCTAGAAATCTTCAGCAAGTTCTCAATCAAGAGCTGGATCTGAGGGAATCGCACCAGTAAGAAATGAGAGCAGCACAATTGGTTTCATAGTAATAACTCGGTCTTACATTTTCTTCCAGACCAAGGATATCTTAGGATGCATCAAACTTCATTTATATTCGATTTATCAAACTTCATTAAAAATGAATGTAAGCAGTTAACCACTGGTAAGTAATGTGTGGAGAATTATTAACATCCTTTAGATAACTTAGGAGGATCCTATGTTTTACTTTACTGAACCTGATTCACAATTATTTCAGTGCCTATTATGTGCCAAACGCTAGGAATACAAAAATTAGCTTCCACCACTGCTAGGTTTCATAAAACCATAGACAGAACTGTAATACTAGTCAGATGTTACTAAGTGCAGTGAGAAATACAGTGTGTTATGGGAGCCCCTGGAGATGAATTTGGGAATGAGAAACGATGGAAGGGATCGTATCACAGATTGGGGAATGGCTTTTGGATAAGAAGCGATGACGTCATCGCTGTTGCTTTGTTACTTAGAAGTCTTACGTAATGAAAAAAACAGTGAGGTAAGTGACAAGGTATTGCTTCCTTATTTACTCTAGTACAGCCTGAGAAGAATGGACAGGCCTCTTTCCTAGAAAGAAACCTTCGAAAAGGCCGCTTACTGCCATCTTGATTCCCACCAAGGGGTCATACCTGCTGACGGGTGTAGTTTGTAAGGCAACATCTATAAGAAGACAGTTGTATGAAAGTCCAAAGGAACTTTCACTCTTCTTTTCAATTCCCTACGAACCTAGAGGTAGATTAGATATTTTTGGAATGTGCCACAGGCAGCCAAGGTAGGTGGGGGATTTCATGCCAGCCCATCTCTGTTCTGAAGTAATGAAAGAAGCTCCAAGAAATTGTACCTGTCAAATCTGTCAGGGACTAAAAGCAAGAGGAGATCATTCTGACAGTTTTCAGCAGCCATTGTGCTGATCACCCATGTTACTACTGCACTGTGTTCCTGGGGAAGTGATGGGTGAGTAGCGAATTATGTGTTTCAGAATTAACTCAAAAAGATCTCTCAAATGAATTTGTTGTATTTTGACAAGTTTGGAAACGCTGACTTTATATCCTAGAAAGGCTTGTATTGAGAGAGAGAAAGAGAGGGAGGGAGGAGACTTAATACATATTGGGTATGTATAGAGCAGACAATATGATCATATTCTGGTCTTGTTTCTCAGTTCTTGTTTTCTTGCTGTGGATTTAACTCGCAAATGGAAATGAGCTTCCTGACACCCACGTGCAGTTGGGATGCATTGCATTTCTCTCATTTCCAACTTCACTGCAGGGAAAACAAACAAATAACATGAAGCAAATACCATTGGCCAAAAAGCGAGCATCTGCATCCAGATGAGAAAGGGAGGATTGGCAATAAAGGAAGACATTGGCTCTGCTTCAAAATAAGTTTCTTTGGGGAATTTGCTGGACTATTCTGAGTGTCGTCAAATCATATGTTTACTAGTCACAAAGTTGTCTGAGTGTTATCTAATCCAGCTCTTTGTTTTGTGATAGGTTGACTCAATACCTTCTTCCGAAGAATTTTATGTGATTCAGGTTTTAAATTTTAAAAGCAGATTATCTGAATGCATAATGACAGGAGTTTAATCCAGAACTAAGTACTGAAATATTACAGATCTGGGTTTTCGGGAGTCCCTCTTAATCTCGGTTTTGCTTTCTATGGTTTCAGTTTCCGTGGGCAGTGATACTCTGGAAGCAAGTCATCCTTCTTCTAACGCAACATCAGAAGATGGGACAGTAGCTGGACAGTCTGTCACGATGCCTACATTATTCACCTCACTGTATCTCATGCTGTGGCCATTTTATCATCTCACATCATCACCGTAACATATCTTGAGAGAGAGACACCACATTCACATAGCTTTTGACATAGTATATTATAATTATTCTATTCTATCATTAGTTATTATTGTTAATCTCTTCCTGTGACTAATTTAGAATATTTTAAAGATTTTATTTATTCACTGGAGAGAGAGCGCATGAGCAGGAGGAGGGGAAGAGGTGGGGCAGAGGGAGAGGGACAAGCCAACTCCCTGCTGAGTGATGAGCCCAATGTGGGCCTCAACGGTGGGGGGCTTGATCCGAGGATCCCGAGGTCACAACCTGAGCTGAGCCCAAGTCAGATGCTCAACCGACTGAGCCACCCAGGGGCCCCAGCCTAATTTATAAATTAAACTTTATCATAGGTATGCATGTATAGGAAAAAACATAGTCTGTGTGGGACTCAGTACTACCCGTGGCTTCAGGCATCCATGGAGTCATGGAATGTATTCCCCACAGAACCACTAGTTTCTTGAATGGAGTGTCAGATAAAAATGTTAGACTTAATCAGAAAACTTGGGATGAGTTTAAGATTCTCCTCTTCCACTTGTTAGCTGTGTACCTTTTGACAAGTCACTTAAACTCCCTGAGCTCCAGTTTCCTCATCTTCAAAATAGGGAAATAACAGCTAGACCGTGTGTGTGTTGCAGGGTTGTTTTCATGAGTGTCAAAGGAGGTCATATATTAAATAATTTTGGCATTTTTAAAGAGCTGTAACAAATATGAAGCATTGTTAAAGGCAGTAATAATACTTTTTATTGTGGTAAAACGTACATAACTTAAAATTGACCATTTTAACCATTTTGACAGTTCAGTAGCATTAAGCACATTCACCTGATCTTGAAACTATGATCTCTGTCTCCAGAGCTTTTCCTCTGAAACTGAAACTCTGTACCTGTTCAACACTAACTTCCCATTCTGAACAGTCTCCCCGCACCAGTCCCTGATAACCACTATTCTACCTTCTGTTGAAAAGAATTTGACAACTTGAGATATTTCATATAAATTTGTCCTTTTGTATCTGGCTTATTTCATTTAGCATAAAGGATTCAAGGTTCATCCATGTTGTAGCATCCATCAGAATTTCTTTCCTTTTTAAGATCAAATAATTGCATTGTATTTGTATAGCACACTGTGTTTATCCATTCCTCTGTCTAATGGACATTTGGGCTGTTTTGGTTCATCTTTTGGCTATTGTGAATAATAAATGCTATCCACATGGGCATACAGATGTCTGTTTGAGTCTCTGCTTTCAATTCTTTGGGTATATGCCTAGAAATGGAATTTCTGAAATCATATGGTAATTCTACATTTAAGTTTTTGAGAAACCGTTGCTGATTTATATTTTCCTCACCCCAAAAGTATGCATATAGTAAGATCTCATGGTAAAACAAAATTCACCCCCCTCTTTCTTTCCTTTCTTCCTTGAATCCTTCCTATCTTCCTTCATTCCTTTCACAGTGAACCCTGCACTATCCAGACACTATACTAGACGCATAGGATAGAATAGTAAATCAGACCTATTCTATGTCCTCCCTGATCAGTTATTAATAGAAATTTAATACTAGAATTTGACTTTCAATAGTCACGTATTATATTTTACATGTTCCTTGGTTGAGGGAGCTTTACAATTATATTGCTTAAATAAAGTTCCTTAAAATATATTGTAAACTTTAGGTAGCATCCACTTAACTGTGAAATGAATTTAGTGGCTCACAAGAAGCATGTATTTTAAGTACAGTTAATAAAATACAATAGGAAGTTTCACAAAAGCATCTCAAATTAAGGGTATTATTTCATGATATTTTTATTTTAGCATAAACACACACACATTTTACGTAGCAATTCAAAATTACTTCTTGCTGTGAAGAAAAAAAAGTCATGCAAAAAGTTTGATAGCCATGCATAAAATTCCCTTTTTGCAGTGCAGAGGCTAATACTAAAATGGTGAACTTTTGCTTCTCCCTCATTTGCCTTGCCTTTTTTTAAGCTCTGCTAGAATTTACCAAAAGCAACTTTCCCATACTTCAGTTTCTTTTGAATGAAAGATTCCAATACTGTAGCTTAAAAAGTAAGAGAAACGAAGTTTTAATTTTTTTAGCTAAGAACTTCATAAACATAAGGGAAAACATTTCTTTTTCATTTCCTTTTAAAAACCTTAATTAAAAATAATTAATTGACATATAGTGTATTATTAGTTTCACTGGTAGAATTTAGTGATTCATCAGGTGCATAAAACCCCCAGTGCTCATTACATCATGTGCCCTCCTTAATTCCCATCACCCAGTTATCCCCTGCCCACCTTACTTCCAGCAACCTTCAGTATGTTTACTAGAGTTAATAAGAGTATCTTACGGTTTGTCTCCCTCTCTGACTTTGTCTTATTATATTAAGGAAAATCATTTTTATATATATAACCATTGCAAAAAATAGTTTTCAGAGAAAATGTTAATTAGTATCATATAATTACATCTCTGTAGAGCCAATGTAAAAATTAATATTGTCCTTTCTCAATTAGGAATAAATACAGACTTTTTTTTTAAAGTAGGAGAATTTTTTTTAAAGGTAATTTCTTTTTTTTTAATTTTCTTTTTTTTACTTTTTAAGATTTTATTTATTTATTTGACACAGAGAGAAAGATCACAAGTAGGCAGAGAGGCAGGCAGAGAGGGGAAAGCAGGCTCCCTGCTGAGCAAAGAGCCTGATGCCTGGCTGGATCTGGGAACCCTGAGACCAAGACCTGAGCTGAAGGCAGAGGCTTAACCCACTATTTTGATGTAAAATGTGAATGTCAAATCCTCACAACATTCCTGCTACTGTCATGTAAATGTTCTACCTTGTTTTTGCTTGGTTTGTTTTGACTTTCGAGGTAGTTTAACTTGAACAGAAAATATCTGCCTTAAATTTTGAACATCTAACTTGAACATGAGGCATTCAACTTGAACATAAGACACGTAAGTCATTCCACATGTTGCTGTCTTTTAAATTGAGACTTATACATTTAGTTAAGCAAATTTCCTTAATCATACAGTGTGTGAAAAATACATAATGTGAAGTATTCATGAATGCTCTTCACCAAATATGTCCAAGTCCCTGTCTCCTGGCCACATGGTGAGATTAAACATGTAGTTGAGTGGGGTCTCATGAGATCTGTTCAATGAGTTGTAAGTAGAAATAATGTATGATTACTCCCAATGGGAGGATTTATTTGCCAAAACAACACCCTCCAGAAGACTATTACCAAAGGGAAAATAACCAAGGACATTTGAGATGGTGGCTGCTCTGTCTGTGTGGGTCCTTGAGTACCAATTATGATCCGGGCCCCCGGCCAACTGGAGATTTATATATTGCATAAGCAAGAGTAAACCTTTTACTGTTTTAAACCGTTGAAATTTTGTAGCTATTGTAATCAGAACATAACCACACATATCTTGTCCGACGCACATGAGGAAATTCAGTGATGTTCACTCACAACTTCTGAACGAGTGGTTGACACGTTAGTTTGCTTGAGCTAGAACTGTAAAGACCTAAGATTTGACCACCTTTGGCCAATTCAGTCAAGAAAATTAACTGATTAATAGTATACAGGCTTAACAAAAATCATGGAAATGCTTGTTGTGTATTGAAGGGAAAGAGAAATTCTTCTCTACCCTCAAGGTCTTCCTGGACTAATAATTAAATTTACATGAGATAATTTAGCAAAAGGAAAAACCAAAGTTTTATTATGTGCACATGGAGCTCCAATAATGAAATTGAGACCTAAAGAAATTACCAAGGTGCAAGCAGTTTCCATATTTTCTAGACAAAGAGACAATAAATCTGTGAGCCCTTGACAGAACAAAGAAAATTTGGGAAGCTTCCAAATAGTAAGGAATTATAAAGAGAATTTGAGCTGAGATGGTAAATTAGTAAAATGTAACAAGTGTTGTTTATACAGCCTTCTGGGCTCTGAATTTCCCGCCTCTGGTGATAAGGATGTCCCCAACCCTTCTGGTACAGGAAGGGTACGTTTCACGTGGGAGATTCATTTTCTGCTTTTAGGGGGACAGAGGAGGGCCTGAGTGGCCTTTTGGTGCAGGCTGCCTCTTAAGTAACTTTTATTTAAAATAATCAATATGCCATTGTTGCACGTTTGGGGGAAGTCTAACCTTGGCACTTATAGTATATTAAGTTTCTAGTTCATGAAAACTCCTGTTTCATAGTCAAAACAAAGATATTTCTTTGACTTGATTATTAACAGTCTTTATAATCTCGTGACTTTCATAGTAGTTGCAACTAATATCAGATGAAAGGCTTGGATATTTGAAAGACTTAAAGTTTTATAGTAACTACAGAAGACTCAAGCCCTATTTCTAGGGAAAGTAAGACCAACATAACCACAGAATATGTTAAATGGCAAAAATAAAGGTGAAAATATACTGAAGTCTTTTATAAGAAGCTGATACTAAAATGGTACTAGAATTCTCATTCCTTTAAGTCTTAAAGCATCCACGTTGTAAAATTTAAGAAACGTAAAGTCTTAGTAAAAATCGTTTATGATTCCACAGGAACATTTATGGCAGTGATGTGTGACACCACCAGAGGCAATGAAATATCAAATAAAATTGGGGGAATATTAGATTAACAGAATGTCAGGACATAAATTTGCTTATTCAGCAGATCCCCAGAATTCCACAAAAACAAATCTATAAAAAATGCAAAATGATATTTATACAACCCAATACTATATAGAGAGAAACAGAGGGATAACAGTAAATGTTTAAAGATAAAGCACCACCTCTTGATGGTCTTAAAACATGAAGAAATATTATAAAAAATACTTCAAATACTTTGAAGAAACATGATATGTCTTCTAAAATGTAAGCTATGGGTCCAGTGTTCTTAACATGTGCTACACATCTTGATGGCTATCTGTCATTTTCCTTCTCTTGATGATATATAGGCCCCTGCTCAGCTAGATAGATACCACAGCGGAGCTCAATGCTTTGTGCACTGAATAGGATTCGTGTTTAAAAGGCAAAAGGGTAAATTCTCTTCTGACTTTACATAGTGAATTTGATAATGTGACTTATAAGGCTGTTATTTCCAACCATGTTAGTCATGACAGTAATTATATTGATAAATAGAGTAATTATGTATTTTATTCATTAACCTGACCAGTTAGTCTTATATTCTCTTTATTTAATGAAATCATGTGACATTGATATTAAAACCATATTGATTAGTAATGATATGTATTGTGTCACTTTTGGAAAGATGAGTAACTTTTAAATAGCCCTAAGAAATGTAAGTCTGGGCACATTTATGATCGTCTCATATGTTTTACTGAGAAAATAAATTTTAGATAGCGAAACTTGAGAAATGAAAAGATATGTGCAAATCTAAGAAGGCCATTATCATCACTATCATCTATGTAAGTCAATACTTTATGTTTATTTCTCTAAAAAAATCCTATGCAAATATCCCTCTATTTATACATAGCTGTACATTTCTTTTTTTTCTTTTTTTAAGGGGGGGGTATACAATGTTTCTAAGAAAAATATAGAATTAAAGCTTCCCAAATTTGGACGGTAGCTTAGAGATCTAACACGAGGGCTCTTAAGCCATTGACCATGGAAGGGCTTCACAGAGTTAGTCGACCCCGTCATTTTAGGAAATGATTTAATATGCTTCCTTATGCAGAAAAGCCAACTATTTGGGGTCTGATTTGAAAACAGATCTCCCACCGTGTTGCATACTTGAAACAAATATAATGTTACATGTCAATAATACCTCAATTAAAAAAAGAAAGAAAGAAAGAAAACAGATCTCCCAGTAAGTGGAAACGTGGTATCTATCATATGCAGTATACTTAAGAAACTCCCCTGGTTTGTACTATACCATCATTTCATTCCTAATGTCCAGTCAGGCTTAATTTATGAAGCAGTACCTCTCATTTAATCCTTACCATAATCCATTAAGTAAACATGATGAGAATATGTTTTGATAATGATGCTTTTATGAAATCCATTTGTAATTTGTTCATGGTCACAAACTAGGTAGATTTTACATGTTTAAACATCTTGCTGTATGTGTGGAACAAAATGTGATATAACTAGAATTACTGGGGTCTCCTTCTTTTAACCACAATGACATAAGAGATGCTAGATTTACCCTCCCGTCTAAAACAATTTTTTAAAAAGTATCAAAATTTTTGAAACAATGGTTTTTAAGGCATTGAGCATCAGGAAGTAGAGGAGAGTGATCCCTGAGAAATGAGTAACAAGTGAGGTATCCAAGTAAGCTCTCTAGCCTCCGCCTTACTGTCTTGAGATATTTTCCAGGTTGTGATGTAAATAGTAATACCCAGTTGCCAGACAAAGCCTGACAGATACCCTTAGCATCTGAAAAGATAAAGGCAGAATTCTCAAGACTGAGTATTAGAGGGAAAAAAAAACCCTTAACTTATTGATAACCACGTTAAATGAAAATAATATAAATGTCCTCTTGTAAAGATAGAGATTATCAGGTTGAACTTTAAAAAAGAGTCTTAGCTGGAGTGATCAGGAAACAAAAATATCAATGACACAAATTACCAACTTGAGGAATCAGAGGGATGACATCACAACAGACTCTACAGATGTTGAAAGGATAATAAGAGGACATTATAACTCTATATTAATACTTCCAACAAATAAGAGAGAATGGATAAATTTCTTGAAAGACACAAACTACCAAAGCTCATTTGAGAAGAAACAAATAACTTGAATATTCCTATATTTATGAAATAAATTGATTTTTAAAAAACACCCTACAAAGAGAACTTCAGAACCAGATGGCTTCATTGGTGAATTCTATTAAACATTTTAGAAATTAATAAATTAATTCTAAAATTCATATGGCAGTTGAAAAATCTAGAATAACCAAAACAAATTTTTGAAAAAGAATAGATTTAGAGAAAAAACACAACATGATTTCAAGACTTTAATAAAAAACCACAGGGGTGCCTGACTGGCTCAGCCAGGAATGCATGCAACTCTTGATCTTGGGATCCTGAGTTAGAGCCCCATGCTGGGTGTAGCGATTACAAAAACAAATTAAAAAATAACTTTAAAAATCCTACAATATCATGCCAGTGTAATACTGGCATTAAGAAAGAAAATAAATCAATAAGTATCTTTGTGTTCAGAAGTAGACTTTCACAAATATGGACAACTGCCTTTCGACAAAAGTACAAAGTCAACTCAACA
The DNA here is from genome assembly GCF_010015895.1 of Lontra canadensis. NCBI lineage: Eukaryota > Metazoa > Chordata > Mammalia > Carnivora > Mustelidae > Lontra > Lontra canadensis. The sequence goes on along the minus strand of NW_022631151.1, from coordinate 2,541,740 downwards.
GAGAAGGAATAGTCTTTTCAAGAAGTGCTACAGAAACAAATGGATTTCTATATGTCAAAATAATGAACTTCAAACCAAATCTCACACTATATAAATATATTCATTCAAAACAGATAATAGACCTTAATGTAAAACCTTAAGCTACAAAATTTTTGGGAGAAAACGTAAGAGAACATCTTTGCAACTGTGGTTTAAGTCAAGATTTCTTTTTTTTAAATTAAGATTTATTTATTTATTTTAGAGAGAGAGAGAGAGAGAGAGAGAGAGAGAGACTCCCCACTGAGCGCTAACCCTGATGCTGGGAATATCCCAGGATGCTGAGATCATAACCTAAGCTGAAACTAAGAGTGGGACACTTAACAAACTCAGCCACCCAGGTGCCCCTTAAGCCAAGATTTCTTAAATACATCATTACAAAGATGATCCACAAAATACAGAAAAATTGGAGAATCATACTTCATCAAAATTAAAAATTTCTACTTTTTAAAAAACATATTTTATTTATTTATTTGACAGACAGAGATCACAAGTAGGCAGAGAGGCAGGCGGGTGGGGGGGGGAGGTTCCCCGCAGAGCAGAGAGCCCGATGCAGGGTTTGATCCCAGGACCCTGGGATCATGACCTGAGCCGAAGGCAGAGGCTTTAACCCACTGAGCCACGCAGGTGCCCCTCTATTTTTTAAACTGTACTTTTTAAGAGAGTGAAAAAGCCAAGCTCACGATGGAGTATTATTCAGCACCACAAAGAAGTGAGCTATCAAAACATGAAAAGACATGAAGGAAACTTGAAAGAATATTAAGAAGTGAAAGAAGTTGATCTGAAAAGGCTACATACTATACGATTCCAAATATATGACATTCTAGAGAAGACAAAATGATGGAGTCAGTAACAAGATGAGTGATTACCCAAGGTTGGGAGGAGGGAAGGATAGGCAGAGCCACAGAGAAATTTTAAGTCAGTGAAACTAGTCAGTAGGATACTATGATGGTGGATATCGGCTATTATAACTTTGCCCACACTCACAGAATGTGCAGCACCAAGAATGATTTCTAAGGTGAACTACGGACTTTGGGTGATAATGATGTATCAATGTAGATTCATTAATGGTAACATATATACCACTCTGGTACGGGGTGTTGACAGTAAGAGAGGCCCTTGGGGAGGAGGGCGGGGAAATTCGCTGTGAAAGTACTGCTCTGAAAAAAGTCTATTTTTCTAGATTTTATTTTATTGCTGTAAGAATACAACATGAGATGTAACATCACAACAAAATTTTTAAAAAAATATTTTAATTTACTTATTTATTTGACAGAGAGAGATCATAAGTGGGCAGAGAGGCAGGTGGAAGGGCAGAGGGGAAGCAGGCTCCCCGCTGAGCAGAGAGCCTGATGCAGGGCTTGATCCCAGGACCCTGAGATCATGACCAGAGCCGAAGGCAGAGACCCAACCCACTGAGCTACCCAGGCGACCCACACATTTTTAAGTATATAATACATTATTGTTGACCATAGGTACATGTTGTATAGTAGATCTCTAGAATGTGTACATCTTCCTTAACTGAAACTTTGTGCCTATTTATTAGTAACCTTCACAGCCCCTTTCCCCAGTCCCTGGTACTGCCATTCTAATTTCTGCCTCAATGAGTTTGACTACTTTAGGTATCTCATAAAACTGGAATCATGTAGGAACTCTGTGAATTGTTTATTTCACTTACTATAATGTTCTGAAGTTTCATCTGTTTTGTAGTATATGACAGAATTTATATTTGTGTCTGAATCATATTCCATTGCATGTATATACCACACTTTCTTTGTCCATTTATTCATCGATGGATGTTTAGATTGTCTCCACCTCTTTGTTATTGTGAATAATGCTGCAATGAACATGGGAATGCAAATATCTCTTCAAGATCCTGATTTCAATTCTTTCAGGTAAATAGCCAGAAGTGGGATTGTTGGATCATACAGTAGTTCCATTCTAAATTTTTTGAGGAACCTCATACTGTTTTCCATATTGGTTGCACCATTTTGCATTCCCACCTACGTCGTGCAAGTGTTTCCACTTTCTCCACATCCTCACCAACTCTTCTTTAACAAAAAGGGAAGGAGAAATAGAAACTTTCTCAGACAAAAACACTAAAACCCAAGCAAAACAAAAGCACATATGGTTAAAGAATCAGCCAACAGATGCTTCCCACAAGAGCAATTACAAAATGGGGCAGTTTCTTCCTCTTGTCTGAAATCCAGATGACCTATATCTATATACCTGACACATCTTAGAGTCCATGTGGTTAATAAGGCAGGAAAACAAACCTTAATTTCAGCCCCATCAGAAGTGGTACAACCACTTTGGAAAGCAGTTTGCCAGTTTCTTAAAAAATGAACCATATACCCATCCTATCACAGTCATTCCACTCCAGGGTATTTGCCCAAGAGAAATGAATTCATATGCTCACATGAGAACTGGTACACAAATATTTATACCGGCTTTGTATTGCACTTGAACTGGAGGCAACCCAAATATCCACCACACAACCTTGGTGAATCTTAACGCACATACATCAAGTGAAAGATGCCAAAATAAGATTCCATTGAATCTACTTGTATTAACGTTCTTGAAAATGTAAACTAATTTATAGGAGGCAGTTAAGGTGGGACTAGGGTTTACAAAGGGCCGTGAGGAAACTTTTGAGAATGATGTTTATGTTCATCTTCTTGATTACCATGATGATTTCATGTGTATGTTTATATATACATGTGTCAAAAATTATCAAATATGTACCTTATATATGTAAAGTTTATTGCATATGATATAATTGATAATTATATAATTATATCAATTATATTATATCCATTATATATAATTATATATCAATTATATCAATCATAACTCCATAAATCCATTATAATTAAATTTAAAACACTACTGGTATTGATTGTTGATTGACCTAGTAAAAAGACAGTTTCCCACCATTGGGCTTAAGTGATTAATTATTTCAACTGGTATCCGTAATGCCAATGAACTAGAAAAAGTGTGATTCAATTTTTGTAGACATGTTATAAACTGAGTTTATATCACAGAGAACAAACTATATAGCCTTTAAAAGTGGTCTATTTGCCAAAATATAATAAAGCTTTGGAAATAGTCTTGAATTTCCCAAATTATAATGGTGATCTGTACATTTATATTGTGAATCAAATGCAGTATTCTACCTTGTTCCCTGAACTCTATAACCAATTTTTATTAAAGGTAATGTAAGCTCAACTTCTATTTTAATCACTGCAATTAAGACAGCCTAAATAATGACATGACACTCTTAACTGTCCTTGGGAGGAGGCTGGTTGAGAATAAAGACTCCTTTTCAATTGTTCAACCTGAAATTCAGGCAATGAAAGGTTTCCATTATTTACCATTAGAAACCAGCTTTTTGGGGCCCATGTTAGCAATGATTTAATTTTGTTCCACTACAATTAGCGGCCAGCGGGTGTGCAAATCATCTCTTTTAGGAATAACTTGTTCCCTTTAATTCAAATCAGTGGACCCAACTGGCCCTATGAGCAAAACTACAATTGGCTCCTTAACCTCAGAAGGTCATAAAAACAAGTCAAATGCCACCCGAGAGGGCTGGTACCTGGAAGTTAAAGTCCATACTTAGAAGAAAGGTAGAGAGAGAGATGTGGTGGAATTGTTGCCCCAAAGACCCTGCAGCTTCCTGCTCCTTTTTGTCAGCTTCTTTTGATAGTGATCAGCAATACTTTTCTTGTTGATTAAGACAGATTTCCACTGAGAACTTTGGTGTTCCGATTTAAATATATATAAGTGTTATGAAGATGTATGAGAAATGTGAGGCAGGAGCACAGAGGAGAAAGCAAGAATGATTTCACGTGGAAATACGATGAGGGTGGTCATGTTTCATGGTAGATTTCACCCTTCCATATGTCCCGACCTACTGACATAAGGACCCATATGTCCCGACCTACTGAAGGGTGGGTGGATTTCAACAAGCAGATCTGGGGAAGAGTAGAGGAGTGAAAATGGAAAGACAGGATGGAGAGGAAGCTTACAATCAGGTAAGTGGGTTGACTTTTTGTTTTTTGTTTTTTTTCCCATTCACAAAGAATGAAGAGTCAAATCATTTTTGAACTCAAGCATTCACAGAACTCTTTTAAAAAATTTTAGTTGTGTTGCATGGAATGGTCAAGTGAGAACTAATCTTAACTCCTTAGCTTTGTGCTAGACTTACATATGTGCAATTCCTGTTTCCTGGAGCACCTATTTCTTTTTATTCTTCTCTTTTCCTGATACTTGTGACTATATCGTGCCTATAGAAAAGAGATATAAAATATATTTCATAAGCATGGTATAACACAGAAATTTTGCCTTCATATACTGTATTATGTAAATCTAAAATCTATTATGACTAATTTCAGAATGACATGGTATCCCTACTGATAAATTTTGCCATATTTATTCCATCCACCTTACTAAAATTCCAGAGCGTCTACACATACAAATACATATTTGAGAGGGCGTATTTAAAGGAGCAAATAGAACATTCCCAAACTGTGATTTCATGAATCTTCAACTATAAGGCTGACTGTTGATTAATATAAATAATGCTCTCTGACTTGAATTCATGTGTTTGACGATGGAAGAGTGACAAAGTCAGACTTCAGATGTCAAGTCAGCCTTCCCCCAAATTATGCTTCTTCCAGGGAAGACCACCTGAAAAAATAGTTTTCCTCAATTACTGAGAGAAACGTTTACAGTATATCCAAGAGCTTGGAGATATCTGGGAAGACCATCCATCATGCCCATGGCCTTTGAATATGTTAGAGATCCCTTCCCTTCTGTAGTCCTGCTCCGGGCCAGACAAACCTCTGTGCTTTGAGAATACGTAGTGCTGGTTGCCTGGTTAGTCAGGATGTCTGAGCTCTAGTCCTGGCATCGTTTTTCTCCTCATCCTAGAAGTTCGAGTGAGTCCTTTACAAATTCCTTGCTTCATTTCCTCATGACAGGAACTGAGGTTGAAGTTAGCGTTATAGAAGAGCCCTCTGGAGTGGCAAGGTATATTTACATCTGCTGTTTATTAAGTGATGAAATAGAGGTATTAACATTCTGAGGTTCACCCATAACTGAGACCTCAGTGACAGTTTTCATTAAATCTTGGTTGGATTTAAGGTTCAAATTGGACCACAGAGGCAATAGAGGGAAGTAGTTACGGATATGGACTCTACATTCAGGCTACCTGAATTCAAACCTCGGTTTCCTCACTTCCTAGCTATGTAAGTTTGCAAAAGGTATTTATCCCTTCTGGTTGTTTCCTTATGCACCCAACGTGTTGCGAACAGTATTCACTTTGTAGGGTTCTTGTGAGATGTATATGTACTTAGGCGTGTGCGTGTCTCTGTATGTATGTATGTTATGGAGTGTCACCTATTAATATCTCTGTATGCAGAAGATGGAATTAAAGGACACAGCTTACGGTCCTAACTCTGGTATTTGAAACCAGGAAGGCCTTAGGTATGCTCTGTGTATTCTCATCTTGGAGGGTTGAACCAGAGGGTATCTAACTTTATTTTCTCAGGTTGGTCAGACTGCCTATTAGACATAAAATTTGTCATTATTTCATATTACTCCATAATATTTCATATACTAGACTCTTTTTAAAAACCTCCAAACTCCATTTTGCACTATTTTTTTATTTTTTACCAAAAGGATAAATCGTAGGAAAATGTTATTTTGTGGAAAATCATTTCTGCTCTGTGGTTTAATATTGAAAAAAATGCCTGTGTTTGCTGAGATAGGAGTTACGAAAGATCAGAGTCCAACTGACCTAGTTTTCACTAAACATTGCAGTGGATTCATAAAGTAAATTTTCAGCTCCTGGCCCTCCACCATCCCTGTATGATGGCTTTTCTGTAGGCTCACCTTAAATTTCATGAACATATTTCAACTCCGAATTTCTTTCAGGCATTTTCAAAACCACCAGTGGATGTGAAGCTGTTTTTTCCCCTTGAGTTTACATCATTTTCCCAATTCCATCTTCAATTTATCTGTGAGGACCACAGTCCCAGTGAAGGAAAAGAAACTAGAATGAGGTATATAGTAGCTAAAAGGCCTCTTCTAGTCTTACGATCTTAAAGGTCTCTGTCTTTTGTGATTTAAAAGTCTCTTTGGGTCTCATATTATAGATCAAGAAAACCAGAGAGGAAAGCGACAGGGAGGAAGTTTTACATCAATGTCAAAATAACTTTGCAACTGACAGAGTTATTTATCAGTTTACTTGGTTGTCTTATGAAGTATATTTTTGAATGCAGAAGTAATGAGATGGAACCAGAAATTACTCTGTCAAGAGGAGATCTTGGTATTAGGTAACTAAAACTATACACTCACTGTGGGTAGCAAAATCAGTATTAGAGCATAGGCTTTGGTAAAAGAGAGACATGGGTTCAAATTCTAGATTCACATATGAGTAGAGCTATATGGCTTGGGTAAGGCTTAATAATCTCTCTAAGCCTCATCTATCTCCGTAACACGGGGATTATAATTATTAGCTATCTCATAAAGTTGTGAAAATTAGGTGAGGCAATTATGATTACTGCATGATATTTAGTAAGATGAGTTATTTTTGCTTTTTTATGTTTATTTTTGGTGTTTAAAGAAGATTCACAAAAACTGATATTACATTACATATTCCCCATCCTCCCCGTTTTTTGACAAATACTGAAAGACTGAGGCATGAACTATGTAGGCCTTTCTATTCCTCAAGTCATTGGTCTTTGGTAAAAGTAGCAGAAGGCTCTAAATAATGTCCAGTGTTCAACAATTCACCCAAAAAAAGTGTATAGCCTAGGCTAGGTTCTGACAAACTGGGGTGAATTACTACAGCATGTCTTAAATCTTAGTGTTTCTGTGAAAATAACAACTTATGTCTGGTGATTTTGCAAAAGCTGCTCTAAATTGAGTCTTCTTAAAGCTTAAATAGGTGTCCTGAATTATTTTCATGTCAATATATCTCACAATTTAAGCCACAGATTTGCCAATCATTAAATCAAACTCAGTAAGCTTTGGAAAAGGAAAGGTGTTGTAAGCATTTGCATTTGGAGGAAGAAAAGATCATAACCCTCTGTACAGTATTTAACATGTATTTGCTAAAATGAGTCCAGAAAAATGTTTTATTTGTAACAGCATAACTTAGTCCTTTGCCAAATAAATAATATTTTAGAGGACAATGACATTACATTAAGGCTCTTTTAATTGGCCAAATCACTAATAACGATCATGAAAATAATGACACTGGTGATGATGACAACAGTGGTGGTCTTTTAAAGAGTAACCAAGGGCTTTTCTGTGATTTTCATTTAGGGAGCCTGGACCTTTTATCTCAGGGTTTTCTGTTTTTAATGCCCCTGTTGTTTTCAAGTGTATAATAATGTGGCAAGTGTCCTGTAAGTATTTCCCAATAGAGAAATCTGAGGTGACTTTTCAGTAAGTGTAGTATAGCATATTGTCTGGAGTCCGAGAGAACTTAGTTACAATACTGGCCTTGTCACTGTTTCGGTGCGTGTCCTTGATGAAATTATTTAATCGTCCTGAACTATAGCTCCCTTATCTGTAAATGGTGAGAAAAATAATCAAGTAGGGTGTTGTGAGGATTAAATGTAATGATATGCATGAAGTAGAAATTAAATAAAGTAATTTAATGATTTCTGGCACATTGTAAGTGTTTAATAGTTTCCTTTCCTTCACTATTTTATATTTCCTCCTCTATACTTGGAGACAGAATAGTGCAAAAAAAAAAAAAAGGCTCTGGAACTGCAATGGATGGGTTCAAATCTTATTTTTCAAATTATCAGAATTTACTAGTCCTGTGACCTTGGGCAAGTTATGTGAAAATTTTGTGCTATAGTTTATTCAGTTGTAAAATGGAGAATACAAAGATTTTGTGAGAAGGAAACATGATAATGCATGTAAGAAACCTAAAGCAGTGCCTAGAGCATAGCAGATGCTCAGTAAATTATGTGTTCATTAGTTTTAACATTCACTCGGGTTTGCAGTGAAAGAAACACATATATCTTTTTGAATGGGAAATTACGGCCCAATTAATAGTGAGTATGTTGAGTGGTGCATTTTGTTGAAGAGAATAATTGTGTTATCTAAACATCAATTAGTATTCTTCAAAGATTTCTTAAAAATCATTTACACATTTGTTCAAAATAATAACAACAATGTGTCAGATGACTGTAGCTTATGGATAAGTGAAATGAATGATGGCAATGTTATAAAGGACAAGAGAAAGGAATCTAGAATATTCTAAGATACCTGTACAACCTATGAAGCAATATAGTATTGTTTGAAAGTGGGCCAAGACTAGTTATAAATGAGTATTTCAAACTCTAGGAAAATAATCAAAAAAATTAAAACAAGAAGCAAAATTGATATTCTAAGATATTCTAAGAAGGAAGAAAAATGGAATCATATAAAATGCTCAGTTAAAACCAGAGAAGGGAGAAAAATAGGGAAAGACCAAAAAAAGAAAAAAAAAAAAGAAAGAAGCAATGAACAATGGCAACAAATAGAAAACAATTACTAGTATGATATATATCAACCCAACCTTCTTAGTAATCATGTTAAATGTAAATGGTTACGTATACCAATTAAGAGACAGAGACCGCCAGAGTTGATCAAAACCAAGACCCAACTATATGTTGTCTACAAGAATCCATTTTATATGTAAAAATACAGCTACATTAAAAGTAAAGAGATGGAGAGTTATACCAAAATCAAGAGAAAGCAGGAGTAACTATATTAATTTGAGACAAGTCAGACTTCATCACAAGGAAATGTATCACAAGTAAAGAGGGGCATTAATGTAATGATAAAAGTGTCAATTCCCTAAGAAGACAATGAAACATAATGAAGACCTAAGTCTATGACATTAAAATCCTTAACATGTGTGCATCTAACATAACACAGAATCAAAACATTTGTACTAAAATCTAAGAGAACTTCAAGGACAAATAGACATATCCACTATCATGCTCAGAGATTTCAACACTACTGTATTACAAACATATCCAGCAGGTAGAAAATCAGTAAGGATATAGTTGACTTGAACTTGATCTAATGGACATATATAGAATTCTTCATCCAACAATAGCAGAATACACTTTGTCTTAAGCTCCTGTGGAACATTCACCATGGTAAGCCAAATTCTGACCATAAAAAAGTACCTTAACAAATTTAAAATAATGTAAATCACACGAAGCCATATTCACAGAGCAGAAATGAATTAAAATTACATGACATTCTAAAAAAGTTAAAGCTATAGAAACAGTACCAAATTCTTTGGTCACCAGGATTTCTGGGGGAGGGAGCAAGGGATAGCTTAGTTAGAGCAAAGGGTATTTTTAGGGTGGTAAAATTATTCTCAATGACCCTGTAATGGTGGATGTATGACATGCATGTGTCAAAACTCATGGAAATGTGCAACACAGTGAAAACTAATATAAACTATGGATTTTAGTTAAAAATGACATATCGACATTGGTTAATCAATTGTAACAAATGTAGGGCACTACTAGAGGAGGGTCACAGGGGAAAATTCTGGCAAGAGGACTCCCCCCTGTACTCTCTCTTCAAGCTTTCTCTCAACTTACCACTGCTCTAAAAAATAAAGTCTACTAATAAAAATAAGCATTTATACACAATATAATTCCTTTAGATATGACTGACTGAGAGCGATCAGCAGGAATTTAATGGAAATCAGGCATGATTATTATTCATCACCTTTCTAGGCCAGGAAAGATTTTCTCTAGTGCTTTGCCACAATCCCTGGGATGTTTGAATAGAAATGACTAGACCTTTCATTTTAATGTGTGTTTTACAGCATTTATTGCGCTAACCCTTAAGGACTTAAGAAAAACACTAAGGAAATATACAACCAAACCAAACAAAGGTAGTGTTGTGATTTGGGAGGGCATAAGGGGCACGAGTAAAGAAATGGGCAGGAGTCTGACCACAGCATGTAAACAAAAGTAAGGTTACCAGCTTTGTCAAAGATTACCATACACATACACGCACACACACAGAGAAGTCAAAATATTATTCTATCTCCTGACATTTGAAATTTTTTCAATACCTACAAAGTTATATATATAAGTGTGGTCATGTATATTTTTCCTTTAATCCATGAAACATTTTGCAAAAATAAGAAACTTTCATGCCAACACCAGAATGAAAGCAGAAACCTAGAAAGAAAAGCAAAATCCCAAAGAACTACAGCCATATTAAAAAAATATATATATCAGCTTCATGAAGATATAATTCATATATCATATAATTCATGAATTTAAAGTATACAATTCAATGGTTTCTAATATACCCAATTCTTTTATACAACATGGAACTGTAGAGAATATTTTCTTGTTAATGACTAGAGCCGGCAAGGACACATATTTGCAACCTGGTTTAGGATTATCAAGGAAATCTCAAGGTATTAAATTGCCTTAAGGAATTCCTGGACTAGGGGCGCTTGGGTGGCTCAGTGGGTTAAACCTCTGCCTTCGACTCAGGTCATGGTCTCAGGGCTCTCTGCTCAGCGTGATCTCTCTCTCTGTCAAATAAATAAATAAAATCTTTAAAAAAAAAAAAAAAAAGGATTCCTGGACTGGTATCCTGCCAGACACCTGACAGATGCAAACGCAAATCTTCCCTGGAGCAAGGTACTTCTACCCTGGACCTTAAGGACTTTATCACTTCTCTTTTGCTGCTTTAACGAATGACTACAAACTCAGTGGCCTAAATGATTTGTCTTTAAATTCTACAGATTAGATGAAGTTAGAAGAATCAATAGATTAGAGTCTATATGATGAGAGTTCAACCCTGTGTCCCCTTAAAGATTTTGTTTATTTATTTGAGAGACAGAGATCACAAGTAGGCAGAGGCAGGCAGAGAGAGAGCGGAGGAAGCAGGCACCCTGCTGAGCAGAGAGCAGGATGTGGAGCTCCATCCCAGGACCCTGGGATCATGACCTGAGCTGAAAGCAGAGGCTTTAACCCAGTGAACCACCCAGGTGCCCTCCTGTGTCCCCTTAAATCAAAAGTCTTGCCTTTTCTAGGTGCTAGAGGGTACCTATATTTCGTGGTTCACACAACTTTGAAGCCCCCAGTGTTGCATGTCCTTGACCATTCCTTTTTACACTCACATTTCCTTCTCAATATTTTTTGAGGTTATACTGGGCCTACCTAATTAATTCAGAGTAATATCTCTATTTTAAGTTCAGTTGATTAGCATCTTTAATTCCATTTTTAATCTTAATTTCCCTTTGCCATGTAACCTAACATATTCACAGGCTCCAAAGATTAGGACATGGAATATTTGTGGATGGGCATTATTTTGCTTGTAATATTCTCCATACTGATAATTTTTTGGTGCCAATAAACATTACACAGTCAAGAGTAAAGTAACATCTAAGGTGCCATGAACAAGAAGAAACATAAACATAGGTAGTAGAAATGGAATATAAAAAACAAAACAAAACCAACTTCATATGTCGGAGTGATCAGAGACGATAAAACAACTGATTATTATAAGATATAACTCATAAGTATGATACTGTTTGGAAATAGGAAACCATAAACAGAGACCTAGCAAATTTACCATAGAAACAGAGTTCTAGAAATGAAATATACAATAAACATAAAACAATGTATATTTCTTCTTTTAATAAAAGCAGATCAGGTAATTCAGACCAGCAATAATGCTGGGGACAACTAGGTCTGGACAACATTTTTATAAAATAGCGTTAAGGGATTGCAGAACTAATAAAACAGTGAGGAATTACGGGGCCAATATTCAGAAGACATAAACCCAGAGAAGAGATCATAGGACTTAAGGTGTTTTCCACCAAAGGGCATCTTTACTCTGGAAGATGTTACCAAGAGGCTAAAAAGCTTGGCTTTCAAGACCATCAAAGTGTGATCTTAATTGAAAACTTAAGCTTATGTCCCTTTACTCTCATAGGACAGTGCCAAGTGCTTAGGGACTCATGGGAAAACTGTTAAACTGAATGGTGGTCATACTTTGTGTCTCAGGTTTTACCTGTTATTAGTTTTGCATCCAAGCATATTAATTAATTATACTAAAGCTCTCTTGAGAAAAGAGGCAGGCAATGTTAAGTCGAGCTTTCATTGTATGACTGCAAGGAAGATGATCCAGTCAACTTCCAACATTCTGGTAATGGTTGTGATCTAGACCCTTGTTATTAAAAACTGCAACACAGGGGGCGCCTGGGTGGCTCAGTCTTTAAGCATCTGCCTTAGTCTCAGGTCATGATCCCAGAAGCACCTCCCCGATCCATGGGAAGCCTGCTTCTCCCTCTTCCACTCCCCCTGATTGTGTTCCCTCTTCCACTGTGTCTCTGTCAAATAAATAAATAAAATCTTAAAAAAAAAAAGAACCGCAACACAGAATTCACCAAATCATCAGCCATTTTATGAGCTATTGTCTCTACGTGTCTTCCTGTCTACAAAGGCCATCAGGCTTAGCTGCTACGTGTAGTCATTTCCTCTGATCAGGATCTACTCACCATCTGCTTCAGTGAAAGGCAGGTCATAATGATCAGCAGGTACAGAAGCTTGAGTTTATAGAGAGACAAGCTCAAGCATGAGTGAAATTGAAAAAAACAAACAACTATTTGATTAGAATTGTTCACTGTTGATAAATTTTTGATTATTGGTTTTGTTTTATAAAACTAAAATAATACTATATGGGAAAACATTTTAGTTGATTGTTTTCATGGTATTTGCTTGAAAATGACTAATATCTTGATTTTATAACTGAGAAAATAATATTTTCAATAACACATTTTAAATTAATCTACTTCTGATACTGATAATCATTATCATAGATAAATGAAGGACTAAAAAAATAACTCAACATTATGTTACCAAACTGTAAAGAAAAATAGTACAAGGGATTTTTTCCCCGGTTGTTTCCAGCATTAAGCAAATTTCAATTAGAAAATCTTCAATAATGCCTAAACTTGGCTGATTATTAATTTGTCTTTTTGAAGATAATGTAATATTTGTTTCTTGCTTTTGGTTTAAAACAATTTGAAATTTGAAGATTTTGCTATAAAACAGATTTCAAAAAGGAAATGCAGCTGTCTTCATAAATAATTAAACTGATTATTTTAATAATGGTTATGACTGAGTGAATGTATTTTATTTATTTATCTATTTATTTTTTAAAAGATTTTATTTATTTGACAAAGAGAGACACAGTGAGAGAGGGAACACACAAGGAGGGGGAGTGGGAGAAGAATTAAGCTTCCCACAGAACCGGGAGCCTGATGCGGGGATTGATCCCAGGACCCTGGGATCATGACCTGAACCAAAGGCAGACACTCTAACAACTGAGCCACTCATGTGCCCCTGTATTCTGAATACCTTATTCTCCTAACAGATTCATTTGGTGCTGAATGCTTTCCAGTTACGATCAGCCAGATATATTTTTTTAAACCTGAAAGATAGTTGAGCATTTGAATATATGTTCTATTAAACTGATTATTTATGAGGAGTAGCATAGTAGATCATATTATCTAAAGAACCAAAGCCTTTTATTTTTGTAAGGCAAAATGAAGAAAGTCTCAGTTAATATGAAGGAAGTCAGAATCTCTGGATGACTATTGAAGACTATGCAGTTGACTTGCATTCCTTCAGAAAAATCCAAATGTTTAACCCTTTTTAGTATGATTGATCTATTCTTCCTCTGCCTCCTGCAAGATCCCCTTCATTTTTGTTTCCTCCTCATTCAATGTGTCAAATCCTGTGCCAAATTCAAAATATACAAAGCTGGTTATGTCATGATCTTTGTTCTCATGGGGCTCATGAATTAGTAAAGCATTCAAAATTGGCTACATATTAACATTATCTGGAGCATTTTTGTAAAGATCTCAATGTCAGGATCACACTCCAGAACAATTAAATCAGACTACTGAGGGAAGAGGTACCCAGGTGTCAGTATTTTTTAAAGCGTCCAGGTGCCTCCAACCTATTGTCAAAGTTGAGTAACACTGGCTAGATCAATGATTCCCACATTTCAGAGATATGCCTGTATCAGTTAAAGGGTTGGTCAGAACAGAGATTACTGGGTAACACCCTGTAATTTCTGATTCAGTGGGTCTGTGGTGCGCCCCAGAAATTTGCATTGTTAACAATTACCAAAGGATAGATCAACGGTTCTAAACCATAAATGAACATTAAAATGACCTGAGATGCCAAAAAACAAAACAACAGAAACAACCATAAAACACAGCAATGCCTATGCCCCCACCCACAGAGATTTTGGCTTTATTGGTCCAAGATAGAGGCCCAGCATTAGTTTTTACAAGTTTCCTAGCTGATTTTCATGTACCTATAGGTTTGAGAACCAGCGTTTTTTTTTGGAATCAAAAGATCTCAAGCTCTGAACATACTGAGATAGAGGACAGAGACATTTGTGTCCATGGAAAAAGATGTAATGGAGTAAAATGCAGGAAATGGTGCTGTGCACAAAGATAGTGCATTAGAAAAATATCCCCCCAAAAGGAGATGCTTTAAATTAACCTTGAAGTTAGCCAGATGGATGGGTATTCTAGGTCCGTTTGTCAATTCATCAAAAACCATTTAGCCAAATAGTCTCAGGTGTGCCTTTAGCTTTCCTAAATTAAAATTTCATCTAAGGGCTTATTTTTGTTTTTATAGGAGTTATTAAACTACTTTATATAATTGTATAGTTAGTTTCATAGATTTATATCCTGTAGGGCTCTTTTTTTTCCCTAGTCATTTATATATACAGAAAATGGCGGCCCAGAGTGCCTGGGTGGCCAGAAAGGTAAGCATCTGCCTTCCTCCCAGGTCACGGTCTCTTGACTGCTGGGGTCCAGTCCCACATCAGGCTCCCTGCTCACTGGGGAGCCTGCTTCTCCCTCTCTCGCTCTCCCCGCTTGTGCTCTTTCTCTCTGTCAACTAAATAAATAAAATCTTAAAGAAAGAAAGAAAATGGCTGCCTAAATGCATAGCTTTAGCGCCCTTTTCTCTGGACTTCGATCTGATTACCTTTCCAGAAGCAGCTCCTAGATTAAGCAGGTGGCCTAAATGGTGCAAACAGGGCTTTGGTCTCTGCTGAGACCAAATGCAGAGGGGCTGCGGAAAATCCTGTTACCCTCATTTACATGAATTTTTAGAAAATGCGAAACGTGAGTGATATAGGCAGATAGCCTGGCCTTTGCTCTCCTCCTGCTGATCCCTTGCGGCAGACTTGATAAACTTCTCTCTTGTTAAAAAACAAAAACAAAAATAAAACTACAGTGATATCAAGCAGGGGTGAGGATTCATTGCAAATGTGCAGGGGGGAATTTTGAGGATGAGGGACATATTCTAAAACTGGGTTAATGTTTTATCGGTGTAAACTGCGTAGATTGAACAGAACTCATCTAACTGTAAATTTAAAAGGGTTCAGTGATAATTGTTAGAATGTTATGCCTCAAAAAAGCTATAAAAATGAAAGTTTATGGAAACTGAGAAGTGATTTTCAAACTGATATGAATGTACAAATGTCCAATAATAGTTAATGCAATCTTCAATAAAAACCAAAAAACAATAATAAAAAGAAAAACAAAAATGGAAGGACTTGCACTATCAGGAGTCAAGTTCTCTTACAACAATATTGTAATTAAGATAGGGTGCTGTTGGTGTAAGGATAGGCAATGAAATAGCATAGAGAATACAGAAACAGACCCTCACATATATAGTCAACCGATTTATGAGGAAGGTGTTACTGCAGTATAATGGAGAAAGGCTTATCTTTCAATAAACGCTACTGGGAATAAGGAATGCCCTTGCAGGGGTGGGGGGGCGGATATACACAAACATACACACACTCTTACTTTACATCATACACGATAGTCAGTTTTGATCAATTCCAGAACTAAATGTGAAAAAGGCGTAACTAATCCATGGTATTACAAGTCTGAGCAGTAGTTTTCCATGAGGGGAAGGCATCTGGGATGCTGAACAATTTATTGTTTATTTCTTCATCTAAGTTCTGGTTAAACAGATGTGTTCAATTTGTGAATGCTCACTTAGCTGTAGCCTACTTAGTAAGTTTGCATTTGTGTAGGTTTTTAAATTTTAAATAATAAAATAAGATAGAGGTGCCTGGGTGGCTTATTTGGTTAAGCCTCCAACTCTTGATCTCAGCTCAGGTCTTGATCTCAGGGTTATAAGTTCAAGCCCCAGGCTAGGCTCCATGCTCTACGTGGAGCCTACTTAAAAAGTAATAAATAAAATAAAATAAGACAAAAACATAGAGGTTAAAAATAAAAGGATGATAAAAGACTCAGCCTCAAAAAACAGACTGAGGGTTGCTGGGGGGAGGGGGGATGGGAGAGGGTGGTGAGGATATGGACATTGGGGAGGGTATGTGCTATGGTGAGTGCTGTGAAGTGTGTAAACCTGGCGATTCATAGACCTGTACCCCTGGGGCTAAAAATACATTATAGGTTTATTAAAAAAAATAATTTAAAAAGCCAGAAAAAAAATAATAAAGGGATGAACAAAACTAATAATAGGCAGATAAGAAAACTATCTTATCAAAGTATCATTTTAAGTTTAGTTAAAATAAACAAATGAAAGCCACATTAAGCAATAATAAAATATGTAGTATACATGATAGCAATCAAAATATGTATGTAGCTAATCACACAAAAGTAAAATAAAGCATGGGGGCCCTGGCTGGCTCAGTCAGAGGAGCCTTGTGACTCTTGATCCTGGGCTCCTGAGTTGAGCCCCACACTGGGTTAGAGATTACGTGAATGAATAAATTGGTAAACCTTAAAAAAAAAAAAAGAAGTTAAATAAAGCAAAAACCATTAAAAATGCCAGGAGAAGTTGCAAATAGTGCAGTTTTTACTTGAACATCGAAATATGGTTCTTACATAATCAAAAAGATCTATCAGATGAAAAATAAGGAATCACATGGGGTGGTTAATTAATATACATTAATAATATACATTATACAGGGGCACCTAGGTGGCTCAGTGGGTTAAGCCTCTGATTTCAGCTCAGGTCACAATCCCAGGGTTCTGGGATGGAGTCCCACAATAGGATCCCTGCTCAGTGGGGAGCCTGCTTCCCCCACACCCTCTCTCTGCCTACTTGTGATCTCTGTCAAATAAATAAATAAAATCATTAAAAAAAATCATTTAGCAACAACAGAAACCTTAACAAAGATTTAAAAATCTTTTTCATGTCACATTCTCTGATAACCCAATAAAATTTGAAATAAGTGAGCAAAAAAAAAAAAAGTTAAAAAAAATGCTTAATACTTAATTAAGAAAACTTACTAAAAGTGTCTTGGCTCAAAGAGGTAAATCAGTACTGAATTTGTAATACTAAATTTGTAAAATTTCTTGTAGGGAATGAGTTGTAGACCTTTTCATATTATTATATGACCCAGCTAAATCTATACTAACTGAAAAATTACCATCATTTTTAAAGAAGACAAGATTAATGAAAGAGTACAAATTTAGGAGAAAATCGAAATATGTTTTTCAACCCTTTCAAAGCTTCTGGGTTGTCTTGTTTAAAGAATCACTCCCAAACCTAAGTCTCTATTTAATATTTTTATATTTCTCCTGATGTTTAATCCTTACATCCATTTAAATTTATGTTGTAAAGTATGAGGTAGGGATCCTTTCCCATTTTTATCTAAGGTGATAAATAAGTGACATAGTTATCATTTTAAATAAAAATAACTTTAGCCTACTGAATTGATATACAATTTAAATTTTATATTAAATTCCTAATTAGCACTGGGATATTTCTGTATCACAGTTGAAAGGATTTCAAAGATGCAGGGTTGGGGATTACCACCACCACCCCATTCAACACATCTATTTGGACTTTGTAGAATACAGATGGAACTTGGAGAATGACAGTGGATTATCACAGGTTTAACCAGGTGTTGACTCCAATTACAAGCATTACACCAGATGTGATTTCATTGCTTGAGCAAATTAACACGTCCCCTGGTACTTGGTATGTGGCTATTGATCTGGCAAATGCCTTTTTCTCCATCCCTGTCAATAAGAACCCCCAAAAGCAGTTTGCTAACAATACACCTTCACTGTCCTACTACCTCAGGGACATATCAGCTCTCTGGTGCTATGTTATAATTTAATTTGCAGGAATTCTGATCACCTTTATCTTTTACATTATGTCACATTAGTCTGTTGTATCAGTGACATTATGCCGATTGGACCTAGTTAGCAAGAAACTACTCTAGATTTATTGATAAGATGTTTGTGTGCCAGAGAGTGGAAAATACAGCCAATATAAGTTCAGAGGCCATTTAGCCCAGTGAAATTTCTAGGGGTCCATGATGAGATATCTCTTCAAAGGTGAAGGAGAAGTTGTTGCACTTGGCCTTCCCTACAACCAAAAAACAGGCACACCGCCTGGTGGTTTTGGGAGACGACATATTCCTCACTTGGATGTGTTAATCCAGCCCATTTACCAAAGGACCAAAAAAAGTACTGGTTTTGAATGGGGCCTAGAACCAAAAGGAGGCTCTGCAATAGGTCAGAGCTGCTGTGCAAGGTACTCTGCCTCTTGGGCTATAAGATCCAGCAGATCCAATGGTGCTTGAGTATCCAGGGCAGGTAAGGATGCTGTTGGTAGCCTTTGGAAGGCCCCTAGAGGTAAATCTGCAGGCCCTTAGGATTTTGAGCAAAGCCTTACCATCTTCTATAGAAATCTACCCACTGTTGAGAAATAGTTCTTGGCCTACTACTAAACTGAATGCTTAACTATATACCACCAAGTTACCATACACCCTAAGCTGTTCATCATGAGCTGAGTGTTATCTGACCCACTAAGCCATAAAGTCAGGTATGAACAGTAGCACTCCATCATCAAATGGAATTGGTAAATACGTGACTGGGCTCAAGAAACCCCTGAACGTACAAGTAAGTTGCACAAAGTGGCCCAAATGGCTGTGGTCCTTACTCTTACTATACTAAATTCTCTCTCGTAGCCTATACCTATGGCCTCATGAGAAGGTCTCTACAATCACTTGACAAAAGAAGGGAAGACTTGAACCTGGTTTCTTGATGATTCTGCAAGGTATGCAAGCAATACCTGAACGTGGACAGATACAGCACTATAGCCATTTCTGGGACATCCCTGAAGGAAGTGGTGACAAGGAATCTACCCACTGGGCAGAACTCATTGCCTGAAAAGAGAAATGGACAGATGTATGATTTTATATGGATTCATGATCCGTGGCCAAGGATTTGGCTGGATGGTCAGGAACTTAGAATGAACATGACTGAAAAATTGGTGACAAGCAGATTTGGGGAAGAGGTATAAGGACAGACCTCTCTGAATGGTGGTGGTGGGGGGGGGTGATGTGAAGATATTTGTGTTCTGTGTGAACAATTCACCAAAAGGTGACCTAAGCAGGGGAGAATTTTAATAATCAAGGGAACAGGATGACCTGCTTTGGGGATTCTAGCCAGTTTCTTTCCCCAGCCATTCCCATCATCACTCAATGGGCTCATGAACAAAATGCCCATGTTCGTAGGGATGGAGGTTTTACATGAGCTCAGCAGCATGGACTTCCACTCATCACTGTAGAGTGCCCATTCTGCCAGCAAGAGTTCAACACTGAGTCCCTCATATGGCACCATTCCCCAGGTTGATCAGCCATCTACTGGTAGCAGGTTGATTGCATCAAACCACTTCCATCATGGAAGAGGCAGCATTTTGTTCCCAAAAAAGAAACACTTAACTCTGCATATGGATTTGCCTTCCCAGCATGCAATGCTTCTGCCAAAACTACCACATAGAATATTTTATCTGCTGTCATGGTATTCTGCACAGCATTGCTTCGGATCAAGGAACTCACTTAGTAGAAACTGAAGTGCACCAATGGGCCCATGCTCCGGGAATTCACTGGTCTTATCATATTCCCCACCATTCTGAAGCAGCTGGCTTGATAAAATGATGGAATGGCCTTTTGAAGACTGAGTTACAATACCAATTAGGTGGCAATACCTTGCATGCCTGGGACAATGTTCTGCAGAAGCCTGTATATGCTCTGAATTCACATCCAATATATGATGCTGTTATGCCCATAGTTAGGATTCCCTAAGGAATTAAGGGGTGGAAAAGGGAGTGGTACCACTATTATCTTTAGCGACCCACTAGTAAAAGTTTTGCTTCCTGTTCCCATGACCTTATGGTCTACTGGCCTCAAGATCTTGGATACAAAGGGAGAAATGCTTCTATAAGGAGTCACAACAATGATTTCATTGACTTGGAACTTAAGATTGCTGCTGGGCAACTACAGACTCCCTGTGCCCTTGAATCAACAGGCAAAGAAGGGAGTTCCTATGGTGGCTGGAATAACTGATTTGGTTCCCCAGAGGAAATTGGACTACAACTTCACAATGGAGGGAAGGAAGACCGTGTCTGGAATACACGAGATTCTCTGGGGCGTCTCTTAGAATTGCCATACCCTGGGATTAGTCAGTGGATAACTATAATCACACAATCCTGGCAAAACTATTAAAGGCAGAGACCCTTCAGGAATAAAGATTTGGATGACCCCACCAGGCAAAGATCCACAACCAGCTGAGAGGTGTTTGCTGAAGGCAAAGGCAATATGGAATGGGTAGTG
Organism: Lontra canadensis; assembly: GCF_010015895.1. Lineage (NCBI taxonomy): Eukaryota > Metazoa > Chordata > Mammalia > Carnivora > Mustelidae > Lontra > Lontra canadensis. Next base: position 2,521,010 of record NW_022631151.1, on the reverse strand, counting down.
GATGAAGGTGATTATAAATACCGGCTATGACCAAATTACCACTTACAGAAATGAGGACAGTCATTATCATGAGTATTTCAAACTTGTTTTGTTACGAACGGCTGTGTGTGTTTATATATGTGTGTCTATACATCAATATCTATATGTCAAGTCTTTCTTTTCTTCCCTCTTGTTTACTTTTAATGTAACATTAGATGTATTGACTTTATATTTAACATTTAAGCATTATTAATTTTATATCATAGTACCTAAGTTATGGGATATCAAGAAGAGCAAACATCACTCAAAGACTTTACATCCTCTTCTAGAGAGAGTGTAGTGCCTTTTCGGTGGCACACAATGAAGTTGTTCAGTGGAATTATGACCTTGTTAGGGTCTTTCAGGTGAGTATGGTTAAGGAGATGTGTTTGGGTGATGAGCTGACAAAAAGCGGATTTGTGATGGTTAATTTTATATGTAAAATTGACTGGTCCATGGAGTGCCCAGCTATGTGGTCAAAAATTATTTTATGGGTATCTGTGAGGGTGGTTTTGCACGAGATTAACTTTCTTTTCTTTTCTTTTTTTAAAAGATTTTATTTATATATTTGACAGACAGAGTGAGCACAAGTAGGCAGAGTGACAGGCAGAGGAAAAGGGAGAAGCAGGCTCCCCGCTGAGCAGAGAGCCCGATGCCGAGTTCGATCCCAGGACCCCTGGATCATGACCTGAGCTGAAGGCAGCCACTTCACTGACTGAGCCACCCAGATGCCCCTTAACGTTCAGCTGGAAGGCTGAGCAAAGTAGATTGCCCTCCCTAATGTGGGTGGCCCTGAACCAATCAGTTGAAGTCTGAATAGAATAAAAAGACTCATCCTTCTTCAAGTAAGGGGAATCTCCTACGGCCAGAATGTCTTGAGCTGGAACATTGGTCTTTTTTTCCGGTTTTCAGACTCAAACAAGAACATCCCTTCTTGCATCTCCAGGCTGCTGTCTTTTAGACTAGAACTTCCTTAGTCAGCTTTCTGTGTGCTCAGGCCTTCTGACTCAAACCCTATCAGCTCTCCTGAGTCTCTAGCTGGCTGCCTGCAGATCTTGGGACGTTTCAGCTTTCATAATTACACGAGCCAATTTCTTACAATAAATCTTAATCTCTTTATCCAGATAGATAGATAGAGATATTTACGTGCACACACATACATAATAGATACATACATATGCCTATAGATGTATATATATACATAGTCCCCTTTGGTTCTGTTTCTCTGGAGAACGCTGACTGATATAATCAGGAAATAAAATAATTTATTAAATCAATAACATACATCATTGCAAAAATATGAGATATATTCCAGCAGAATATTCTCATAAAATATCTAACTAAAATATAAATAAACCTATTAAAAGAATAAAGATAAGTCACCAAATAAAAGTGCTGTCATCCTAAAATGTAAAATGCAAAATTCAGTTCCATTAAGATAGAAAACATGACAGAAATCCCTGCTGAGAATATTATAATTTGACATTATTTTGGAGATTCTAGAGGGAATGCAATAATAGCTCAAATAAGAAAGGACTGTTATAAATATTGATAACTGAGAGACGAAATTCTCTCCCTGTCTTCTTTCTCTTCTTTGTAATAGGATTCTATATCTAGAACTAACTACCCAACTAAAAGACTCTTTTTTTAAGTGCCCAAGTTAGATTTTTAAAAACCTACATTGTTCCATTTAAGGAAAATTATGCTCATGTGTTAGTGCTTTAACAAATTAGTCACTACCACAATGTTAATACTTAATTTTTCAGGAAGCTAAAATTTCAGGTGACTTTTATTTTCCTAATTATATTTTTGGCAATATTTGGCTTTACTTATTAAGTGATATACATTGTTAATATAGTCATAAAAACAAAGGTATTCTCACTGGTGAGAAACATTCTTACATGATTGTTAGAATAAAATAAAGAACATAGGGATGTACAAAAAGTTAATTATATCACTAACCATACTCATCCCAGATGGCTGTGGTAACCAATGTTTTAAGAAAATTCTTTATAGTCATGTAAATATATATAAATATATAAGCCTTTAGATATATTCTTTTTATCTATTTAGTGTGTTTTATGAAGATACTATACAAACTATCCCTCAACATTTTTTGGTTTAATATAACATGGTTATTCCTACATGAGTAAACACTATGCTCACTGTGAGGCTCGAACTTACGACCTTGAGATCAAGAGTTGCATGCTCTACTGACTGAAACAGGCAGGCACCGCTGATACATTCTTTCTTCTAAGTCCTCAACATTTCATACCATGTCCATAACATTTATTTAACCACTTGCCTGATATATATGGACTTAAGCTTTTTATTATTATTAAGAGTATTTTTTTAAGGTTTTATTTATTTACTTGACAGACAGAGATCACAAGCATGCAGAGAGGCAGCCAGAGAGAGAGGGAGGAAGCAGGCTCCCCACTGAGCAGAGAGCCCGATGCGGGGTTCCATCCCAGGACCCTAGAATCCCTGAGCTGAAGGCAGAGGCTTTAACCCACTGAGCCACCCAGGTGTCCCAAGAGTATTTTTTAGACCAGTTTTAGTTTCATTAAAAATTGAGGGGAAATTACAAAGATTTACGCTATACCCACTGCTCCCACATATGCATAGGCTCCCTCATTATAATCATCCCTCACCAGAATCGTACATTTTTACAATTAACAAACCTACATTGACACACCAGAATCACCCATAGCCCATAGTTTTTCTTTTTTTCAAACTTTCTTTGAGTGAGCGAGAATGAGAACATGAACGAGGTGAGGGGCGTGGGGAGAAGCAGGCTCTCCGCTGAGGAGGGAGCCCAATGCGGGGCTCGATCCCAGGACTCTGGGATCATGACCTGAGCAGAAAGCAGACGCGTAACTGACTGAGCCACCCAGGCGTCCCCAGTCCATAGTTTCCATTGGGTCCACTCTTCATTTTGTCCATTCTGTGGGTTTGGACAAATATATTATGTTTATCCATCATTATAGTATAAAAAGCACATTCACTACACTAAAAATCCTCTGTTCTCTGACCATTCTCCTGCAATGCCCACCAACCATTGAACTTTTCGCTGTCTTCACAGTTTTGCATTTTCCAAAATGCCATATAGTTGGAGTCAAACAGTATGTAGCCTTTTCAAATTAGGTTCATTCCCTTAGTGATAACACAGTTAGGATTCCTTCATGTCTATTCATGGCTTAATAGCTCATTTCTTTTTAACACTGAATAATATTCCATTTTCTGGATGTATCACACTTTATTCATTCACTTACTGAAGGACAAATGTTGGCCTCTAAGTTTCGGCAATTAGAATAAAGCTGTTAGAGATGTCTGTATGCAGGTTTTGTGGACATAAGGATTAAAATCCTTTGCGCAAAAAGTAAGGAGCATGATTACATGATAAGTCTAAGCTTAATTTTTTAAGAAATCACCAAACTGTTTTCCAGAGTGGCTGCTCTCTTATGCCTTCCCACCAGCAATGAATGAAAGTTCCTGTTGCACCATATCCTCACCAGCTTTTGGTGTTGTCAGTCTTCTGGATTTGGAGCATTTCAACAGGTGGGTAGTGGTAGCTCATTGTTTTAATTTACTTTACTTTCTTTTTTAAGACTTTATTTATTTATTTGACAGAGAGAAATAGATCACAAGTAGGAAGAGTGGCAAGCAGATAGAGTGGGGGAAACAGGCTCCCCGCTGAGCAGAGCCTGATGTGGGACTCGATCCCAGGACCCTGAGACCATGACCTGAACCTAAGGCAGATGCTTAACCAACTGAGCCACCCAGGTGCTGCCCCTTTTAATTTAACTTAATTTAATTTTAAAGATTATTTATTTGAGGGACAGAGATCACAAGCAAGCAGAGAGGCAAACAGAGAGAGAGGGGGAAGCAGGCTCCCCACTGAGCAGAGAGCCCAAGGCAGAGGCTTAACCCACTGAGCCACCCAAGCGTCCCTCATTTCTGATATTAGTAATTAGCACACTCTCTCATTTGTTCTTAGCCTGGATAGAGACTTATTGATTTTACTTATCTTTTCAAAGGTCCACTTTTGGTTTTGCTGACTTTCTCTATTGATTTCTTTTTTCCCCTTGTTCGTAACTTTTTGTTTTATTGAGACATATTTGACATATAACATTATAATAGTTTTATGTGTATAACATAATGACTCATTAAATGTATAGATCGTGAAATGATCACAATAAATTTAGTTACATCAATCACCATATATTGCTGTAAATTTTTTTAATGTAGTAGTAACTTTGAAGATTCGCTGTCTTAGCACTTTAAATATGTAATATTTAAATATGTAACTGGAAGTTTGATCCTTTTGATTGACTTTATCCGTTTTGGTCATCTCTGTCAAAACACCATTCGATTCTCTGTATCTATGAGTTGTTTCTTCTAGCTTCTACATATGAGTGAAATCATGTAGTATATGTCTTTCTTTGTCTGACGTATGTCACATAACATAATGGCCTCAAGGTCCATCCATGCTGTCACAAATGGCAGGATTTCCTTCTTTTATAGAGCTGAATTATATATATATATATATATATATATATACACACACACACATACACACACATGCACAGATATATATATCTATAGATATATAAATATGTATATTATAGATATATGTATCTATAATATATAATATATATAGCATATATAATATATAATCATATATAATATATAGATCTATCTATATATGATTATATATAGATCTAGATATCTATAGATAGATCTATATATAGATCTTAATGTATAGATAGTATAGATACATATATAATTATATATATATATATATTCTTTATATATATAATTGCTATTTTCTTTAACTCTTCAGCCATTCATGGACCTTTAGGTTATTTCCATGTATTAGCTATTGTAAATTATGCTGCAAAGAAAACAGAGGTACAGATATTTTTGAGTTAGGGCTGCATTTCCGTTGCATAAATACTCAAAAACAGAATTTTTCAATCATATGGTACTTCTATTTTCAGTGTTTGAGGAACTTCTATACTGTTTCCCTCCATTCACATTCCCCCAACAGTGCACAAGGGCTCCCTTTTCTCCACTTCCTCACAAACACTTGTTTCCTCTAAGACTATCCATTCTAAAAGCTGTAAGAATATTTCATTGTGGTTTGTTTTGCATTTTCCTGGTGATGAGTGATGTTAAGCACATTTTCATGTATCTGATGGCCATTTTTATGTCTTTGGAAAAATATTTATTCAGACGCTCTACCCACTTTTTAATCAGGTTGGTGGAGTTTTTTGTTTTGTTACTTTTCATTTGGCTACTTTTCATTTGGCTACTAGATGAATTCTTTGTATATTTTGGGTATTAGATATATGATTTGCAAATATTTTCTCCCATTCTGTAGGTCCCCTTTTCATTTTTCTGAAGGTCTCCTTTGCTGTGCAGAAGCTTTTTAGTTTGGTAGTCTGGAAATTTTTAAAATTTGGGTATATACACAAAGGGACAGAAAATGATTGGGGTTAAGTTACTGTAGGCAATACTCTAAAAATATGTATTATAAAAAACATTAATTCCAAAGTCATATCTCAGAGTTACTAATTCAGAATCACCAGGGGAAATTCTTGGGAACTATTTCAAGACAGTTCCTGAATTCCTGTTACTGATAACTTCCAGAGTAGCTACAGATTTTGCCTTTCCTGAGGCTCATTTGTTCTACCCTTCTCCCAAATATTTGAATTACATCTGTTTTCTAATAAATTCCTTTTCTTCTCTTTAAATTAGTCAGGATTGGGATGCCTGGGTGGCTCAGTCAGGTAAGTGTCTGCCTTCAGCTCAGGTCCTGATCTGAGGATCTTGGGATTGAGTTCCACATCAGGCTCCTTGCTCAGCAGGGAGTCTGCTGCTTCCCCTGCTTGTGCTTTCTCTTTTGCTCTCCCGTTCTCTTGAGACAAAGAAATAAAATCTTTAAAAAAGAATAAAGTAGTCATATAAAATAAGGTATAAAATTAAGTCATATAAAATAAGCTATAAAATTAAGTTTATAGCTTAATTTCATATCTCCCAGAAACAACACTCAAGAGAATGTATCTGTAATAGTTTACTGAGCTAAGATAAAAGCCAGCAAGATGCCCATTCAGATTCCAGAATGGCAAACTAGCAGACTATGTCACAGAGTATAGAATAACCTAATGAAGTAAACTTGAGGTATCCTGAGGCAATGAGCCCACTGAAGGTGAAGTTCTGGAAGGCCAGGTAACTGCTGCTAGGAACTAATTTAAATGGGAAGGTCTACGATGAAGTTTTTGACAGATCAGATAAAGCTCAAATCTCAAATTCTTCCCTCAAGGCATGTAAAAAAACTCAGGACTATTACCTGAGACCTTTTTTACACACACACACACACACACACACACTATAAACCAAACACAAAGGTTGATGCAGTGTTTGAATTATAACTGCTGTTGGGGCAAATTAAGTGACAGAATCATCACAGTGATTAGGAAAGAGTAAGATAGTAATAATTAGGACGGTGATACATGGTTGGATACAGAAAACAGAGATAACTAAAAAAAAAAAAAAATCAGAAATTCTTACAGGCATGCTTTTCACACCTAAAGAAGTCACTGATCCTTTGCAAGTAAAATCTAATACTGTCCCCAAATGCCTTTCCTTGCACTATGGTTAAGCAACTATTAGCAGTAGGGTTCTTCAGCAAAGAGACTTTGAAACAGATATGCAGGATGTTTGTTATAAGTGACTTTTGGTCAACACCGGGAGAAAATAGGAAGGAAACCAAACTGGGCAGAAGAAGAAGTCAGGCTGAGATGTAGGCTCAATCTTAGCCAAGGCCATGAGCAGAGCAATCCGAATGGCCAGACTAGCCATTTTAAATATGTAATATTTAATATGTAATATTTAAAAATATTATGTACACAAATTATGTACAAAATATGTAATATTTGGGGCGCCTGGGTGGCTCAGTGGGTTAAAGCCTCTGCCTTCGGCTCAGGTCATGATTCCAGGTTCTTGGGATCGAGCCCCACATAGGGATCTCTGCTCGGCAGGGAGCCTGCTTCCCCCCTTCTCTCTGCCTGCCTCTGCCTGCTTGTGATCTCTGTCAAATAAATAAATAAAGTCTTTTTTATTTTATTAAAAAAAATGTAATATTTAAAATGGCTAGTCTAGCCATTCAGATTGTTCCTAGTTGTGCTAAGATGATAGAACCATTCATGTGAACTTGAAGCAGGTGGGTTGAGAACACAGATTGATCTTGTGTGTTTTGTGGAAGTACTTGGAAGCAGAGTTTACCAGTGAGTTTAGGGTGTTGCAAAGGAAGGTGGAAGTTCTATTGTCTATCGGCTACCCATAAGAATGCTGTTTGATGCAGTCCTGCCTGGGCTTGGATGTTTTTACAAGAGCTATTAATGTTGCAAATTCTTACATAAAACTGATTTAAAATTTAAAAGATGATCAGACCATTATACTTCTGCACTAACCAGTCGCTGAACATGGGCTATCGTGCAAAGGGGCATGACCTAAGCCAGGCAGATCTCTGAACTTAAGGACTCTCTGAAGGGGTTGACAACTAAAGGAAGTTTGCTGATACAGTAGCTAAATCATCAAGTCCAGCCTCAAGAGAGGGATCTGGGAAGTGCAGCTACGTGTCCCTCACAGTCCACCCCTCGTGCTGCTTTGATCCATTTCATATCTGTATCAGACGCAGTTCCTCCAGGATTCTGGGGAACCTCTCGTCCTGGAGGAAATGTAGAAAAAGGTTGGTGGGATGAACAACTCACAATGCTCCAGTTGGTTTCAAGGTCACAGCTGATACTCGTTTCCTCTTCCACCCTTGTTCTAGATTCCTTTCAGTCTAAAATAGCAACTCTGCTGGTATCCATGACTTCCCTGGTGACATGATGCAGACCATAATTCATGAGGAGTTTTAGCCCTTTGTCACTATTCCCTCTTCTGGTCTAGACCATTGAACTTACTGTTAGAATGGGGAAAGGAAGTAATCAAGAGTGACCCTGGAGGACCACTTGGGCACACACATATTCTCCTAATCCCATGGTGTAATAAGAGCCCCATGTCCTTCTGATGATGACAGTCAGTATCCACGGCAGGTTCTTGATTCAGCTTCTCGTCTGCTATTTCTTCTGCACAAGCGGACTGGAGTGCTAAAGTAGCAGTCACAGCTTTTGAGTCAATGTTACTCTTCACATGTTACCTGGCAGAGGGATTCCTCATGTAGAACTGAAGACCTTTAAACCAGCAAAGTCCAGATTTGTAGGGATCAGATGTGAATATTTTACAGAAGAGTCACTCAGACTGATAAGAAGTTCATGGTTTCCAGGACCATGAAGTCTTCCTACATCGGACTAGCACTATATAAATGTCTTTGATTCAATGTAAAAATGGTGTCCCGGAGATCGCACCCTATTCTTATGAAGTATCACCCTTAACTGCCACTTAAGTTGTATTTTAAAAAATTAAAAAATAAAATAAAAAATTAAAAAAAAATTTCTTGAAGTATTTTATTTATTTATTTGACAGAGAGAAATGGTGACACAGGGAATACAAGCTGGAAGAATGGGAGAGGGAAAAGCAGGCTTCCCGCCCGGAGGAGAGAGCCTGATGTGGGGTCCGATCCTAGGACCCTGGGATCTAGACCTGAGCTGAAGGCAGATGGTTAACAGACTAAGCCACCTGGGTACCCATTAAGTTGTTTTTTTAAAGAGGTTTTCCAATGTTTAAAAGGACAGGAGTTTTTATTTTTTATTCATTTTTTAAGTTTTTATTCAATTTCCAATCAGTTAACATACAAAGTCATATGAGTTTCAGGAGTACAATACAGTGATTCAACACTTCATACAACACCCGGTGCTCATCACAAGTGAACTCCTTAATCCCCATCACCTATTTCACCCATCACCCCCATCTCCCCTCAGGTAACCAGAAGTTTGTCCTCTATACTTTTTTTTTTTTTAAGATTTTATTTATTTATTTGACAGATAGAGATCACAAGTAGCCAGAGAGGCAGGCGGAGAGAAAGGGGGAAGCAGGCTCCCCGCTGAGCAGAGAGCCCAATGTGGGGCTCAATCCCAGAACCCTGGGATCATGACCTGAGCCGAAGGCAGAGGCTTAACCCACTGAGCCACCCAGGCGCCCCTGTCCTCTATACTTAAGAGTCTATTTCTTAGGTTTCTCTCTTTCTCTCTTCTGCTTTTGATCCATTGTTTTATTTATTAAATTCCACATATGAGTGGAATCATATGGTATTTGTCTTTTTCTCACTGACTTATTTTGTTTAGAATAATACTCTCTAGTTCCATTCATATCATTGCAAATTCAAGATCTAATTTTTTATATATGTATATATTTTATATATGTGTATGTATATATACATATATGTACATAAATATACACACAGACACATACCTCATCTTCTTTATCTGGATATTCATCAACTGATGGACACATGGACTGCTTCCATAATTTGGCTATTGTTGGTAATTCTGCTATAAACATCGGGCTGCATGTATCCCTTTGAATTAGTCTTTTCGTGTTCTTTGGGTAAATACCTAGTAGCGCAATTGCTGGATCATGGGTAGTTCTATTTAATTTTAGCCATTCTGACAGGTGTGAGATGTTACACCATTGTTGTTTTCATCTGCATTTTGCTGATGATGTAGGTGATGTTGAACATCTTTTCAAGCATCTGTTGGACATTTGTATGTCTTCTTTGGAAAAGTGTCTATTCAAGTCTTCTGCCCATTTTTAATTGAGAGTGTTTGCTTATTGGGTTTGATTTGTATAAGCTCCTTATAGATTGTGGACTAACCCTGTATCAGATTTGTCATTTGTAAATACTTTCTTACATTCAGTAAGCTGCCTGTTAGTTCTGTTAATTGTTTCCTTAACTGTGCAGGGGTTTTCATTTTTATATAGTCTGAATAGTTTGTTTTTGCTTTCATTTCCTTTGCCTTGGGAGATCTATCTAGAAAGAAATTGCTACAGTCAATGTCAAAGAGGATACACATCCTGTGTTCACCTGCAGGATTTTTACGGTTTCCTGTCTCACATTTAGGTTTCCTCCATTTTGATTTATTTTTGTGTTTGGTGTAAGACAGTGGTCCTTTTTCACTCTTTTGCATTCTGCTGTCCATTGTTCCCAGCACCGTTTGTTGAAGAGACCATCTTTTTCCAATTTTCTTGTCTCCTTTGTCAAAGATTAATTAGGCATGTAGTTGTCGGTTTATCTCTTGGTTTTCTATTATGTTCTATTGATCTGTGTGTCTTTTTATGCCAGTACCATGCTGTTTTGATTACTACAGCTTTGTAGCATTACGTGAAGTCTGGAATTGAGATGCCTCTAATTCTGCTTTTTCTTTTTCATGATTGCTTTGGCTATTCAGGGTCTTTTGTAATTCCACACACAGTTTAGGATTGTTCTAGCTATGTGAAAAATGGTGCTGGTATTTTGATATGGATGGCTTTAAATGTGTAGATTGCTTTGGGTAGTACAGACAATTTAACAATATTTGTTCTTCCAATCCATGAGCATGAAATGTCTTTCCATTTCTTTATGTCATCTTCATTTCTTTCATCAGTGTTTTGTGATTTTCAGAGTCTAGGTCTTTTATCTCTTTGGTTAGGATTATTGCTAGGTATCTCATAGTTTTTGTGCAATTGTAAATGGGATTGATTCCTTAATTTTCCTTTCTGTTATATAGAAATGCAACAGGTTCCTGTATATTGACATTGTATCCTGTGACTATACTGAATTTACTTATTATTATATTCTAACAGTTTTTTGGTGGACTTTTTCTGGTTTTCTGTATGATGACACCTGCAGACAGTGAAAGTTTTACTTCTGCCTTACCAATTTGCATGTCTTTTATTACTTTTTGTTTTCTGATTGCTGCTGACTAGGACTTCCAATATTATGTTGAATAGAAGTGGTGAGAGAGGACATCCTTGTTTTGTACCCGACCATAGAGGAAATCTCTGGTTTTCCCCAGTGAGAGTGATATTAGCGGTGGGTACTTTTTTCAAATTTCTGCATCTATTGAAATGATCATATGGTTCTTTTCCTTTACTTTGTTAATGTGGTGTATCACACTCATTTATTTGTAAATATTGAACCACACTTGCAACCAAGGAATAAATTCCACTTGATAGTGGTGACTGATATTTTTAATGCATTTTGGGATTAATTTTGCTAGTATTTTATTGAGAATTTTTGCATCCATGTTCATCAGGGATATTGGCCTATAGTTCTCTCTTTCTGTGGTATCTTTATCTGGTTTTGGAATCAGGGTAATGTTGGCCTCACAGAATGAGTTTGGAAGTTTTCCCTCCTTTGCTAGTTTTTGGAATATTTTGAGAAGAATAGGTTATTAACTCTTCCTGATATGTTTGATAGAGGCCAGCAACTTTTAGAGGGTACCTCTCCTGCTCCTTGGCTTTAAGTAAGTCTTCTGATAGCATGCAATGTTATATGGAAACTCATGCAGCTAAATTCTGATCTTGTTCCAGAATATCTGGATGCCTGTTTTCTGATTCTCCCTCTGGTTCTGTCAAAAAACTCCGTGAAGCATTTTTGCCACCCTCAGTACCTCCAGCACCATACATCTGCCAGATCATACATCCCAAGAGGAAGATGCACTTGTATCACAGCCTGGACCTGATATAGATCTTTCCTGCTCTGGGCCCAACTCAAAGCTGGCTGTCCTTACGATCACCTGGCATATTGGTTGGAGCAGTTTTCTTAGGTATAAAATATGCTGCTAAGAAAATATGAAGAGTCTGTCAGGCATCGTACTTCTTTGTCAGTAGAAGGTGTAAGTTGCAATAATTTGTCTTTTACTATGGATGGTGTATTAGCTTCCCAGGGCTGCCATAACAAAATACCCGACTAGATGGCATAAACAATAGAAATTGATTTTCTCACAGTTCTAGAGGTTAGAAATACAAGACAGCAGTGTCAGAAGGTTTTTATTTATTTGTTTTTACCTAAGGCCTCTCTCCTTGGTTTGCAAATGGCCACCTATTTCTTTGGTCTCTACAGACTTTCTTGTTTGTGTATATACCCTGTATCCGAACTTTCTCTTCTTATAAGGCCACCTGTCAGGTTGGATTAGGGTTACACAAATGGCCTCATTTTATTTATTTATTTTAAGATTTTATTTATTTATTTGACACACACAGAGAGAGAGAACACATGCAGAGGGAGCAGCAGAGGGAAAGGGAGAGGGAGAAGCAGGCTCCCCACTGAGCAGGGAACCTGATGTGGATCCTATTCTCAGGACCCTGGGATCATGACCTGAGCCGAAGGCAGACACTTAACAGACTGAACCACCCAGGTGCCCTAATGGACTCATTTTAAAACTCTTCTTTTAAGACCCTAACCCAAATACAGTTATATTCTGAGGTCCAGTGTTTAGGGCTTCAACATATAAACTCAGAGTGGGGGACACAGTTCAATCCAAAGCAGAAGGTATATACTAGAATGCCACTGACCAGCAGACATGTAAATTTTTACTAATATGTCCAGGTCCTTAAAACTTTTGGATGTATCTCCCACTCTTTAGAGAGTGATAAAAATCAAGATTTCCAATATGCGAGCTACTTTTTGTTCATACAGTCTGATTAGTCTGACCTCATAGATCTAATGAATGAGTCTCTTGGGAGATTATATAGGGGCAACAAGCTAACATTATCTCCCAAGGACCTAGCACACAATTTTCATGTATTGGTCAGAACAAGGCCATATGGAGTTAGATGATAAGTAGAATTTTCAGTTGAAATGCTCATACTTGACCATATAACAACAAACGCATACTGTTTTTTTCTCTTGTTTCTGAGAGGTTTTTTTGAAGACAAATATCTTCAACCAGTGGCATAATTCCATTTTCACTTCCTATTAAGTCAAGTAAGAGCTACCTATCAAACAGTGTATTCCTTTGGAGGAGCTACAGAGCACATTGCCACCATGGAATAACTTGAAAGATTTAAGCCTATTGATTCTTATAATAGCACTATTTAATTCTCTCATTTGGCCAATAAACAGTACAACAGGTCTTGCAGAATAGTATTAGATATCGGTAAAGTTAATCAAATAGATTTTGTAGCTACAGCTCAAGGTGTGGTTTCCTTACTGGAGCAAATCAGAGCTGCTAATGTTACTTTCTCTCTTTATGCTTAGTCCAAAGGAAACTTAAATATCCCACAATTTCACAGGATGTCCATGTTGATCTGTTAGTGATGTATATCGGAGAGGGTATGTGCTATGGTGAGGGCTATGAATTGTGTAATACTGATGATTCACAGACCTGTACTCGTGGAACATATAATACATTATATGTTAGTGAAAAAAAAAATCTTGCTGAGATAATAGCAGTTTCCTTAGATGTCTTGGGAAAATGTACAAATATTGCAGAAAAAAAACCCTCAAGAAAATAGAGCAGAATTCCCAGGAACCCACTCTTCTGAAGGCATGTTAGGATATCTCCTTCATGGTGAAAGAGAAGTATCTTATGGCCCTAAGAAAGATGTGTAACAGTGTGTGAGACTACTCTTTGGAGGTAACACTGCATTTTTATGCTGCCAGAGAAGAGAAAGCTCTCCAGCTGCAATTATAACATGACATATCCAAATATAATTAGTGTCACTAGTATATTTGGATGCTCTATGTAGCTTATGGTAAACTCAAATGGGACAACTTATATTGGAAACAAGTACAATTTTGGAGCAAAGCAATACTACCTTTTAAAAACAGCTTTGAAGAAAAAATTGGTGAGCTGCTATTGGCTGCTAGAAAATACTGAAAGCAAGACCATGAAGCAGTCTATGACAGCCAACTGCTCGTCATGAATCAGATATTCGCTGAGATACCTAAACTTAATCCTTTTTTAAAGATTTTATTTATTTGAGAGAGAGAGAGAGAGCAAGCACGAGCAGGGGAAAGGGAAGGGGCAGAAGGAGAGGAAGAAGCAGACTCCCCGTAGAGCACGGAACCCGATGTAGGCCTTGATCCCAGGACCTTGGAACCATGATCTGAGGTAAAGGCAGACACTTAACCAACTGAGCCACCCAGGAGTCCCTAGCTAAAGATAATCTTGGCCTGCAAAAGAGTATTTTGTCACCAAGTAAAAATGGCAAACCCTGAAGACACAAATAACTCATATAATCATATTTTTTACACTCCTAATTTTACTTATACTACAATTATATTTCTACCTCAACTGAAACCCGAGGTCTCATGAGGAATTTTATATAATCAGATCACTGAGAATTAAAAATAAACATTTGAATCTGGTTCACAGATATTTCTGTACAATATTCCAGGATCACTCAAAATTGAATTGTAAGATGTTATAGTTCCACTCTGAAATTACCCTGAAGAATAGAAAATGGAAATCCCAGCAGGAAGAAATCAGAGCAATCTAACCAGCAGAACATTCATGTTAGAAAAGAATTTTCTCAGGCTCTGGACCTATTACATGATGTTTATCTATATATCTGTATCTAGTCTTTTCTTGTCTTTACTCCGCAAAGTTTGTTCTTTCCAAGGCCCTGTTCATTCAATAAGAATAATGTCTGTTGGGGCATGTAGGTGGCTCAGATAGTTAGACATCCGCCTTCGGCTTGAGTCATGATCCCAGGGTCCTTGGATTGAGCCCCGCATCAGGCTCCTTGGATTGAGCCCCGCATCAGGCTCCCTGCTCGGCAGGGAGTCTGCTTCTCCCTCTCTCTCTCCACTGCCCCCCCTGCTTGTGCTCTCTCACTCTCTCTGTCAAAGGAATAAGATCTTATTATTTTTTTTAAAGAATAATGTCTGCAACTTTATGACTAATGTAGAACCTTATAATACACCATCTGTCCGTGTAGGAAAATAAACAAGACTTCCTTGGTGACATAACAAACAACTTTTGCAAATATTTAAGTTTTCCTCATCTAATTTCCTGTGATCTTACAGGAAAAGTAACAATACAGGTTAGATTAGAGGATAAGTATAATCTGAACTACATGAAATTTCCCTCACTTAAGCAGACAAAAAGTACCACCATCGATTAACCAATTTTCCAGCAGGGGCAACCAATCTTGTTCACATGATCTACCTAGTCATAGGCTTGTACTGTACCACATCTATGGTGGAGAGGGCAAGACTTTGTTCAAAAATATAGATTTTACCTTGGATTTGCTATCCATGCCCCTTCTTCCTCTCATAGCATTTATGAACTTGCTAGGGCTGTCATCACAAAACAGCACAGACAGGGTGGATTTGACCAACAGAAAATTATTTTCTGACAGCTCTGTATGCTAGAAGTCCATATGCAAGGTGTTGGTAGGTTTGGTTTCACTTTCTGAGATGCTAGGGTTTAGAGCTTCAACATATACATTTTTTTGGGGGGGGTTGGTTAGCCCATAATACAGAATGTATGAACTCTTACACAATGATAATGCATTGATTCACAGACAAAGAAATAAGACAGGGATTGACTGCCCACGCATGTCTGGAAATGAAAAAATTTACAATGATTGAGACACATCTTGACTCACTTTTATCAGAAACTGATAAATCAGGAAGATACAGAATTTATAGGAATACTGAGAACAAACCAAAGAGTTATCAAGTTCGTAGTAAACAACATTTGTAGGATGTATTCTTTTCTAGCACATATGAAATATTAACAAATATTTTTGTCTATGTCCCAAAGGAATTCTCAATGAATATGAAAGAATCCAAAATATACAGACCACAATCCCTGAGTACAGTGTAATGAAGTAAGAAATCAATAATAGATCATTCTGTGTATAATAAATAATAAATGCTTTGGAAACAATAAAACACAAATGGAGAAAATGAGAAACTATGAAGGAAATTATAAAATATTTAGAAATAAAAGGCAAGGAAAACATGACATATCAAATTTCCTGGTAGGCAACCAAAGTAGTACTTAGTGGAAAAACGTATGAGTAAAAATTCATACGTTCGAAAATGAAAAAGATAAAAAATTAATGGGATATTTGTTTCATTCTAGAAGTTAGAAGAGTAACAGAAGAAACCCACAAAAATGGAGGGGTGTTAACAGCAGGAATTAATGAATAGCAAATAAGCAAGAGAGAGCTTCAACACACTAACACTATTCTTTGAAAATTAATAAAACATACAAACTGCTTTTTAAGAGTATGCAGGAGAAAATCCTAGGAATGAGAAGAGACATAATTAAACATAGTACAGTTTTTTAAAGTAATAAAAGTATTATGAACAGTTTTGTCCTAATATATTGGGGAAAACTTGAAACAGGCCATATATAAACTACCAAAAATGACTCCAGAAGAACTAGAAACTATGAATTAGGGCACAGAAAATCCATCTTTATTTAAATTGTTTCAGTTAAAAGTAAAAGAAGAGAATTCTTACTTCATTAAAATAAAAGAATGAAATCTTACTTTTTAATCTAGAAGGCTTTGAAGTCTGATAAGAGTTAGTAGGATAAGGAAGCTGCAGTCTTATGAGCATAGATGCAAAATCTTAAATAACTTATTAAAAAACTGAATCCAGTAGTATGTAACATATATGCCATGACTCAGTAGACTTTCTCAGGAATGAAAAGATGCTCCAACATAAAACAAATCGACTAATTCACCTTTAAGAGATTAAAGGAGAAAAACTACATGATCACATAAATGAAAACAGAAAAGGGCATTCTGTAAATCAAACAGATGTTTGTAATAAAAACTCTTAGCAATCTAGATATTCCTCAAATGGATAAAATATATCTACCAAAAACCTGCAACAAGCACACTTAAAGTGACAGATTTTAGCTTTCATATCAGAACAAGAAGAGAACTTTCACCCTTGCTGCTTGTTTCCACATCACACTAAAATTCATAGTTAACAATAACAGAAGCAAAATAAAGAAGAACAAAGGAATTAGAAGGTAATATGGGTTTCACCTTGAAAATCAAATTCCAGTTACAAGATAAATCCATTTATAAATAATGATCTGACAGGAAGTCTATAAAAATTGTAGATAAAGAAACAAAGAAAAGTAAAAATTTTTGCTAAAGGACTAAGAAGATGATCTGAATAAATGGGGAAACATCACAGTACAAGGAGTCACTTTTCACTTCTCTCTCCCTCGACCTCACATTCAGTCCTATCCTCTGTACCTCCAAAATATCTTGAATCTTTTGACTACTCTCTCCAAGCCACTATTCTTCCCAGCTTTGACTGTTACAGTAACATCTAAACGGGTCCCTGTGCTTCCATTTTGCGTTTCCACAATCCATTCTCCACATACCACCCCAAACGGTATTTTCTCAATGTAAACACAGCCATAGCTTCCCCCTCACTAAATTCTCCAAAGGTTCTTCTTTGCAAGTAAACTAAAATCCAAACTCTCACCATGCCCAAATCTCCTTTCTAGATCTCTTATTAAAATCTCTTCCATAAAATAAAATAAAATAAAATAAAATAAAATAAAATAAAATCCCTTACCACTGCTTTCCTCACTCATCTACCCCTAAACACGCTGGCCTTCTTCCCATTCTTCAAATGAGCCTCACAAACTGCTGTTCCTTTTGCCTCAATGGGTCGACCCCAAGGCTTTTTCTTGGCATGGACACTTCAGCTCAAATGGCAGCTCTTCTGAGAATCATTCCCTAACCATACTTTTTAAGTGACCTTCCCCCAGACTCTCTCTCTCTCACACATACACACTGGTACTCACTGTGACTTCGACCCCATTTTATTTTCTCAAAAATAGAAATATGCATTATTATGGTTAATATGCATTAACCATAAAGTATTTTTGTTGTTGTTGTCAACAGTTCCTTCTATAAGTTCATAATAACGAGATGTGGTGAAACTTTCTTCTAATTTTCCTTTCTGTGTCCAGCACCCAAAGTAGTGTCTCACATGTGATCACAGCTGACTATGTTTCAACAGAGAGGCACCATTTGGGCTCTAACTTCAGTAGGTCTTTGCAAAGTGTAAGACGAGAAGAGGGCATTTTAACTGTATGCCCAGGGATATCTGGGCAAAGAATGGAATATATATTTATAATTATATTTATATGCTTATATAGTTGATTATATCATTTTCTGAGACCAAGACTGAAGTCCGAATGGTAACAAACAGGAAAAACAAAGCATGTCTTGATAAGTATTCTTGGCATTGTTGAAGCTATTGATTGTATTACTCTGGAGCACTCATTAGATTATGAATCATTTATCTTCAAATAAATTCCAAAAGCTTCAGTATTTTGGACAAAAGTGAATAGTCGCGCATGTCCAAACAGTTGAGATGATAGAGGGAAATCTAGAGAGACTACGTGAGTACTGCAATCTTTACTAATAGTTATTAGTAAATTAGAAAACAAGCAGCAGAACAAAATAAAGTAAGGTTACCTACCCAAATTAAACATCTGATCTGCACTAGGGACAAACACGACTTTTATTTTTGCAATTAGATACTCCAACCAGAGTGTAGTTACCACAGATTTGATATAAAAATGTATACAACAGCATATAATTTAATTCTGTGCATCTCCGGAGAACCCCAAATCACCAAATCATTTCACTCAAACTGGATTGATATTTGGAAGAAAAAGCAAAGCCTGAAGACTGTGACTCTGACGGCACAATTAGATATTCAACAGGCACAGATTTGTTCACCCTTGGGTTTGATGACTGGCAAAGAAAACTATTTGAATGATCCACATATTAAACAGCAGAATCTCACAACTGTGATTGCAAACAGAGTTAAATTTGAAGAGAAAGGAATGACGGTAATCTTCAGATTCTACTGAGTTTAAGTCAAATATAATGCTTGACCAAAGATGTTGGCTTTTCTACAGAAGCTACAGAACCTTATTCAAATTACTCCTTTGAACTTCAGTAGCTCATTGTCAAAAGTAAAGAAAATAGCACTTACTTCTGAGCTATTTGAAGATTTAGATTAAATAACACAGGTAATATTTTGCACATCTTCCCACTGGTATTTGTTTCAACCAACTTTTGGTGTGTAATAAAATTACCCTGAAATTGAATTGCTCAAAATAACAATCGTTTATGAAGTCATGGTGCTGAGGGACAGCAATCTGGGCTGGGTTCAGTTGTATGATTCTTCTGCTGATCTTGCTTGGGTTTACTTATTTGGTTACAGTCACTTGTGAGACCAACTGGGGCTGGTTTGCATAATATAGCCTCATTCACATGATTGGTGGTCTTCAGAATTTGGCCAGGATGCCTTGGTTCTCCTCAATGTGGTTTCTCCTGAAAGCTAGCTCAGGCTTCTTCACATTATGGCAGCACTCCAAGAGTTAGAATGGGAACTACAAGTCCTCTTGAAATTTAAAATCAGAAGCAGCCTGTCACTTCTGCCACATTTTATTGGTCCAAAAATCACACTGCTGGCATTGGTTAGAGGTGGGAAAAAGTCACCTCTTCATGGGAGAATCTAAAAAGAAATTATGACCATTTAATCTACCACAATAACCTTATTCCATGGAATGATGGAGCAAAAGGGTTGGGTCATGCTGGGTTGGAAAGTAAAGTGGAAACTGGATATATATAGATACTTGAAAGAAATCTGTCTGTGAAGAAAAATGAAACTGTGGTAGCTAAAAGATGCAGGGTCAAAAAAACTTTCCTTTAGTGTTTGGATTAGAGAGAAACAATAATATTCACGTTCATATGCAAAGAGGCAGTTTATTTATTTATTTATTTATTTATTTATTTGACAGAAAGAGATTGCAAGTAGGCAGAAAGGCAAGCAGAGAGAGAGAGAGAGAGGAGGAAGCAGGCTCCCTGCCGAGCAGAAAGCACAATGCAGAACTCAATCCCAGGACCCTGAGATCATGACCTGAGCCAAAGGCAGAGGCTTAACCCACTGAGCCTCCCAGGCGCCCACAAAGTGGCAATTTAGAAGCATGGAAGCATGGAAGAGATTGACAACAGATGATAGGAAATGAGTAATGGAATAAAATTCTAAAAGGAGTGGCCAGCAATGCACTGGAGGAAATAGAACCTTCCTTGGGACCAAAGGAAAGGAGTTAAGAATTAGTTGCTACCAGCATGAAAATATTTGTAGAAAGCACTGAGCAATTACAGGGAACCATACTAAATGGCTTTTCTTGGTGAAACAGGAGCTGTGCTGATGCTAGAGATGGTTCTGAAGGCCATGAATTTGTAGTGATACAAATGTGCACTGAAGTATAACTTTGGCCAGCATTGCTCAGTACCAACTTCGAGGGAGTCAGAATTAGGATGTTTCTGTATCTTTGTAGATGAAGGGCAAGAGGACAAAAGAATTGAGTGGTAATTAAAAAAATAATAATTTAATGGACAGACTGTGAAGTATAATCTTGATTTGTAACTATAAATGGAAATGAAGGAATTGGCTAGGTTGTGAGAAATCCGTAAGGTTTAACAATCATAGTGGTAAGATATAAGAAAATGAGAAACATATACACATAGAAAAGGATTTTGAGGGGCGCCTGGGTGGCTCAGTGGGTTAAGCCTCTGCCTTCGGCTCAGGTCATGATCTCAGGGTCCTGGGATCGAGCCCCGCATCGGGCTCTCTGCTCAGCAGGGAGCCTGCTTCCCTTCCTCTCTCTCTGCCTGCCTCTCTGCCTACTTGTGATCTCTCTCTGTCAAATAAATAAATAAAATCTTTAAAAAAAAAAAGAAAAGGATTTTGAAAACAAAGGATTGTGGGACTATACAGTGTGCCTGTGACAGTCCTAGTATGATTTGTAACAGACCTCCTCTTACACCTTTCATTCTCAAGAGCATCCTGGGTTGGACAACAAATTATATTATTACTCATCATTTTAGATTTTTAGTTTGGGGGTACTAAGTATTTCAGGGTGCAGGAACAATGAACATGTCCTTCTTAGGCTTCTTTTATAATAAGAAATATAACTGATCAACAGCCCCAGCTGTTACTTTGTACTGAAATCTATCTAAAGTTTGTGCCAAGTGCACACCTCCCATGCACTACTCCCCACCAGGGACTAAATAATACTAAAGTGACAAAATAATAATGAGGTCAACATGTTCCTGGGAGACAAAGGACGTCTTTATTGGTCTATTTTCATTCAAGGGCATCCTGATGGCTTTGTTCAAAGTTCTTGAGATTCCACCAGAGTCCAGACTGCATCCACCCAACTTTCTCTCCCTCTCTTCTTCCGTGGCGTTCAGAAGAGTTGACAGCTCTTCCAGTTTCCCCAGCTCACTCCAGATTCTCCTTCATAGTCAGTCCCCCAATAAAATCCTTGCACATTCCATCTTCTCTTAGAGTCTGCTTCTTGGAGGACCCAGGCTAAGATAATGGTACCCAGAATGGTCCAAAACATTGAGTAGGATAAGGAATTCTAGCTGGTTCACATAACCTTCATCTCTACCCCACACTTCAATCCACACTAAAGATGAAGAGGACACAATATTGATTAATTCAATGGAGAGTTCTTGGCCCCAAAAAGTTATTCATTGGCTAAATAGTTCACCTGTGCTATACCTTGAGAAATATCTCAGTAGAGGAGAATGCTGCGGCAGGTGCAAGGACACAGGATTTGGAATATATGAGCAGACAAGTGTGTACAAAGACAGTGGAGTTGGCTGGTTAATGCTAAGCTGTGCTGACACACTGCAAACAGATTATGAGAGACTTAGAGCTGTTAACAAGCAGTTAATAGCTAAGTGCAGGAACCAAGGGCCTCAGTGGTAGCATATAAAGAGGCCTTCATCACCCACAGCAGAAGGCCAAGACACAATGAAACAGCAGGCTGAACAACTAATTGTGAGAGTAGCAGAGCTCCAGAGACACTAAAGTAAGTCTGTTATGTGAAGTTCAGGACCCTGTTAGGGAAAACCCAGTATCCTGAAAACATGAAGGGACACACTGGAGGGCTGTCCTGAGCATACCTACTCTATAGCCCTCCCATACTCCACACACAATCGCACTAGGCATGATGTGTAGATGGCCCTCTCTTCCCATATAATGGATAGAACTTCTGTTGTAATTCAAGAGGCTGCAGAAGCCTCTCTGCCCCAAGGCCACTGGTGCCTCTTCAAGAGTTTTTCCCATCTACACTCCTCGCCAACAGGCTTATAACTAGTATCAAATTCCAGTGTAATCTTTTTTTTTTTTAAGATTTATTTATTTATTTGAGAGAGAGAGAGAGAGAGCATGCAAGTGAGTGGGGGGAGGGGCAGAGGGAGAGGGAAGGAGAGAATCTCATGCAGACTCCCCATTAAGCATGGAGCCAGACATGGGGCTTGAACTCACGACCCTGAGATTATGACCTGAGCTGAAATTAAGAGTTGGACAGTTAACTGACTGAGCCACCCAGGCACCACAAATTTCAGTATAATCTGATTGTGGACAAGCTGGGACTGATAAGGAAGTTAACAGATTATATACTTAAAGAATTGGAGGAATTATCCAGCATATACCAATAGGAACTAGGGGGACTCCAGGTACTGTTTTGAGGGTACCTGATGGGGTAAGAAGTAAGGATGAATAAGCAAGAATTCATTGACTTTGGAAATTTTCTTGGTGCATGAGGTTTAATCCTAACAAGGACTCCAGAGAATGAGGCAAACTTGCTGTTAGGATGATTCTTACAAGCCTTGAAAAAATGATGGCCAGTGTTCAGTAAAGAAGACATGCATACATTTCCCTGCAAGATGAAAAAAGAGAAAATAAAGAAGCTTAGGGAAGTGGACATCCAAGAATCGATACATTAAGGCCAGAACTCCACAACAGATATATGTTTCCTGAGAGGAGCCACAGTATGCACAACTCATCAAGGTCATCAGGATTGTACTGATGATAGGGACACAAGCATCACTGAGAATTTCAGTGGTGGTTCTCCTCATTAAGGTTGGGTTACTATTAGGAAAGGCACCTGCAGAGCTGGACTCATTAATGGCCATGGTGATGATGGAACCATGATATAAAAGAGGTTAAGGGATAGTGCTTCACTACCAGAAGTGGAAGGCGACATTTACCACAATTACCAGGAAGACCTGAGGAGCAGCTGAAAGGGTTTGACCCACGGTGAGCTGCAGACTGTTAATACAGCATTGTATTATTAGGGACAAAATGAAGGGTAGACAACAAGGGTGCTGCTTAATATTTACAGCCAGAAAAAGGGAAGAATGGAGAAGCAGAAGACTGAGGGAGGTCACCCCAATAACAAAGTCACAATCCTTTTGTCAGTTCCTAGACCTGAGATAATTTTCAGTTCTAGAATCCATCGACTGAAAAGGAATCTGAATCTCTAGGGGGACGGACTTCATAACAACATGGAAAATATATGCCAGGACAATTCCCCTAGGCCTTGCCCAAAGGGACCTATGGTTATTTACTGACGTGACTGATAAAATGGGAATAACTAGGCATTTCAAGAACTATTAGATGCAGAATGTGAGTTGATACTAATACACAGAGGCCCAAGGAATCACTGTAGCTCCTCTGTGGGGTAGGACCCCATGAAGATCGAGTAATAAAGAGTCCGGCCTAAAGGCTGACTCACAGTGGGCCCAGTAGTCATTTATCCAGATGCTAAGTATATAATCAAAATGGATATACTTGCCATTTGGAGTAATCCCCACATTGGGGGAGGGGGGCCCTTGGCTTGGAGTAAGGGATATACTGAAGAAGGCCAAGTAGGAATCACTTAAAATGTTCCCCATCTACTCTAGAGAAGATATTAATTAAAAACCAATGTATACATATTATTGGAGGTAGAAATTATGGCAATTATAAAGGCCCAAAAGATGTTGAGGTGGTGGTCCATATCTCATCTACAATGAATGCACCAAGGAGGCCTTAAGAAACTTAACAGAGGGGCACCTGGGTGGCTCAGTGGGGTAAGCCTCTGCCTTTGGCTCAGTTCATGATGCCAGGGTTCTGTGATCGAGCCCCGCATCAGGCTCTCTGCTCAACGGGGAGCCTGCTTCCCTCTCTCTCTGCCTACTTGTGATCTCTGTCAAATAAATAAATAAAATCTTTAAAAAAAAAAAAAAAGAAAGAAACAACAGATCCTGGAGAATGATGGTAGACGACCAAAGACTGAATTAACCAATATAAGCCCTGATAATAGTTACCATGCCAATTATAATATCACTGCTATAGCACATTAATAAGGACTGACGTACATGGCAGCGAACAATGGCACTGTCAAGTATTTGGAGACCTGAAAGAAGAAAGACAGATTCATAAGGCAAGGAGTTTAGCAGTAGAGGCATGTGGATGGGCATATGGGAGAACAAAAAGTGAAGATGTTTGTGCTATAAGTCAATACCCACCGGAAAGCATCTACCTTAGAAGAAACAGTGTACAACCATGTTGACAAAATAACTTGGCCAGTTCACCTTAGTCAGCCTTCATCACTGGACATGAGAAAACCGGCAGAATGGGCACATGAATATGTCTACGGTGGCAGAGATGAAGGCTACATGTGGGCCCAACAGCATAGATTCCAACTTAAGAAGGGTCCTTTAGTTACTACCACCTCTCAATAATAAAATTGTCGGCAACAGACACCAACACTGAGCCCCTAGTCTAGCAGTATTCCTTGAAGATACTTACTGGCCAAGTTGGCTATCTGAGACTCTCTCATCCCAGAAGGGCAAGTAGTTAATCCTCACAGGGACAGGTAATTATTCAAGGCATGAGTTTGCCTTCCTGTTTGTAGAGCTCCAGCCAGTACCACAATCTGTAGACTTATGCAATTCCTGATCTCTAGGCCTGCAATCCCACACAACATAGCGTCCGATCAGACTAACCTCTCACAGAAAGAGTGGGCCAATGACCACTGGTCATATGACATACCACACCATTCAGAGGCAGCTGGTCTCAAAGAACTCTGAAACAGCCTTCTAAAGGTACAACTGAATTATTAGCTAAGAAAAAGCACTCTGAAGACAGAGTGAAAACCTTGAAGATAGAGTAAATTTGTTAAATCACAGACCCCCTATATTAAGGATGTTGAATTTGGGAACCTAGGGCTGGAAGCAAGAAAGGCCCCAATTACCTTTACTCCTAATGACCCTCTGAGAGGCTTATGCTTTCTGTCCCCTCACCTCTGGGCTCTGCAAGCCTGGAGGGTCTGGTTCCCAAAGCAGGTACACTCTCCCTTTCCAAGGAACACAGCAAGGTTCCCAATGAATTACAAGTCAGAGCTGATTCCACAGTGCTTTGGACTCCTTGGGCCCAGAGACAAGAAGGTGAGAGGAGGAGTCACTGTCCCTGCAAGGGTCATGGATCCCGGTGCTCTGGAGGAGGCAGGGTGGCTTTTCCAAAATGGCGGCCAGGAAGATTTACATGTGTATCCCTGGTGATCCACATGGGTATCTCCTATTATCCACTTGATCCACTGTAACTAAATAACAGTGAGTCTCGTACCACTCTATCCTGAAGGTTTGGGTTCTACCACCAGAAATGCTGAGCAGACAGCTGAAGGTCAGGTAAATTTAGAATGGGTAGTTCATGAGGGTGAGGATCGGGTCAGTTGTTTTAAGACCAGCTGCAACGACTGGGGTTGTTGCCCATCCCCCTAACTACCTTCTTCTGAGCTCTCCTGCAGAACGAATTGTCCATGGGAACTCTGTAGGAGCTTCTCCACAAAACTTTACGGAAATTAGATTTGCATGGCCCAACGGTTGGATGGTGGCAGCCATAAGAATGCACTCACAGACCTCCTACTACAGAGACCATAGAAAACCAAAGGCCTCAGCTGCTGCACTCAGAGATCCATCCTTGTGGTTGTGCCGAGTGCGTCTCCCATATCTTTGCCTAGTATTTGAATACTAAGGAAGTTACAAAGGTAGACCCACTCCAGGAAGACACGGGGTGCCAGTGGTAGTTGACTTTGGCTCAAGGAGTGCCCCATGGTTTTGTCAAACCTTCCTTAGAAAGCACTGCAGTCTAAGTCCCTTTCACCCACCTTCTTTCCATCCACCCTTCAGCTGAGGTCATATCTGGTGTGTAGATCTGACTGCTTCTCAGCCTCCCCAACATCACCATATTTACATCCACATGGTATTTCTCCTAATAAAACTCTTGCACGTTTCATCCCTATTAGCATCTTCTTTGAGGGTTCCAACTGATACTAAAGGTAACTAATGAGAAATGTACATTATGTACTTGGGAGTGGATGGCTGAAATGGAATTGGGTCACTGGAGTTTAGGAGGTGAAGAAATGAAATACTAGGTTTTGGTGTGGGTCATTCAAGTTTGTTATTAACAAAATCCCATTAGTGACGGAAATAGAGATGGTTGTAAAGAAAATAAAACTGTAAAGATAGTTGTAAAGTGTTCAGTGAAAATAAAAAGGCCGTCCTGGAGAATATCTGAACCTAACTAAATCAGAAGCTAGTGGGTAGTATAGCAAAAAGAATGAAGCTCCATGAAAATGTTTTACAGAGGGACGCCTGGGTGGCTCAGTCGGTGAAGCGTCCGCCTTCGGCTCAGGTCATGATCCCAGCATCCTGGGATTGAGTCCTGTGTCTGGTTCCTCGCTCGGCAGGAAGCTTGCTTCTCCCTCTGCCTACCGCTCCCCCTGCTTGTGCTCTCTCTCTCTCTTTTTCTGACAAATAAACAAATAAAATCTCTAAAAAAATGTTTTACACAGATAATATTTCTATTTTATAAATGAACATAAATACAAATATGACTAAATAGATGGAATCTACACATTCTATGCAGAATATAGAATACATAGAATATATGTGTAGAATATATTTAAAACATATAGATACAAAAATAGATATAGAATATAAGTATATTTTCTATCTATAAATAGAATATATCTAGGGACACCTGGCTGGCTCAGTTAGTAGAGCATGCAACTCTCCATCTCAGGGCTGTAAATTAAAGCCCCACGTTAGGTGGAGAGATTATTTAAAAATAAAATCTTTAGAAAAGAGAAAATATCTATATATGTATACATCTCTAATTCTATATCTATGTATCTATACTAGTGTAGTGCAGTATAATATAAGATAAAGGTAAGTTGCTTATCAGGAACATGCATTCCAGTGAGCCGGCTAGAAAAGGTTGGCAGTGATACTGTAACGAGTATACAAGTCAAGAATAACAAAAGGCAGAGCAAGATAGGGTGAGACTATAGGAAAAGTTAGGTGAAGAGAAGGTAGTATAAAAGGGTGATAGAGATATGATTTATGTAGCTTTATGGTTCCAAAGAAATTATAGCATTGTTCCTGGTTAACAGACACTGGTATCTTAGGACTGGTACGTTTTACTGTTTGCTGCCTAGTTAGACATCCTTGGCCTTTGCTTGGGATTTCAAACTCAACAGAGAAAAAATGGATTTTGCACTATGAAATATCCATGATGTCTTTATTTCTGTTAAAATTACTTCAATTCTCCTATTCCTTTGTATTTCTCCACGTTCGACATTTTGTATAGCTTCTTCACCTTACTCATGGGACACAAACTCACCACATCAATCACGCCTTACATTTGTACAGTGATTTGCAAAACATTCACATTCAGAATCTCATTTATGTTCACTAACAAGTAAGGAAGTGAAAGGATTCATTTTCCCATTTAAAAAAGAGGGAACTAAGAGTTTGAACATACTGGAACTTCTAACTTCAAGTTCTGTGGCCAATTTTCACCAATGTGCAATGTATCAGTAAGCATTTTTGAGCTATTTAGGGTCTAAAAGAAAAATTAGAAAACAGAACCTCTGCTCATATTTCACAAATTACATGATTCTGAATGATATTTTAGAGATGATTCTTTGAAAGGAAGGATTAATTTATAACTATTTATATGAAATAATGTATTTAAAGCCACAAATTTCCAGTTCTACCGGAGGATCTTGTATCACACTAGCCCTTGCAGAATTAGTCATTGTAAACACTAAGATATTATTTAAAATATTAGGACCTATTTTTATCTTACACTTTTAGAGGTTTTATCTTATCTTTTACCTTTTTATCTTATCTTTTATCTTATTTTATTATCTTATCTTATCTTTTATCTTACACTTTTAGGAGAAACCTGAAAGGGATCTCACTGTGCTAAAATCAAGGTGTTAGGAAGGCTGTGTTCCTTTCCAGAGGCTCTAGGCCAGAATGAATCTCCTTGCTTTTTTCAGCTTCCGAAGGCGCCCCATTCCCTGCTCATATCCTCCTTCCATCTTTAAAGCAAGCGATGGTTGGTCAAGGATTTCTATCTCGCTGACTGTGACCCGTACACCTTTCTCTTCCATTCATATAAGGACCCTGTGGTTACGCTGGGGCAATCAGGATAATCCTTCCATCTTAAGGTCTGGTGATTAACAGCTTTAATTCCACATGTATTCTTAATTCCCCTTTGCCATATTCCAGTGATTAGAACATAGACATCTTTTGGGTACCATTCTGCCTACCGCACAAGGCCCACAAAAGTGGGTAAAAGCAGGGGAAAAGGGAAAGAGTTCAACCTCTGGATGGAGGGCACTCAAGGAAGTAAGAGTCACATTTGAAAAGCTTTTAGTCTAAAGGCAGCCCCGTCCATGTTGCACAGAAAGGCCTTGTGTTAAGCAGGAGGCTGCAAGGAGGCCTCCAAGTCTATATATACACTTCACTCAAACCCCGCAAATTCCTGAACTGCTTCTCAGTGAGGAAGACCACAGAGTAACTGTCGGATGTCTGAAAGAGCTAATCAGAGATTTCAGATGCTTCCTAATGGAAGGGAGAGTAGTGACAAACTGTACGTCACTATCTCCCAGGAGAAACATCAGTCTTCTTCGGAGGTAGAGGACAGAATCCAGATTTTCTACAATATACAATGTAGCAACAACAATATCTAGTTTCTAACTAAAAATTACTCCATATGCCAGGAAACAGGAAAAGAGTAAAGAAGAAGAAAGTTAATAGAAGCCAATACCAAGATGCCTGAGATGACATAGTTAGGATACAAGGGCATTCAATTAATTTGATATGGATATGTCCAAAGTGGTAAAATATTGCCATAATGAGTGAAGAGAAAGGAAGTATTAATGACAAAATTAAGACTATAAAAGATAGGGAGAAGAGAGACCTGAAAGAAGCCAACTGAAATTAAAATTCTTTAAATGAGCATATATGGCCCCGGGAAATTAGAGTCAATTACTTGAAGGCAAATAAGTAGAATACACACAATTTGCAGAATAGAGAAAAATTCGTGATTAAAAAGAAATAAACAGAGCCACAGTGACATGTGGGAAAATGTCAAATCACAAACATGTAATTGGAGTTCCAGAAAGAAAGGAGAGAGAGTAAGGGAGAAAAGTTGTTTAAATAAATAATAGCTGAAATTTCTCAAATTTGTTTAAAAATATTAACTTACAAACTCAAGAAACTATAAACAAACATTAAGCAGGATAATTTTTTTTTTGTTATGTGTTTTTTTTCTTCCAATTTTCATTTAGATTCTAGCTAGTTAACATACAGTGTAATATTGGTTTCAGGAATAGAATTTAGCGATTCATCCCTTACATACAATACCCGCGCTCATCACAAGTGTCCTCCTAATGTCCATCCCCCATCTAGCCCACCCTCCCACGCATACCCCTCCAACAGCCCTCACTTGCTTCTCTATCCTCAAGAGTCTTTTAAGGTTTGTTTCCCTCACTCATTTTCCCCCTTCCCATACATTCATTTGTTTTGTTTCTTAAATTCCACATATGAGTGAAATCATACAGTATTTGTCATTCTAAGGAGGATAAATTTAAATGAGTGAGAAGAGCAAAATAATTAAACTGATATCAAATCTCTCAAAAACATAGTAGGCAAGGCAACAATGTAGAAACATTTTGACAAATCTCAGTGAAAGTGCATCGAAGGATTTCACTGTTTATTCAAGCTGCCCTTTAATTATCAGGGCTTTAGAAAAACAGCTTTACACAAGCAAGAACATGAGGATATTCTTTAACCATAAGTCCTTTTTGAGAATGAACACTGGGAAGACATCAAGAGAAAAGACTGATGATATTTAACTAAAACAAAAGTGGGGTAGAGGGTAAGAAAATGAATTTATAAATCTTATATGCTATGACAAAGTAGCAATTACAGACTGGCCAGATGAAGGCCCTCCCCAGAAACAGAGAGAAGGATTCCGTTTTGCAGCCTTGCCAGAGCACCTGAAGACTCCCGGTGCTAGTTGTGATCTCAAGGGGAGGTTTCCTGACCCTGAGATTAGACCATCTATAGTGCATTGACTGCTGGGGTGCAGGACACACCTTTAGGAGTTCATCTATATCCAGCCTTTTGCCTTTGGTTAACTCTTGGTGTAACGTATTCTTTGGGTTTAGACAACTGTATAATGACATCAATCCATCATTACTGCATCACACAAAATATTTCCATTGCCCTAAAATCCCCTGCACTCCGTCTGTACATCAGGCTTTTCCCCTAAAGCCCTGGCAACCACTGATCTTCATAATGTCTCCATAGTTTCGCCTTTTCCTGAATGTCAGATAGAATCATGCAGTCTGGATCCTCTTTACATTGGTACCTTTTACTTAGTAATAATATTTAGATTTTAGTGCATTTAAATTTCCCCCATGTTTTTTGATGACGTGATACCTCGTTTCTATATAACAATGAATAACATTGCATTGTACAGATTTACCACTTTATTTATCCATTCACCTATGAAAGAACATCTTGGTTGCTTCCTCACTGTGGCAATCATTAATGAAGCTGCTATCGAGATGTGGAGGTTTTTGTGGGGGGGATAAGTATTCAACTCATTTGGGTTAATAGCATCCAGATTGTTGGATCATATGGCACATTGTCCTTTTCATTTGCATTTCCCTGGTGACAAGGTGATGCGGACTATCTATGTTCCCATTTCTTCTTTGCTGAAGTGTCTTTTCTGATTCTTCATCACCATTTAACACTTGACTAAAGGTATTACTCAGTGGAACTCGACAAGGGAGGAAAAACCAATCTGAGGTATCATAACTGGTAAAGAAGCGATGCTATCTCTAATTTCAGATGCTCTGATAGCACATCTGAAAATCTCTGAAGATTCAATGATAAAACAAATTGAGACAATAAAACCATTCAGTAAGATAGAGCGGGATATAAAATTAATGTACAGAAATTATTAGCTTTCATACAGAAAAACAATTCCGAGTTAGGGGAAATAATAGCACAGAAAATACCATTTACAGCAGCATCGCAGATTATTTTTGTAGGAATAAAATGAACATGAGAAGTACGAAACTTATACAAAGAAAATGTTAAAACACTCGAAACACATCCAAGCAGACCTGGACACACTGAAAGCGCTATGCCTTGATCTTCCATGGGAGGGATCAACATCATAAAGATGTTCATTATCTCTGTTAACTTATAAATTTAATGTGATTCTAATAAGAATACTTATTCACATTTAAGTGGAGCTAGATATGTTGATAATAAAGACAAATTGATAATAAAATTTATATAGAAAACAGTCATGCAGGTAGAACAAGGATAATACAAAAACAAACAAACAAACAAGCAAAACTGCAAGGACGGACTAGCCGTATCAGACATTAACACATATTGTAAAGTCCCATTAAATAAAACAGAGTAGAGTGCCTGGGTGGCTCAGTTGGTTAAGCGACTGCCTTCACCTCAGGTCATGATCCCAGAGTCCTGGGATTGAGCCCCACATTGGGATCCCAGCTCCGCAGCAAGTCTGCTTCTCCCTCTGACCTTCTACCCTCTCATGCTCTCTCTCAAATAAATAAATAAAATATTAAAAAAAAAAAAACACAGTAGTTTTATGACACATGAATCAAAAGACCAGTGTGATAGAATAGAAATGCCCCCAAATAATCTTACCACATAACAAAATTCAGTCTATGATTAATGTGGCATCGCAAAACACCGGGGGAAAGGTGGACTTCTTGAAAAATGGTGCTGTGGGCATGCCTGGGTGGCTCAGTTGGTTAGGCGTCTGCCTTCAGCTCAGGTCATCATCCTGGGGTTCTGGAATGGAGCCCCACATCAGGCTCAATGCTCAGCAGGGAATATGCTTCTCTTTCTCCCTCTCCCTCTGTGTGGCCTATCTCTCTCTCTTGCTGTCATTCTCTCTCAGATAAATGAATAAAATCTTAACAAAAAATGGTGCTGCGAAATTGGTTGAGGATTTTGGAAAAGATGTAATCATAACTCCCTCACACCAAAATCAAGAACAACCTCCAAATAGATTATGTAACTAAATGTAAAAACTGAATGACACCAACACTGGAAGAAAATGGGTGAATTTCTGTCTATCCTATTTATACAGCAACGTCTTCTAGCGATGGCTTAAAATCCAGAGGCAACAAGAAAAAATATTTATGACTTTGGTGCTATGTAAATATTAAAAAACTGTTTCACAGCAACCAAGAAACACCCACCATAGATAAATCAAAAGGTAACTGCCAGTCTGGGAACAAATGCTTGGAATATATGTCATATACAGAGTCAATATCCCTAATATATGTGAACATCTCAAAATCAAGGGGGAAAAACCCTCAAAATCTTGACGGAATAAATGAAGAAAAGATAGGAACAAAAAATTCACAAAAGCAGATGTAAAAATGGCCCTGAAACAGGTGAGAGCATGTCCATTCTCACTCCTATTTGGGGAAGGGCAAATTAAAACCATACAAAGAGGCAATCTGCCACCTATCAGACTGACAAAAATTTATTAAAATGACAATACATGATGTTAGTGATGCTGCAGTAAAATGGATATCTTCAAACACTGCTGGTTCACATTCGAGCTGATAACATTCCATGGGAGGAAAATTCAGTAATATCCAATAAAAGTACAAATGTACTTACTATTTGACATAACAATTCTACATTGGGAAAGTTACCCTGAAGATGTACCTCCACAAATAACAAAAATATGCACATAGATATACATGTAAGCATTATGAGTAATTATAATATATTGAAACAACCTGAATTCTCATGGAGAGAAGAGTGATTGGATGAATTATGGTAAATCATATATTGCAATATGATACAGCTGTAAAAAAGGACAAGCTTGGTTTCTGTAAAGAGATAAAAAAGTTCCAAAATACATTGTACATAAAAAATTCAGTCCAGAAGATTATCCTGGATAATGGTGTAATATTTTGTGTAAGAAAGGTAAAGAAGAAAATTACACACGCAGATACACTCATTTGACAAAAAGAAAGACAAGGAGAATAAACCAAAACTAGTGAGGTCATTTATATAGACAGAGTGGTCAAAACATATGGACAATTAGATTGGGGAAAATGGAGTTGGAAGAGAACTTTCTCTAAGTATAATGTTTTTTACATAATGCTAACTTTTAGATCTTGGTTAATATTTCTTAGAATCTATAATAATGACATTAATAAAAAAAAAAACTACAAGGATGAGAATTGGGACCCAAAATGGAATACAAACAAAATCAAACAAATATAGCGGTCTTGTAGGACATTCACACAACCATAATGAAGAGCTTTTCTAACTTTGGGAAAAAATACTATGACTATTAAGATTACTTCATCTATAAAAAAAATAAAAAATTTAAAAAAAAATACCATGACTGAATTTCTAGGGGCAAAGACAAAAATGACCTTAAAGAAACCCTGTACTGTAGTTAATAGGTTGTTTTGTTTTGTTTTGTTTTTTAAAGATTTTACTTTTAAGTAGTCCTTACACTGAATCTGGAACTCGAACTCCCAACCCCAAGATCAAGAGTCACATGCTCTACCAACTGAGCCAGCTACCTTCCAAGTTTTTTTTTCACAGAAGTATATGTTACCAATTTTCAAATTTCTTCAAATGTATTCTAGAATTGAGCAAATAAGTAAAATATTGTATACAAAGAGTGATCTATTTCTCACCGTTAAAGAAAGGAAGGAAGGGATGAAACTGTGACATTTGAGTACAACTGGCAGTTTTAGTATGACCCCGTGGTCTTTAATAAATTTACACGGAAATGTAGACATTGATAGATGTATACATAAATACATACATATCTTATCTCTGACCATTGAGGCAGCCTACTAACAATGACACCCTGCTATCAGTGAACACGATTAGCACTTGGGTCCTGAGTTCAAATTACCATGAAACAGCAAAAGGAATGAGGGATTAGCAAAATAAGTCAATCAGAGAAAGGGAATTATCATACGATCTCCCTGACATGAGGAAGTTGAGAGGCAAGGTGGGGGGTTTGGGGGTAGGAAAGGAATAAATGAAACAAGATGGGATCCGGAGGGAGACAAACCATAAGAGACTCTTAATCTCACAAAACAAACTGAGGGTTGCCAGGGGGAGGGGGGTCGAGAGAGGGTGGTTGGGTTATGGACATTGGGGAAGGTATGTGCTATGGTGAGTGCTGTGAAGTGTGTAAACCTGAAGATTCACGGACTTTACCCCTGGGGCTAATAATATAATGTTAATTAAAAAATTTAAAAAAAAAAAAAGGAATGAGGGATTCAGGGAGAAGTGGTTGATTCCAGGGCATGGGCAGGAAAGTAAAACCTCAGCCTGAAACATCTTACAGTACCAAATCATAAGGAAGTGCACACGAAGTGACAAGGACACAAAAGCCAAGCTGAAGGGGCTCTCAGTGGCCCGATCTGGGACAATGCAAGCAATAAAGTAAACAATAATGGTTGTTAATTTGTTTTGTTTTTGTAGATTCCATATGTAACTGAAACCATATAGTATTTGTCTTTCAGACTTACTTCATTTAGGTACCCTCTAGGCCCATAGATATGGTCAGAAGAGGGGGGTGGGGAATGGGTGAAATAGGCGGAAGGAGACCAAGAGGAACAAACTTCCAGTTAGAAAATAAATAAGCCACGGGGAAGAAAAATATAGTATAGGGAATATCGTCAATGACATTGTTATAATGTTGTATGGTGACACCTGGAAACTAGAATACTAGGGTGAGCATCACATAGTGTACAGAATCACCAATTCACCGGTGCCATACACCGGAAACTAATATAACATTTATGTCAACTAAAAAAAAGAAAATTGTACTCTGTAAAAAAAAGAAAACAACAACAAATTCCGTTAAGTTCCTGCTGTGATAAATAATAATTTAATAAATAAATGGGGGAGTAGGGAACGTTCTTCCTCACAATATAACTCCAAGTAATAAAAATAGAAGGAATGATTGAAATGGAAAAATACTCATTTGCAGGGCACCAGGCAGGGTAGCATAGCTGGTTGAGTGTCTGACTCTTATTTTTAGCTCAGGTCATGATCAGAGGGTCATAAGATTGAGCCCCACAGAAGGCTCCATGCTGAGTGCTGGGACTGCTTAAGTATCTCTCTCTTTCTTCTTCTCCCACCCTCGACCCCCTACTCCTCTGTCTCTCTCTGCCAAATAAATAAGTATTTAATCCCCCCCCCCAAAAAAAAAACCCAACACCATTTGCAAGCACTGCAGTACGAATCATTTCAGGCAAGAATCATCAAAGGATGCTAAAGTCAGGGCACCTGGGTGGCTCAGTTGGTTAAGCGACTGCCTTTGGCTCAGGTCATGATTTTGGAGTCCCAAGATCGAGCCCCACATAGGGTTCCCTGATCAGTGGGGAGGCTGCTTCTCCCGCTGACATCTCTCCTCTCATTCTCTCTCTCTCTCCCTCTCAAATAAATAAATAAAATCTTAAAAAAAAAAAAAGAATGCTAAAGTTAGTAGGCAATATATGATGAAAAACATGATGATTACATAAGCTTATAGTATCAGCTTCAAGAGGCCTATTATAATAAGTTAAAAATATTAACTTTATGGTAGAGGAACCTAGTGGAAAGTACCTTTACCAAACGACCAAAATTAACAGTCCAATCAAAGAGATGAATCAACACCATGTGTTCTTCCTCAGATGATGCACAGAGAAGGATATAACATCATTTATGTGGTACCCCTGCCATGAATTCATAAGATGAACATAATCAAAAGGAAAACTCATATAAACCCAAAATGTGGGACTTTTCACAAAATAGCTGGGTGGTGATCTTCAAATATGCTAAAGTCATTAAACAAAATAAAGGGGTGCCTGGATGACTCAGTCGATTAAGCATCAGGTCATGATCTCAGGGTCCTGGGATTGAGCCCTGCATCGGGCTCCCTGCTCAACGGGGAGACTATTTCTCCCTCTCCCTCTGCCCCAACACTGCTCATGCTCTCTCTCAAATAAATAAATAAAATCTTAAAACACACACACACACACACATAGACTGAAGACTTGTGTAAGAATAAAGAAAATAAGGAGGCGCAAAAATTAAATACAATGTCTGATCCTGGATTGGATCCTAGACTAGAAAAAGTTACTAGTAGGATAATTGGTGACCTTTGAAAAACAGTCAGACATTTCTGTATATTTTATTATAGAACTGCAACAATGCTACTTTACTGATTTTGACAACTATACTATGATTTCCAAAGATGTTAGCACTTCGGAATCCGAGTGATGTATACAAACTTAAACTCTGGACTATAATTATAACATTTTCGTAGGTCTGAGATGAAAAGTTTACATATTTAATTAACCCAACAAAAAGCAGGACAGGAAAATCAGGAACAAAAACCATGTGATATATAGAAAAGAAAAAGCAAAGTGGTACACAAAAAGTATAATCATATCCATATATATTAAATGTAAGTGGACTTAAAAATCCAATTAAAATTCAGACTGTCAGGAGGCACCTGGATGGGTCAACCAGTTAAGTGTATGACTCCTGATTTTGACTCGGGTCATAATCTCAGGCTCGTGGAATCAAGCCCCATGTCGGGCTCCACACCCCTCGTGGAGTCTGCTTGAGATTCTCTCCATCATCCTCAGCCCCTCCCCCTCCTCTCAAATAAAGAAATGAAATAAATAAATAAGCAAAAATCTTTAAGATTCAGATTGTCAGACTGGATAAATCTGGCCAAAATATATAAAGTCATTTTAGTTTTGACCTCCATTTTTATATTTAAAGTCTGTCTCTTGGAAAAACCACATAGTTGGAATATAAATGACTTCTGTATGTATTTTGGTCAGATACATCATTTGAAAATATCTTCTCCCATTCTGTAAGTTGCCTTTTAGTTTTGTTCATTATTTCCTTCACTCTGCAGAAGCTTTTTATCTTGATGAAGACACAATAGTTCTTTTTTGCTTTTGTTTCCCTTGTCTTTCAAGACCTCACAAATAAGAAGTAGGTATGGCCGAGGTCAAAGAGGTTGCTGCTTATGTTCTCCTCTAGGAGTTTGATGGTTTCCTGAATCACATTTAGGTCTCTTATTCATTTTGAATTTGTTTTTGTGTATGGTGTAAAAACATGGCCCGGTGTCATTCTTTTGCATGTTGCTTAACAGTTTTCCCAATGTATAAGACTCAAAACACAAGAAATAAGAAATCCATTTTAAAAAAGGTGCAGAAGACAGGAACAGACATTTTTTCCAAAAAAGATATACAGATAGACAACACACACATGAAAATATGCTCAATATCATGGAACTACAAATCGAAACCACAATAATACTAATTCACAGCTGTCAGAATGGCTAAAATTAACAACTCAGGAAACAACAGATGTTGGTGAGGATGTGAAGGAAAGGGAACCCTCTTACTCTGTTGGTGGGAATGCAAACTGGTGCGGCCACTCTGGAAAACAATATGGAGGTTCCCCAATACGTAAAAGTAGAACTACCTTACAATCTAGCAATTGAACTAGTAGACATTTATCCAAAGGATAGAAAAATACTGATTTGAAGGGACACACATCCCTAGTAATTGTAACGGTATGATCAATAATATTATCAATATAATAATATAATCAATATTATAATAATATAATAATATTATAATATATATATAAATATTATCAATAATAGCCAAATTATGGAAAGAGCTCAACTGTCCATTGACTGATGAACGGATAAAGATGTGGTGTGTGTGTGTGTGTGTGTGTGTACACACACACGCACACTGGAACATTACTCAGCCATAAAAAGAATGAAATCTTGCCATTTGCAATGATGTGGATGGAACTAGAGGGTATTATGCTAAGTGAAATGAGTCACAGAAAGGCAAATACCATATGATTTCACTCATATGAGGAATTTAAGAAATAAAATAGATGAACATGGGGGGAAGAAAAGACACAAACCAGAAAATGGTTTCTCATAATGACAGAGAACAAACTGATGGTTACTGGAGGGGAGGTCGGGGGGGAGCAAGAGCTAAATGGGTGATGGGGGTTAAGGAGGGCACTTGTTGGGATGAGCACTGGGTGTTGTATGTAAGTGATGAATCCTGAATTCTATACCTGAAACTAATATTACACTATATAACAAACTAGAATTTAAATAAAAAGCTGAAAAAAGGAGAAGCCTATGGAAAAATGCAACCTAAAATGATTTAAAAAGATGTAGGAGGCATAAAGTAAGAACAAGAAAGCTGGAGTGATAATATTCATATAAGACAAAGCAGACTTTGAGATATATTGACCTTGATAGAACTCTTACCCAAACAGCAGCAGAATGAGCACGGTTCAAGTGTACACAGAATATTGACCAAGACAGACCATATTATTTCAAAGCATTCCGATGATAAAGAAAATGTGTCCTCTAACCACAAAATAATAGAGTTAAAAATCAATAATAATACCTCCGAAATCCTCAAGTAACTGTACATTAAAAAAAAAACATGCTTCTAAATCACTCTTCAAAGAAGAAATCAAAAGGGATATTACAAAGTATGCTTAACTGGAAAAAGAGAAAAGACAACGTTAAAATGTATGGGTTTGTAACAAAAGCAATGTCTAGAGAGAAATTAGTTTGAGTGCCTATATCAAAAACGAAACAAATTCTAGCTTTTCATCATGCCAATCTAGGTAAAGTAGATCATATAAATCCAAAGTAGAAGGAAGGCTATAATGAACTAAAAAGAAGTAAAAATGAAAAAAAAAAGTAACAAAGCCAAAATTTGTTTCCTTGAGAGATCAATAAAATTGATTGCCCCCTAGCAGACTGGCTGAAGAAAAAAGGAAAAAAAAAATGGAACTTTCCAGTGTCCAGAGTGAAAGATGGGATATTATTATATATCCTACATGTATCAAAAGTATGATACAGAAACATTATAAAGAACTTTATGCCAATTGTTTTAACAACTTAGATGAAAAACATTTCTTGAAACACACAAATTATCAAAACTGTTAAAAATGACACAGAAAATCTAAATGCTCCTGTATCTATTAAATAAATAGAATAATTTGGTCACAACCTTCTCAGAAAGAACACTACAAGCCCAGAGGATTTCACTGTTGGATTCTAACACATGACGGAGAAATAGTACCAATCTTAGACAAACATGTTCAGAAAACAGAGGAGGAGAATATAATACATGGGAATGGGAATTCATTTTATAAGGCCAGCAGAACCCTGATACCAAAACTGAAGAAAAAATTACAGTGAAAGAAATGATCAAATATCATCCGACTATAGATTTAAAACAAACAAACCCACAGAAAAGCAAATCAAATCCAGAAATACACTGATAGTATTTTATGACCAAGTACAGTTCATCCCCAGGAATGCACCAATGGTTTCCTATTCGAAAATCAAACAATGTGATTACATTAGAAGAATAAAGGAGAAAGTCATTTGATCATTTCCATACATGTAAAAAGCAGGGATTGACAAAATTCAGTTCTGTTCTCAAAAAAAATTTCCAGCAAACTAGGAATAGAAGGGCATTAATTCAAATCGATAAAAAGCATCTACAAAAGACAAACAAAAAAATTACAGTTGTAATCATGCTTAATGATGAAAGGCCATACAAATTTCCCTTGGAGTAAAAACAAAGATGACATTGGAATCTCTACTGCCGATTGCAGAAATAATGTGGCTTTAAGTATGCTGATTTTGATACCGGTAGTGCTGTTTATACAAGAGATTGTCATTGTTCTTAGGAAATAGACCCTGGCACAATATCTATAGCTTAATATCGAACGATTCACTGTAAGTTTAAAGAGGCAGAGAAGGAGACAGAGAGGCGATGATAATGCACCTGGGGTGAAAATGTGAAGGATTGGTTAATTTTGGTAAAGTGTAGTGAGAAGACTCCTTGTAAAATGATTGCAACTTATCTTTGTGGTTTACAATATATTAAAATAAAAAGTTAATGAATTCAGTTGTTAGTAGAGCGTCTGGTCTAGTAAGGCCAGTTAATGAGTGATGGGCATCACTATGAATAATGAATAATTAAAATAATTTGAACAGCAGTAGAAACAAGAAAGGGTAAAACTTGTTGATTTGCCAATATAGTAACTGAACCAAATACACAAAATGTAATCCAGTTTTCCAATATTTTTACATAGCTACCACGTCAATAATCAGCTTAGTGAATTTTATTCAGACATTGAAATCTCTAAAATCTTAGAATTAATAATTTGTCATGCTAATATTTTTAATACAAAGAAAGACCTGGTGGTATAAACACTAAAAGAAGAATTCGCTGACAAAAAATCTGGCAGTTTCTTGACATACCGTACATAAATGTGCAATAAGAGTGCTATTGATTATTTTTTACATGATTTGGGTCAAATCACAAATTATATTATTTCCCTGGGAGAACCGCACTTGAGCACTTAATGATTTTCGTTTTTACTATGTCTTTGCTCAGTAATGCATGCTTCCTGGATATTGAGTAGTATTTGTATAATAATATAATAATAATAGTATAATAATAATATAATGTTCATGCCAACTTTTTATCAGAAAAGCAAGATCAGAATCCGAGAACAGGTTAAGTCTTACATTGAATTTCCGTGGTGGGATTAAGCATGATTTCAGGCAGGAGTCTTGACCATGAAGCATTATGTATTTACATTCAACTGCTTCCTGTCTTTGCCTAGAACATCCCCAGCATTCCAATGATTTCCTTGTTTATAATTAAGGATGGGCAGGGAATCACGATGTTGGGCTCTTTGCTATATACCAGGCACTGTACAAAGGCACTTTAAGTAAAAAAGAGCCGTTTCTCATTAAAGGCTCCCAATAACCCTATAAAGTATTATTATTATTATTATGGGTTTTTTTTTTTTTTAAAGGAAAGAGAGAGCAGGAGCAGGGAAACCACAATCAAACTGTATAAATTATGACACGATGATGCAATGCTTTAATGTGAATCCTGATTCCATCCAGAATCTTGGTGATTTAATCTCCTGCCTCATATCTCCACTTGATCTACGTGAATATGGTGAATAAGCATATTTCTTTTTCCCAATATTTCAAAATATTTCCAATATTTCCAAATATGGTATTTTCAAATATATTTACTTTTATTATTCCATGAACTTTAACAAAATCTATAATTGGCCAACAATTGTAGTTTTTCTCTTGGGCAAAATGAAAGTTGAAACGTTTCTTTATGAAAACATGACTCCGTAAAATTTATCAATCTCAGTTTTTCTTTGGAGAAATGGATCATTAAGTGCCCGCTCTATGAAACACCAATATGTACGCCATTAAGGGAACAATCCACACTGTAAAATCAAACAAATATTTCAACTTAATTTGGAAAACGAATGAAGTCCATAATCTACTAGAAAAGAGAAATTAAGATCGGCATAGTAGGAAATGAGGTTTAGAATGTTTGTCTGGAAATCAATAGAGCTGCTCTACAGACAAGTATGCATTTAATACTATATGGAAAGAAACAGAAATACTGCATTTAAGTGAGGACCTGTAGTGTAAGTATGTGGGATCTCAAGGAATATTCTGCCCATCCTTCTTCCATTGTTAGGCTATGCTAATACAGGGGGAAATAGGAAGTTTATGTATGGTAGAGAGTTATTTTTTCCTTTCATTCCATGTGCATCCTTTGCACTTCTACAAAAATGTGACACCAGCTAGATTATATTCTTTAAAAAAAACAAAAAACCCAAAAAACCTCAACTTTGCATACATTAAAAAAAGGACAAAAATCACAATTGTACATATTGATAAAATTTTACAAAATGACCATACCTATGCTACTCCTTTCGTACTTCCCATCACTACCCACTCCACTACTCACTCCAGTTCCTCCTGAAGACAAAATAATACCTTGCCTTCTAACAGCGTTAAGTTTAATTTGTATGTCTTTGGTAAATGGAAGGAAAGAGTACATACTATTAAGTCTGGCAACTCTTGCTCAACTGCGCTTGTGAAATCCATCCATTTCGTTGTAGGTAATTCTAAGTCATGTATTCTCTCACTGCTGTGTAATACACATTCCGTTGTGTGATCATGTCACAATATATTTCTCCTTTCTTCTTTTGATTTCTTGAGGGGTGTCACAAGGGGAGCTGCTACAGGCACTCTTCTACATGTTTTAGTGAGGATCAGAACTTATTTCATTTCACTTACTTCATTTTTGAAAAGTACCCATTGTCATAGTGTGTATAAGTGTTCAGCTTTTTTTTTTTTTAAGTGTTCACCTTTATGAGGTCCTGCCAAACACCACTTTCCAAAGTATCTGTATCAATTTATATCCCGATAAACTATGGCTGAGAATTCTGGCTGCTCCACATTCTTATCAACCGTTGGTATTGTCTATCCTTATCTTTCTCCTTCCTTCCTTCCTTCCTTCCTTCCTTCCTTCCTTCCTTCCTTCCTTCCTTCCTTCCTTTGTTCCTTTCTTTCTTTCTCTCTCTCTCTCTCTCTCCTTTCTTTCTTTCTTTCTTTCTTTCTTCTTTCTTTCTTTCTTCTTTGTTAAGATTTTATTTATTTGACAGAGAGAGAGAGAGCACGAGCTGGGCAAGCAGCAGGCAGAGGGAGAGGGAGAAGCAAGCTTCCCACTAAGCAGCAAGCCCAATGCAGGACTCAATCTCAGGAGGCCAGGATTGTGACCTGAGCCAAACGCAGAGGCTCAACGGACTGAGCCAACCAAGCATCACTATGCAACTTGTTCTTGTCTATTTCTATACTGATATTAAAATTTTGTTAGTGCAAATGCAAATTGGTTGAACCTTCCTAGGAATTAATTTGGCAATATGTATAAAATACCTTATAATTTTTGTTTCTATTGACCCTTCTAATGCTCCTCTGGGGGACTTTTTTTTTTTTTTAAGATTTTTTTCGTTTTTGACAGAGAGAAAGTGAGAGAGGGAACACAAGCAGGGGGAGTGGGAGAGGGAGGAGCAGGCTTCCCACCAAGCAGGGAACCCAACTTGGGGTTTGATCACAAGATCCCAGGATCGTGACCTGAGCCGAAGGCAGAGGCCTAAGCCACCCAGGCACGCTGGGGGACTTTTCTTAAAATATAACCCCAAATAAGGACAGTGCTTTCTACTGAAAAATGTCCACTGTGACCTTATTTACAATAAGAAAAAAAATGGAAGCAATCTAAATATCTAACAGTCCCAAATGGTTATACAGTACTGGTATTAGTAATAGTAATACAAATTCACCACACCTTAATGGTTATCTCATATTTTAGTCAATATTAAGCATAGTATACATATACATACATATATGCCTATACAAACGGTTGGAAATACTTCCTTTAAAAAAAAAAAAAAAGATTTGGGGCACCTGGGTGGCTGAGTGGGTTAAAGTCTCTGCCTTCGGCTCAGGTCATGATCCCAGGGTCCTGGGATCAAGCCCCACATTGGGCTCTCTGCTCAGTGGGGAGCCTGCTTCCCTCTCTCTCTCTGCCTGCCTCTCTGTCTACTTGTGATCTCCGTCTGTCAAATACATAAATAAAATCTTTAAAAAAAATGTTTAAAAAAAAAGATTTTATTTTTAAGTATTCTCTACAGCTAATGTGGGGCTCAAATTCACAATCCCAAGATCAAAAGTTGTAGGCTCTACTCACTGAACCAGCCAGGCAGCCCTGGAAATACTTATTTATAGTAGCTTTACCCGTAATAACCAAACCTGGAAGCAATTCAAAGGTCCATTTACAGATGAAGATATAAACAAATTTGGGTGGTTTCTATACAGTTGAGCACAACTCCCGAAGAAAAAGGAACCAACTCTTGGCACCACAACTACATTGATAAATCTCCAACATGCTGAAAGTAGTC
This sequence comes from Lontra canadensis, assembly GCF_010015895.1. Lineage (NCBI taxonomy): Eukaryota > Metazoa > Chordata > Mammalia > Carnivora > Mustelidae > Lontra > Lontra canadensis. Next base: position 2,476,952 of record NW_022631151.1, on the reverse strand, counting down.
TAACACAAAAGAGCATATACTATACAATTGCATTTCTATGAAATCCTCGAAGAAACAAAACTAACCTATCGTACCATAAAGTAGATTGGCGGTTGCCTAGGGCTGGAGATGAGGGAGATTGAATTCAATGGGGCATGAGGGAACTTTCTGAGGTGATGAAAATTTTCTATCTTTTCGTAATGGTGTGATTTCACAGATGTAGGCAGTTAACAAAACACTGGAATGTACAGTTGAAGTGGGCTCATTTTATAGTGAGTAAATTATGTTACAAAAATTAAGGGTGACACCTAAAATACAAAAGAACAAGGCTTTTCACCTCACTTTTCTCCTATCACCTGAAAGAAATGTACAGCTTTGGAAGGGAAATTGTTCCTCCTCTCCTCACCTATCTTTTCTAACAGCTGGCTCATTTTTTAAAAAATCAGGGAAACAGCCGTGCCCTGAGAGAAATTTTTGTAATGTGTGGATGCTCTGTTATAATATCAAATTAGATTGTCTTGAAAAATAAAGCACCGCAGTCATGTGTAACTCAGAGGTTATTTCCTAACACCAAAGGCTATTCCCTGATACCAGAGGCAGTTTTCAATGGTCTACACGGTGAATTAGCTTCGTAGCCTCTATTCATATTAGGAGTTTTACTTCTGTTCTACAGCTGATGGAGCCAAACATGCACCTGAGCTTGGGTGGGGGGGCGGCGGTGGGTTCTCATTTGGACTTCATAGAAGAAAGCTTATGTCACCATTTTTAAATTTAAAAAATCAATGAAAAACAAACAAACAAAAAAACAAAAAGAGTCCAAGCTCTTGCTTAGCAAAATGCCCAGAATGTGTCCCTTTTGTTTCAAACTATCTTAACAGACTCTTTTGATTCTTTAAAAGATATATGCTTGGAGAGACTCCTGGAAATCCTTCAGTAAGAGATGCGTAATACTTACAAAGAGTGGGTATTAGCAGTAAGGATAGGGGCACCTTCCTTCTCTCTTCAGACTCCCTAGTAATCCTTCTCTCTTACTGGAGAGAAATATTTCGGCAAGCAAACAACCGTGAATATGTTTGCTTATGTTACCAGGATTTCAGCTATAAAGTTATTTTCCTTCTATCTAGTTTTTATTTCTCTTGATGCTGGAAGAATGATAGTGAATGTCAATCAATTCCATTCATTGCTTTCTACACGTGTCCTCCTGGTTCAGATATTCAGAAATCCTACCGAGGGAAAGAAAATAGGTATTGTATTCGAAGTAGCTATACCAGAAAAAATGGTGAGGTCTCCAGTGAATAGCTCCCACAAGATAACCCTGTGTAGTTGGTACCTTTTGCATTTTTTTAAAAAACTACTTTTAAGTCATCAACACACCCAACGTGGGGCTCAAACCCACAGACCCGAGATCAAGAGTTGCGTGCTCTACGGACTGAGTCAGCCAGGCTCCCCTGGTACCTTTTGCTTCTTGAAGCCTTATATTTTCCTATCAGACTACCAGAAATCTATTATCCTAAGGCAAGGATATACTCAATAGGATATAGGACTCATTCAACTTTATATAAGGTCTTTTCCATATGGTCATCGTAGGCCCTATGAATGAGCCCCCATGCACCTGCCCCTATGCGTATTGGAGAAATAATATTCCATCTGAGTCAATTTTTCCATTTATAAGTCTTATTACTGAGTGCACGTTGGGTTACTGTACGTAGAGAGTGTTGGACATAAGGCATTTTCACCAATTTTTGTTGAAATAATGCAGTTGGGTAGGACCAACTCATCTTTGATCTGTTTCTATTACCCCCCAAAATAGGAAGTAAGCGCTTGAAATAGGAAACAACGCTATGCATAGTGCAGGCGGTCTACAAGGCTAAGAGCCATTTATTGGGCATCTCTTAATGTCAAGCAAAGATAAATATGACATGATAGTTGCTTTATGAGGGCTAATGGATGAGAGATTTGTTGGGGAATATGAAGAATTCATGGTTTCCTGAAAAAACATATCATTAGGATACTAAGAGATCTGTATTATGTCAGATTAAGTAGGAGTCTTAGAGAACATGCAGGGTACCCTTCTGCAACAGCCCCAAGGATGTTCACACAGGCACTTCTCGAACACAAGTAGTGACTAAGAACTCGCTAACTCTTAAAATAGCTCATTCCATCATTGGCCAGCTGTCTGTTAGAAAAGATTTTTCTTATATCAACTCAAAATCTATTGCTCTGTGACTTCTACACACGAGTCCTAGTTATTCCCTCGGGGGCAATAGGAAATATAAACCCAAGTATATTTTTTCTTTGAAAATATTATTCACTTTAAGCCTTCACTGTTTTGAAATGATAAGTCGAAAAACAACCTTTATTCATATAGTCATTATCACTGAGAGAAATCTTAACTTTTATGCTCAAAAAAGTATGCCATTTCTTTTCCAGAGACTATGAAAGAGCCGATGTTTTGAACATTTAAAATGTCAAATACTGAGTAAACCCAGTAGTTAAGGTATATGGATGTGATTTTTACAAAGGGAAGAAAAAGAAATTAAGGAAAATAGCATCTATTCACGATCTGGTACTGGGAACCATGCTACCTACCTACACATCCATTATGTAGTAATGACAGACAGTGTTGTGAGGTGCTGTTTTATTCCCATTTTTCAGGTGAGCATAGTAAACCTCAAATAACTGATAGTACTTTTCAGCCTGAATTTCTCATCAGGACTCTCCCAGAGATTTGCTTGGTGCTATGCTCACCTCCATTGTCTGCTTTTCTTCCTTGGTCACTGAGCCTGGCCTGAAAGTTTATTTAGCTCCACTGGTGAACAAATGTCCTCTCTGCCCTATCTCAGAGTCACTGGCTGCCTGGACTCCAACAGCAACGAGTGTCTGAAATTGCTGGTGCTTTCGTGTGACAAGGTCAATGTCACCGTCACTCGTATTTTCACCAAGCTATAGCTTTCCCTGTGATCTTCAGTGTGTTGGACTAGTTTGAAAAGGTGGACTCCTACGCCAAGTCCTATTTGGAAAGCTGGACTACTTTGGTGGAGCCCTAACTGACTCTTGTCAACCTCTTTCCCTGGACAGCAGGCCTAGTCCCTGCTTATAACTAGTTGCTTTCTGGGGAATCTTTCTCCAAATACGTTGGTCACCCATAATCACAAAGCTGTTAACCATGTGACTATACCCATTTAAGCAGTAAGTAAATAGACAAGTAACCAAGTATCTACTATGTGAGGATTGGGGATGGAGACTTATTAAGGAGCTCACAGTCTATTGAAGTGAGGGCGGCAGCACCCCTATCAATGGTCTGTTCCAGAATCAGGGAGAGAGGCAGTAGGTAGCAGGGAGAGGGGTCAAGGATGCTCTTCTAGAGGAGATGATCCTTGTAACGGAGTCTAAAGATTAAATACAGCTCATTTAGATAGAGAGGGGGTGAGAAGAAAGAAACTGCACCTACATGGCCCCCACACACCCTTCCCCATGCCCAGCAGGAAACGTGGGTAATGCTTGCAACATACAATGGTGGGGAGGAAAGGTGAGGGACCATGGAGACGTAGGAAGGTGCCAAGTGACACAGGATCTTGGTCCCATGCTCAGGACTTTGGACTTGACACAGCAGCACCAAATGGAAACACCTCCTTTCCCATCTTAACATTGGCCTAGAAAACCTTGGACCTCAAATCTAGAGTTCTAGGTCTACTGCCAGGTCACGCATTCGAGCGGCACTCCTGGAGGTATTCTCCACCCGAATATGCACTGCAGACCTAGCTCTCTCCTTGCCTCCGTTCATCACTGTTGGTGAGCTTGGGGCTGCCTGACTCAGGAAAGAACTTGGAAGGTCTGCCCGTTTACAATAGTTAAATGTACTCTGCGATGCGATAGAAGGGATGAAAACATTTAATTTTTCAGAGACTCGTATGTTCCAAAAGATAATTTTTATAAATAACTTGACTCACACATTTTATACGTTTGCATTTTGAAGAAATTCCTTTAGCTCAGAGCTACTGCACAGGTGAACAAGTGTGGTGTGTGTGTGTGTGTGTGTGTGTGTGTGTGTGTGTGTGAATACACACACACGTACATGCGTGCATTTTAATTTTTCCAGACAAGAAGGAAAACAAATCTAGGCTTTCTGGGTCTCAGCCAGACAAACCTGGTCAGCCTTCTGGTTGGGTCTGGCTAGGGGGGTGGCTTAAGGAGAGGCTAGAATCGCACTGCTCCACTGAGAAGAGTGTCACACCGTATTCACAGGACTTCACTGCACTGTTTCCTTAAGGCTGAATCCTTAACACTGCATTCAGGAGATAAGTAAGCCTGTTACAAACTGCCTGAGCCATCAATTCAAAGGAGCAGTGGTGAGATAGATTTGGGTCATTAACATGATTTGAAATACCATATAATGTTTCAGTTATTTAGTTCTCTGGTAATGGTCCCCTGGCATTCTGTAGAAGAAGGCACGGCAGAAAGCCTCGTGGTTGGGTGCAGTCTTGGAATCTGTTAAGCTATTCAAAGCCACACCACTTTGAAGCCCAATTTCTGCAACAATCTTATTTACTGTGTATTATGACATTTAGTAAGATGAGGAAATCCAGCTACTACTTGGTGGTGTTAATGTTGGTGTTCAGTATTTAAAGGGAAAACATCCAATTTCCAAGTGTTTCATCAAAAGGACCATACATCATCCTCACTCTTCCCTCACTTCTGTTTCTGGAACTCCAGGGTCGAGGGGAGAGCTTCACCCTGAAGGAAGGTAGACAGAAACATAAAAGTAAAACCACACTGTTCTGCTGACTTTTAAAGTGATACGATTTCAAGATTTGGAAGATGAAGAGGTAGGGAAGAAAGACTGGCCATGCCAGGACGCCTAATATCAGTCACCTAAGATGTTCCTCATGCTCCATCCCTGAAATGTTACTTAGACCAGAAAATACAGTGGGAATGTCTCCCACATCATGCTACCCCTAAATGTGGAGCCTACTTGATCCTTAGACTGTACTCCAGGATCATGGATTGACCCTAGGCTTAGGTGGGAGGAACAGAAAGAGTCTGGTGTCAGGAGTGCCCTGGGTAAGTGTCTACTACATCATATGTCTGACCGCCACCGACCTGTGTACCCCAATTCCCAGTGCTTACATAGCTAGGGCCATTCTTTTCCAAAAATGATTGATAGCCTTTTTCAAAAGTACATACAAAACAACAAATTAAACCATACAAATTAGTATGCTGTACAAATTAATAGGGTTTGCTCACGTTCTAGACATGGACAAATTCATATATACATACATTCATATATATTTAATCAGGTCTGGAAAATACCACCCCTCATTAGAAGTTGTCTTTGGTTAGAGGGAATATTTTTCTCTGTCTTATATTATTTCATGCAATGAACAGGTATGACTTTTGAAAATAGATCTGATTTTTTAAAGAAAGTGAGAAAATCAGCACAAAGAAAAAATAAAGAAGGAAAACATGACATGAGGCCAGGATTGAGGTTAGCACCCAAACTGAATTCCACAAGTTACTGCGAACTTGCATTTTTCATCTGACAAATATTTTTGTTTATCTGCCATTTGCTGGGAACTATGCTAGGAACTGAGTTAAAGAAGATAAATACTTTTGGACAAACCATGAGACTCTTAATATCACACAAAAAACTGAGGGTTCCTGGGGGGAGAGGGGGTGTGGAGAGGGTAGTTGTGTTATGGACATCGGAGAGGGTATGTGATATGGTGAGTGCTGTGGGGTATGTAAGCCTGACGATTCACAGACCTGTACCCCTGGGGCAAATAATACATTATATAAAAGATAAATACTTTCACTGTCTTCAAAGAACTTATTCTCTAGTGGAGAAGGCAGATATTAATAATATAATCACATAAATAAGTGAAAATGTGGGTCTGTGATAAGTTATATACAAGAATGTTTACTTATGAAAACATAATAAAAGAAGTAGATTTTTGGTTTGGAAATTATGTTGTTCAATGATTGATTCACTGAATACCACACTTTGCGATTTGTGAACACTTTGTCTCTGAGCTTCCTAGTAGCCAAAGCAAGTAAGAAATACGATTGCTTACATGACTCATTGCCAGGAGAACAAAAACTGTTTATTTTTAGAACTAAAACAAAGTTTCCATAAGGGACCTTGAAAAGATGACACTCTTCTACAGCATTAACAACATCTCAACAGTGAGTAGGAGTCTATTGTCAACCACCAGGGACTGGGTTCTTGTCTTTCATTGCTGGAGTTTCTTTTCTAAAATCTCACTGGCTCAGAGATTATGTAAGAAATCCCTTCAATTTCATTTCCTTCCATTTCATTTCCACTACTTGCACTACTATCTGGACTTTAGTGCATTACATGATGCCTCCTCCCTAAGTAGGTGATTTGCTTAGACCTCCCTTTGGGATTTGAGTTTTAGCATTATGGCAGAATGTTTTCATCCCTAGACTTGCTGGCCTTGGGTTAAATAGCTTTGCCAAAACATATGTCTAAAACTCAAGCAAGCTCTTTCTTAATGAGACCTAATAAAACAACAGTAAGGACAGTGGTCATTGTCATTAATGAGCACGTACTAGGCAAAAGTCACCAAGCTAAGCACTTTAAATACAATATTTAATCCTTCCATAACCCAGTAAGGTAGAACATTAGTCTTGTTCCTATTGTTAGGATGAGGAAGTTGAGACAGAAAAATGGAATAGTAACTTGCTTAAGGTTACCTATCTATTACATGGACAACGTGAGCTGTGAACCAAAGATCATGCACCAAACTACCTAGCGCTCTCCGGTGCCTGTCATTATTGATAATAGGCCAATGCCTATTTTCCTTGCAAAGATGTCCCTGGACTGGCTCAGCCCTTAACCTCCGCCATTATTCATACACTCATTCACTCATTCATTCACTCAGCTAATATTTATTGAGGGTGTCTTATGAGCAAGCAGTATGCTAACCATGAAGGCTATGACAGTGGGCAACAGAGATATAGACACACTTGCTGACACAGACTCACTCAAGCATGTAATTACGAACTGTGATAAATCCTATGTAGTCTACACAGAAAAACCCACTATAACCTGTGAAGTTTGGGACTGGAGACCTGAGGAATGGACAGTAATTAAATAGGCCAAAGTGTGGCACATGACGGAGAGGGACAGTTGCAGAGTCAATTTAAGTGGAAGGAATAATTTGTGAAAAAGCTTTGACATTGTAAAGAACGTGCCCAGTTGAGGAAATTACATAAAAACAGCAGAGTAGGAATAAGGGGACACTGCAGGGAGGAGGGTAACATGCAGTAGGAGACTTTGGTAGGGGCCATACTCCTGCTGACGTAAGTACTACGAGTAGATAGGATTGTGGGAGACACCGAGTTTTTTTTTAATCAGAAAAGTAATGGAAAGCTATGGATTAAGCAGGTGGATGCCATGGATCGATTTGTTTTGTTTTGAAATTGGTAAACAGTAGTGGCAAACATTAGAAAAAAACAGGAAGAGAAGTAGGAAATGAGATTTTATTTATTCATATGACATAGAGAGAGAGAGAGAAAGCAACCACAAGCAGAGGGAGAGCGGACAGAGGGATAAGCAAAAACCCCACTGAGCAGATCCTGGGGTCCCAGGCCTTGGCATCACGACCTGAGCCTAAGGCAGATACTTGACCGACTGAGCCACCCAGGTGCTCCTCTTCTTTCTTGAAATTTGAGATACCCATGACATATAACACTGGTTAAGTTTAAGGTATACAACATGTCGATTGGAAATGTTTCCATATTGCAACATGATCACCACTGCGTTAGCTAACACCATTCTAAAGGCCTGGGTTTTTAGGGTAATACAACAATTGAGCAAGATTCTACCTGCATACATCCTGTTTGAATAACCCGATAGTTTAGACACAACCGATAGAAAGAAATGGATTAATTTAATCAAGTAACTAGTTGTTTTGGAAATAATTTGACTACAAAAAATCGAATAGTCACAAAGTAGGGTATGCAAAAATGTTACTTACTTGTACAATTAATGCAACTCAAACTCCACACCTACATACAGTGAATGGGCAGATCTCATACATTTTAGCATAAACAAATCAACTTCAATAATCTGTAAACCAAACTCAAGTAATATAACTTAGGTCATGATTTCCTAGCTTAATCATTTTCAGTAAGTCCTAAGCCCTTAATGGTTAACATCTGAGCCTCTGCCCGCCTTTCTGCTTTGTGTGATGGAAGTTGTTTAAGTTGTAGTGGGAAGGAGTGCGCGTGCATTACTCTGGCATCGGGGACGTGGTGTCTGGTCACTGCAAGCTGCTGACTGAGACTTCCCACGCTTCTAAATCTCTAGGCGCCAGCTCCCATCCACAGGCACAACACCCAGAGCTCTGCAGGGGTTTACTGAGTGCATCGCTTGGTTAAATCAGAAGGAACATTTTTGAGATCTCACTTTTAGATTATTCATGGAACTTTCTTCTAGACTGGACAATGTAGTAACCATGCTGTAACATCTTTCTAGAATAATGCTTTATAAATCAAGCCTATTCCACAAATAATTTGATGAACAAATTTGGAATAATTCATTCCCCGCAACTTCCACCAAGTATAGTGCAACTTCTGCTTTACTTGGTACAAAGTCAGGGTAGAATTAGAAGTAGGGAGGTTTGAATCAACACAACATCTACATGTACATTCATCAGAATTGTTTTAGGTCCATGATTAGCGTATCTAAGCTTCATTAGGCTGTGAGTTTAGAATGAGGTCACATTGGTTTTCTTTCCTTATTAAACTTTAATGCTGAATTTATAACAGCTCAGCCCTCTACTGATTCAAATGTAGGAATCCCCCTCCGTCCCCAAATAGTCCTTGCCAACAGTTCTGGTGAGCTACAGTATTATCATGGATATGCTCACAGCTAATCCCCAGTGCTCTTCCTTTCCTGTTCCCAGGCCTCCTAGCTGGAGGACACTATCTATGACATCACCTAAAGAAACTCACCACTGCCAGTATCACAGTATCTTTCTAGAGACTTCCTTGGTACCAGGAATGCTTTATCCTAGTGTTCTTTCTCAAGAAGCCTGAGTGACACTCCATGTTCTGCAAAGCTGGGAAGATTTGTCCTTGCCTTGGTTTGATCTCATCTTGTCGTGTGGGCCCTGATGTGACATTGTTCAAGTCCAGTCTCACAGACGGTCTCAGGAATGCTGTCCCTGCAACTGTTTCAAATTTATTTATCGTAACAATTTATGCAACGAAACAAGACATGTACTGTTTGCATTTCCTATCTCTATGAACATACATCTTTTTGAGTAAAAACCATGAAGGACATACTTGCCATAGGCACTTGTAGAATGAATACATACTGGCTCTAGAGATATGAGATTGGAGGGAATTTATTTGCAGAATATAAGTGCATGCCCAGGCTAAAACAGTGAATTTTAGTTAAAAGTCCTTTTTCTTTTCCTTGAATGGTCTAAATAATCATTTTGACATCTTGCTAAACTGTCCCGAAATAGAATATCTATGTTAAAAAATAATAAAAACTATTATAAACATGTAAAAATAATAAAAGAATCCCATATGTAAGTCAAAAGAGAAAATAACCCATATATATTCTTTAAAGGAAAATAAATGTACAGGATAATAATAATGCAATTTCCTTCACTAAGTGCCAAGTGGGGAATAAACAGGCTATAAAAGACACCAGGGGGGAAAAACGGCATAATTACCAACCCCAGTAATTCTACTTTCTCAATTATTTTTAAGTTATAATTATTTTTCATTCATAAAAGATTATAGAAAAACAGTGCCACAATGGAATGTGTAATCTATTCATCAGAGGAGCCTGTTTATTGAAATGTAGAGATTAAAACGGTTTTTTTCTTAAAGATTTTATTTATTTATTTGATACACACAGAGAGAGAGAGAGATTACAAGTAGGCAGAGAGGCAGACAGGCAGAGAGAAAGGGAAGCAGGCTCCCTGCCAAGCAGAGAGCCCCATGCGGGGCTCAGTCTCAGGACCTTGAGATCATGACCTGAGCCGAAGGCAGAGGCTTAACCCATTGAGCCACCCAGGCGCCCCAAAAAGTTTTATCTCCATAATAATCAGAACGTCTGAACAAGAGCCTGAATGTCACTAACTTCTAGTTTCTATATTATGTACCTAGCTTGCCTAACACTGTCCCTTCTCACTGGCATCTTGTAAAATTATAAACAAGTATGTTCTAGTGCACGAGTTACTAAATGTGGTGGCACACTGCAATCGCCTGGGAAACCTTGAAAGAAATCATTGATCTGAGGCTTCACACCTAGAAATTCTGACTAAATTGGTACATGGTGTAGCCTGGCTTTGGGAAACTAACAAGTCGCCAGGTAATTCGAAGGGCAATGTTACCACCCAGCTCAGATTTGTGATGAGGATGAAATTAAATAAATTCTGCAAAGCATTCAGCATCCTGGCACATGGAGTACATGCAATATGGATTAACAATTCATAATTTTGACTATTATTAATAACTTAAATAATACAGGTAAATCATCTACCAAAGAACTTGACACACTAAATGTTTGTTGGTGCTATGCTGTTATGATTATTTAAATGATATAACTTAAACTCTTTCTTTATTTATAAAATTCTATTATTTATTTATTTATTTTTAAAAGATTTTATTTATTTATTTGACAGATAGAGGTCACAAGTAGGCAGAGAGAGATAGAGAGGAAGAAGTAGGCTCCCTGCCGAGCCCGACGTGGGGCTCGATCTCAGGACCCTGGGATCATGACCTGAGCCGAAGGCAGAGGCTTTAACCCATTGAGCCACCCAGGTGCCCCTATAAAATTCTATTATTTAAATAAAGTTTATTTATTTAAAATGCAGTACCTTCTATGATCACATTACCAAATGTAAGCCCTGTGCAGCATCCAATTTCTAAAGAACTTAATTAAGAGACATATCTATTGCTGCACTTAAAAAAACAGACTAGAATGAAACACCTCGTCTTTTTAAAGTTGAATTTGGACAACAGCTCGAGCTATCCATCTTCATGTCCAAAGTATAGCTTTGATAAGCTAAGAATTAAAGCAGTTCAGAGACATTATATGCTATACAGATAGAAGGGTTAATGTTCTCCTGTTGTAGATAAACAACTGCTTCTTGTTTTTTCTTTAATGTTGCGTAAGAAGTGAAAGATTCTTTTCATATCTACGTGAATGATGGTGCACAAACTAGTGATATCGGAGAGAAAGGCAAAGAAATAACACAAATAATGAAATGAAGAGTGTTATGTCAAATTTTCATTGAAAAATACCAGATTCCAGCTGATAAGATGTTGGATTGGTGGTGTATGCTTCCTTACATGGCTTTTTATTTTGAAATAATTTTAGAATAAGTGGCAAAAGTAGTACAAAGTCTCCCTGTATGATAGTGATTCACTCAGTTTCCCCTAATGTTAACACGTTATGTAACCACAGTACAGTTATCAAAACAAAGATAACATTAAAATTGCTATGAACTAGCCTACAGAATTCATTTCGATTTCACCAGCTTTTACCCTAAAGTCTTTTTCTTTGCTTTGCTTTTAAGATTTATTCATTCTTTTGACAGAGAAAGACAGCGAGAGAGGGAACACAAGCAGGGGGAATGAGAGAGGGAGAAGAAAGCTTCCTAATGAGCAGGGAGCCCAATGTGGGGCTCAATCCCAGGACCCAAGTCAAAGGCAGATGCTTAAAGACAGAGCCACCCAGACGTCCCTAAAGTCTTTTGATTTTCTGTCCCACAATCCACTGCAGGCTACCCCTTTTAATATAGATGTCACATCTCCTTGCTCTCCTTCAACCTGTGACAATTCCTAAATCCTTCTTTGTCTTTTGACATTAACTTTTTTATTTGGTTATTTTATTTTATTTTATTTTATTTTATTTTATTTATTTGATAGAGAAAGACAGAGAGCACAAGCAGGGGGATCTGCAGAGGGAGAAACCACCCAGATGCCCCTTGGCCTTGACATTTTGAAATGGCCAGTTGTTTTTTAGAATATCCTTCAGTTTGGGTGTATCTGGTATTTTCATGTGATTGGACTATGGTTGTGGATCTTTAGTGAGAATGCTACAGAAGTGAGGTACCCTTCTCAGTGTAACGATTCAGGACATAGAGGAGGTGGATAGGTCTCTTTCCTGTTGATGTTAACCTTGATCACTTTGTTAAGGTGGTGTCTCATGGACCGAGTCTTTACTATAAAGTTACAATTATTCCCTTTGTGATTAACAAATACGTTGGGAATGATACACTGAGACTACAAAAATATTCTGTTTCTCCTCAAACTTTTGCTCACCAAATTTACCATCCATTGCTGGATCTTGCTTGCAGCAATTAATAGTGTTACAATTATTAGTTGGTGGTTTTTTTCTGTTATTTTCATTCCTTCCACATTTATCAATTAGAATTCGTCAGTAAAAAAGAACCATTCTTATTGAAGAATTATTAAATGGGTGAGGGAGATTAAGAGGTGAAGATTTCCAATTATAAAATAAGTGGGCCACAAAGATGAAAAGTACAGAATGGGAAATGTAGTCAATAATATTATAACAACTGTGTGTGGTAACAGATGATAACTACACTTCCTGTGGTGAGCATTGAGTAATATACAGAATCGTCAAACCACCAGGTATGTTGTACACCTGAAACTAATATAACATTGTATATCAACTCTACTTCAATAATAAAAATAAAAATAGACAATAAAAAAGTGCTATTGCTTTCCTGAATTCACTGATTATCTATAGGTTTCTATCCAGTACCATAATTCCTTATATTGTTGTTCAAAACTGTTCCCGCTTTCCCCATTGGAACTCTTTCAGGTTGATGTCTCTGCTCCTTCGATGTGACCCCTTCTTCTTTGAGCACTTAATTTTTGGCACTGCAAAATCTTCCATAACTATTTTGTGTTTTCTCTGTCTTCATCCTGGAATCAGCCACTTTTCCAAGTGACTCTGGTGCCTTTCACAGGAGAATGGTATTTAGAAACTAACATCTAAGTATAAGGTGTGCTCACTGCTACTGGGTATCACTGCATCTAGGCCTTCTCAGTGAGCAGAACATGGATATACATATGTATATCCCATGTCCACATACACATCTATATTTAATTCTCATCTATATACCTATATCTATCTCTACATCTATGTTAACAAGAACATGCATTACCTCCAATTGCAATCCAACACCATGAGATTCATTCTATGATTCACTCGTGTTTATAGCTTCTTTTACTGACAGTGAGAACTTGTTCTCATTTTCTACAATATATTTACTTCTTCAACTTTGGTGCATATACACATATAATAGGTTCAGAATTGTTCACCCATATCTCTATGGGTTAATATTAACCAGTATACTCCAGTTACCAACTGGAGTATAAATGTTTTGTAGAGTTATTTTTGTCTTTACTTATATAGTATTTAGTCAAAATATTCTTCCAAAGTAACTTGAGCCCCAAATATTTGCTGATGCTTAAAACTCCTTAGTAGATAAAGAAGCATCATTCTTTCCATAATCAAGGTGAAATTTATCAAATATTCCATGTTTTCATTTCATCCAATAGTATCTTATGAAGTGTTATCTTGAAGCAAGCCATCATATATTTGCATATTTTTGACGATCAAAGAGTTCTTGAATTGAAGCCAAAACTTTTCTCTCCAGCTTCTATACATTGGATTACATGTTTATAAATTGCGTATTTAAATAATACAGAAGTTGGCTTATAAGAGTCAATTAGTTCTTATCATTTAATTCTTTAGGGGTATATACTGGGACCATTACATTATGTGCAAATGTATACATTAGTAATCTAGAAGGGGAAAAAAAAAACAAAGCAAGAACTTTATTCTAGCTAGTACCTGAAGCCATGACAAATCTTATACTATGATCTTATTTTTTGTACTATTAGTGAACTATGGCTTTCCGAATAATTACATACAAACATATGCAATGGTATGAATATATATATTTAGAAAAAAAAGGTATATTAATGCACGCTCTGTGATATTCTTTTTGTGGAATAATTCTAGATGGACTACCTTTGTTGTAACAAAAGCCTTTGGTATTACTGAGATCTTTTTCACAAAAGCAGACACTAATAAAATGAAAGATATGTATCTTGTGTGGATAACTAAAGTCTGTGACCCATAATCTGTTCAGTGCTTTTAAAAAAGCTGATCTTTTAAAATAAAATTATTTTATCAATCAAAGGGTAAAGAACATTTATCATTATTAGTACCACTGCCTTTCTTGTAGATTTTCTCAGCTGCGTGAAAGCTAGTTGATATTTATAGATTTTGCTTTCTGCATGATGGCATGGGGCCAAGACAGCAGCCAAATGAGGAAGAAAACATGCAGAAAGCCAAAAGTGCCTCTGCTTCTGGGCAAGCATTGGTAGGGTGATAGGCAGACTTGGGAGGACTGCCAAAAACCTAAGGCCTCCGAATTCACTCCTCCCCAGTAGACAGTGGGTATGCCTTGAATTAGGAAGGAAGGGTGTTTTCTTTCTTGGTGTTTTTAAGATCCTTTTTATTTCTGATTACATTCTCTGCCTCTATGGCTTAGCTCATACTGGATGCTCTAAAGGCATTTCCTGAATGAATGACTGAATGGATTCTCAAGTATTTGCTGTTAAGGGCCATGGGAAAGAGACCAAAACCTGCAGCTCAACACCCATGCGCTCCCTGCTGCCGTTGGAGTCAAATGTAGCAGTGAGTGGTGGCAGAGGTTCCCGAAGAATCTTTCATCCAAACTCTGACCAAAGGCCTCATGCATGAGTTCAGAGAGGATAATGAAGCTGAAATTCTTGATAAATTTTCTCAGGATTTGTCTTCAGTAATTGATCATTCCTTCAGGCTATTGATTTTCCCTTTAAAGAAAAATTACTTTCTTTCTCTTTTCAAGTTACTATGAATGAACAGCGGCATTCATCACTGTGAGCAATTCTTACTCCAATTTAATTTAGCTGTCATCCATAAAATATCCCAATCTTAGGAAGAGAGTAGGATTACTGTTTGAAATCATTTTCTCATCTTTTGCTGTCTCCTGATTTGATCAAAACCAATATAAACTAAATGATTTCAGAGCGCCAGATGGGAAAGTTACCTTCTCATAGGGATATAAACTTGTTTCCCAGGACTGAATGATTCTTTGACAGCAAATAATACATTGGAATTAAAAAAGGAAAGGACAACATATAGAAATTTCTGCACGTGCATATCTGTTTATTAGTAGCATCTATATACCAAGAAGGCTTGCATAAAATACCTTAACAGTCTATTTTAGACTGATAACAATTTCAACTGCATCTAAAAATTCAATACTTTTCTCTCGCCACATTATATTTTGTCACAATTTATATTATTTTTATAGTGCATTCATTAAGAAATTATTTTAATACCTTTGCCTTTTGTTATAAAGATTTTATTTATTTGACACAGAGAGCATGCACACAAGCACACAAGCAAGGAAGCAGGAGAGAGAGAGGGGGAAGCAGTTTCCCCGCTGAGCAGGGAGCCCCATGCGGGGCTGGATCCCAGGACCCTGAGATCATGACCTGAGCTGAAGGCACAGGCTTTAACCCACTGAGCCATCCGGGCACCCCAATACTTTTGGTTTTTAACCTTTATACGAGAGGTAAAAGTTGCCTTTTACCACCAAAACATGCCATTACCACCAAAACATTACCAAAAAACATGCTACTCTCACGGTTCTAGAGTATTCTGAAGTTGACTCTATACTTAGGGTTGCCAGAGCTGGGTTCCTGAACTGACAGGACTGGAGCTGAGTTACATGGCTGCTGTGGGGTCCACAGGTCCGGTCTGTGGATAGCAGGCCTGTCACTTCCGATCAGATCCCTGTGTGCATAGAACTGCTCAGGCACCTGCGGGCAAGCGCAGAGCTGCGCCAGTCCTTGGAGCCACTTCTGGGTTTGCCTGTTAGCAGGTACACAGATGCGTTTGCCTGCCACTAGGTCTCTGAGAGGGCTTCCCGAGTGGACAGGAATGCCTCAAGGACCATGGTAGAGTGGGGCCAGAGGTGGATCACAGGGCTGCTCCGGGGTCTGTCCGCAGGAATAAGGTCATCAAGCCGGCCACCAGGGATCTGAGTAGCTGTGTCTTCGGTCAGTTCCATGAGCGGCCAAGATGTCCCCCAGACCAGGGCAGAGTGAGTGGGACTGAAAGTGAGTCTCAGAGCCGCTTCAAGGTCCACAGCTGGGACTCAGTTATCCAGCCGGCTCCCAGTTGCATGGACTGATATCGTTGGGTCTCTGGGCCAGCAGGATGGCAGCCAAATGAAGCTGGATGCGAGTACATAGTGGATTGGGGCTCCTTTAGATCAGTAGGTGAGCCTCCCAGCAGAATGGGGGCTGCCTTTCCAAAGCAGCACATTTCAGTCTTGGAGTTCATTGGGGTTTTGCAAACTCTTTCCTGGATCCCAAAGCTCCCACAGTGGCACTTTTGTTCTTGGAGAACTGCAAAATTGTTTTGGATGGAGGACATGAACCAGAAACCTCCTATTTCTCCATCTTGCTGCTGTCACCTCCTTGAGGTTTTTGGTTTGCATTTCCCTAATGATGAGTGATGTTGAGTATTTTTACCTGTGCTTCCTGGGCCACTCATCTATCACCTTTGGAGAAAGGGTTATTCAAGTCATTTGCCCTTATCTTAATGAGGTTTTGTTACCCATATTGTCGATCTGTTGATGTTCCTTATTAAATTTCTAGATGTTAACATCTTATCAGATATAGTATTTTGAAATGTTTTTCTCCATTTCATGGGTTGCCTTTTAACACTGTGGATAGTCTGTTTTGATATATAGAAGTTTTTATTTTTATAAAGCCCAATTTGTATGATTTATATTCTGTTACCTACACTTTTGGCATCTCATCTAAGAAATCACTGCCAAATCCAACACCGTAAAGTTTTCCTTTATGTGTTCCTCTTAGAGTTAGCTCTTCAATTTAGGTCATGGATCCATTTTTGATTTTTGGATTTGGTACAGGGTAGGGGTCCAGCTTCATTCTTTTATATGTGAATACCTAGTTTTCCCAATATTATTTGTTGAAAAGACTGGCTTTTCCTCATTTGAATGATCTTGGCACCCTTGTTAAAAACTTATCTTTCATTAAAATTCAGCAGATCATTTTAGTTTTAGCAGCAAAAGTACTGGTTTTGATCAGAACTCAAATATGAATATTTAATCTACCATCCCATACATCTAATATATGTTACTCCTTTGGCCAACATATAACACAATTCACCCCAATAAGCAGTATTTTCGAGATAGCGATTGAAACTGATGCTGTCACAGATCATCCGACTCTGCTGATCCAGATATAGGCCATTTTACCACTCTAAAAATAATTTAAAATTTTGGAGCTTTCATCATGATGAAACAAAACCATTCATATATTTTGGTGATCTTAATCAATAAATTAAAACTATTACTAATGAACATTTTTATTATCTAATTTTACATTAAGAACTAAAATTCATCTTGCCAAATTGACAAATGTTTTATATCATCAGCTATTTGGGTCTACTGTCCAACGTTGGTAGCATCCCATTGTACTAGTAAACACATTGTCTATAGCATTGACACCAGTGACAAAACAAGGGAAAATAAATCACATTAACCTTTCCATTGAGCCATTAGGAACAGTCTGTTAAAGAGAAAAAATCCAGGTCCATTTTGAACATTTTCCTAAGAACAAAAGTGTCAGTCTCAGTTTGCAGCCTCACCATAGGGAAATCTAATTCACGTTTGCTTAAATTTCCTGGAAGAAATGACCTTGAAAATGAGACAATCTTTGTTCTAATATTTTCATTTAATCCATACATGAGTGAGCTGTGATAAGAACTGCACCTAAGTGATTTGTAGAATTCTTTCCCAATTCTCTCACCTTTTGAAGAGAATTTGTTCTGTATAGTGGGAATATTCATGTGAATAATAAATGAGAATATGAAAAGTCACACAACTTTTGGGAAATATGGAAAATCTTTTCAATTTTCTTATATAAGCTGTATATATTACAGTGTAGAGATTTATTTAGAAATAAATAATTTAGAAACATGGAAAATTTACCATCTCCAACAATATATTTGGAGCTTTTAACAAGCTTGGGTTTTTGAATAGAATTCTAAAATGAAGAGGAAGAAAGGAAGTATGAGGTTATCGACTCCAATGTCGCAATGAATGATCAAAAGAAACAAATGCAAGGAAGGCCAGCTTACTAAATCACAGGAAAACTTTTGGAGAGGGAAAAATATTCCAAGTTTCTCAGAACATGAAAGAAATGCATTTTTTTTTCATCATTGCAATTAAATACAATCCACGTTAGCAAAGTGGCGCGGAAGCTAGAAAGAGCTTTAATGACTGGCAGTGGCTATCCCAATGAGTGGTATGAGACTGAGTGATTTTGAATATGACCTGAACAAGAGAGCAAGAAACTTCATGAATACTAAAGCTTCCAACACAGTTTTTGTGCTTAAAAAGCAATTATTTTCTAATTTTTTCTATTTCTTTTTGCAGACATTTTATAAGATCCTGTTTCAAGTTCACAAGTTCAGCCTAAGTTACCTTTATTAACTTTGTAATTTTACATACTCAATTGAAAGGAGGGGGAGGAAGCAGAGGAAGAGGGGGGAGAAAAAGGGAGAAGAATCCATTGCCCATATAAATATTTTTAGAACACTGCTTGAGGCCAACAGAAATACCTATAGTTGGGATTAAAAAACATCTGGAACTGGGGTAAGGAGAGATACCAAAAGAAAAACACAGCATCATAAAACAGCAATGAAAAGAACTTTTTCCTCCTCATTGATTCTTTGATGAAGGAAGTACTGGAATTCTTTGAGAACATAGAATTTTGGAACGGTAGACCCAAATCTTCAAACTTTTCAAGGTAGTAATTTGACCCAGTTGGTTGGTTTTGCTTTTTTCCATTTCAATTTCCTGCTTAGTCATAAAGTACGTCATTTCTAGCACAGAATGGGCTGGTCTAATATTCCAAAACCCAAGAATAAGACATGTAGAATCTAATCTATGAGTTGATATGCATTTGACTTTCCAATAAAACTTGTTTCCTTCTGGTTCCTCTACACAATATATCGTTTTTGATAATGCATACTAAGTACATACCATCCTAGCTCTTGGTTACACGTATGGGAGAATTCACTATTACACAGTTCATAGGAGGACTTAACAGATAATCCCCAAATAATCAAGAAGTACACATTAACAATTCAACTCAACAAAAACAGTTATTAAGTACCAAATGTTTGCTAACCATAGCATGCAAGGGCCACAGTATAATAGTGAGAGAAACATAAACACAAGGCTGATACAAAAATCGAGTAAAGTGATAATTGATGAGTCACAGTCAAGACTCAAGATGTCCTCTGATAATAAGGCAATGCTTTCCTTTATTAGGTCCATATGTAGATATTATACATTTATGCTTTCGAACCTAAGAGGTCATCCACAGGGCCGTTAATTAGGACTAGCTACATATGAATGGAATATGCATAATAAATATGGATACAAATATGTATACATTATTGTTGATAGGCTATTAAAGGAATTCTTGTGATTTCTGAAACATATTTAAAATAATTCCTTTTTTCCCTCAGCATGGTATGATGGTAGACGACGTGGATCTTCGAACCAGAAGACCAAATTTTGAATCCTGTCTCTGTTGCCTGGTAGCTGTCCAACCTTGGAAAACTTATTTAAACCTTTTATGCCTTCGTTACCTCAATTTTACAATTAATATAGACTACCTGTGTTGTGGGGTTGTCATAAAAATTAAACCAGTTAGTATTTACAAAATATCTTTGAATGGTGTCAGACACCAAGTAATTATGAACTGTTTGTTAAATTAATATAATGAATGTTTTTAAGGCCTTTGGCGGTTTTCCTATTATCGAGAACGCAGAAGCATCTAACCATGACCCACTTCCCTCTCTACCCTTCTATTTAAAGAACAGGTTTCCATTAGTTAAGTATCCTAGAGCAGTCTGGATTCTTTAGGCTGTAGTAAAGCAAGTTACAGCTGAATAAATTATCCACCTGATGGGCTAGATAAGGAACACAAACAATCTAACTGTATTTAATACAAACTAACTGAATGAAGAAATATATACTTATGTACACAGCACACTAATTTTTGTTGCATTGCCAAGATGGTCACAGATCCAATATATCAATGTGGAGAGAGCAGAATACATTTTCCTGGCTTTGATTTCAATTCTGTAGCCTCGATGAAGAGAGGTGCCATCATGAATACTCATCATTATATGAGAAGAAAACTGTGATGAGAAGCAAATGTTATGAATGGTCTCACAGGTGAAAGCAATATTAAATCATGTCTTTCCAAAGAACTACGTAGGATAGGACTTGAATAAGTATGACAACTTAAGAAGGTAAAAATGTTGGTCTAGTATCTGAATTTTCCCTGTGTACTTCATCATAATTTGTAGAAATTACTGCACTCTGGTTTCGTCCTTGGAAAAAGAGCAGAGTCGAGCAAATCCAAAGTCAACTTCTCACCTATTATGCTGTTACCTCAATTACACTAAATTAACCTTTCTTGATTGGTATACAACTCTTAATATATATAAAAACTTGCATGGCAGATTTAAATAGCAGGGTTGATTTTTTTCTTCGTTTCTAATGTAGGCTTAAACTTTTGCCTAGTGGTAGTGAAATGTAGTGAAGAGAAATGAAGGTTGATGACGGATACATGATTGTGTGACCTTAAGTAAATGAATGTCTCTGAAGCTTTAATTTTCTCACTTACAAAATGGGCATAATGATAACTATCCGCTAGAATGGTAGTGAAAGTAAGAATGGTATTTTAAAAATACGAACCATTTTTCTCTACTAATGTATAAGCTCTCCTGCTTCTTCCCCTCACCTCATCTCAAGAATTGTGATATACTTTGCCTCAGCAGAAGGATGTGACAGAATAGAAATCAGCTCCCACAAGGAAGAATTCCTAGATTTAGTTTTGAATAAGGACTTTAGGAAAAGACAGAGTTACTGAAAGGCAAACAGAGATTTTATTCCCATGGCAGTTGTTACATATTGCCACACAACAAATGATCTCAAAATGTAGCAGCACGAAACAACAAACATTTCTTATCCCCAAAATGTCCAGCAGGAGTCAGTAATCTGCTAGATCCTGTGTCTCAGAGTTTGTCATGAGGCTGTCTGTAAGCAAGATGGCAGCTGTGGTCTCATCGCAAGGCTCAGTGAAGGAAGGTGCCAAGACATCAGGGGGATCTATACTCTGGTTCCTACGGAGGAGACACAAGCAGAGAGCAAGATGCCAGATTGGGAATGGTTCCCTGTTGTGTCTCAGTAGATGAAGCATAAATAGGCCAGCAGTGTTTATACAAGCCCAGCAGGGAAGGACTAATAACAGATGGATTCCCAGATCCTTGAATACGGTGGAGAAGTAGTAGCAAGAACCACCTGAGGGGTCTATGAGGAGAAATGAGGGATGCCTCCACGGTTTCCTGCAAGGATCAGATCACCTGAGAAACAGATGTACCAGCACCCCCACTCATCAGCCCCCTTCTCGGTCAGTGTTTTTGTATCTTCTAAGTCCTGAGCCACACATTCACAGGGATGGGGAATGGGAAGGAGGAAATCCTGCCATGACAGTGAGTCACTCACAGTCTGTTACCCTGGGACATGCGGGCCATAAAAACAAATTGAGCCAAATCATAAAAAGGCAAAGAAAGTTCTATGTCTTTCACTCTTGGCTGTGCAGATTATCTTTCCAACACATGTATACAAAGGGCTTAGTTTAGGTGGTTCAGTCAGTCAAGCGTCCGACGTTCAGTTTTGGCTCAGGTTATGATCTCCTGATGGTGGGATCGAGTTCTACCTTGGGCTCCATGCTGAGAGTGGGCTCTGCTTAAGATCCCTTCTCTCTGTCTCCTTCTGCCTCTCCTCCGCCTCACCTGAACATGCACTCAATCTCTCTCTAAAAAAATAAGTAAATAAACAAATAATAATAATAATAATAATGGGCTTTGTTCATATCTTGAAACACTGTAGATGCTTATTAAGTTGTAGCTATTATTTTAATAATTTCGCAAGTTAACTGATATTCAGAACACCTCACAGAAGTCAGTTCTATGTAAAGAACATACGCTCTATCACAACCAAGACTCTACTTCTATCTTGGGGGAACAGGGAGTGATTGATCAATGTGTTCTCAGAATTACCTATCTAGTAATAGAGCTCCTATACTGAGACTGACGTTTGGATCACTGACAATCATCTTCTCATAGCTGTTTTCAGAATGTCATTTGATATGTGGGAATATCATTCTCCCCACCCAGACAATGGGTACCTTAATTTCTCACCAAAACGGTATTTAAAAGTAGATGGTAGTGCTGAAATAGTGCATTGTTCGATGTTCATAATAAAGAATTGGGATTTTTTAAAAGATTTTATTTATTTATTTATTTGACAGAGAGTGAGAGAGCACAAGTAGGAGGAGCAGCAGAGGGAGAGGGGGAAGCGGGCCCTCTGCTGAGCAGGATGCCCCCAATGGGGCTAGATCCCAGGACCCCAGGATGATGACATGAACCGAAGGCAGATGCTTCATGACTGAGCCACCCAGACACTCAGGATTTGGATTTATGGTTTTTTTGGGGTTTTTTTGTTTGGTTTTTTTTTTTAGATTTTATTTATTTATTTGACAGATAGAGACCAGAAGTGGGCAGAGAGGCAGGCAGGGAGAGAGAGAGGGGGAAGCAGGCTCCTGCGAGCAGAAAGCCTGATGTGGGGCTCGATCCCAAGACCCTGAGATCACGACCTGAGCCGAAGGCAGAGGCTTTAACCCACTGAGCCACCCAGGTGCCCCTGGATTTATGTTTTTTTTTAAATATTTATTTATTTATTTGACAGAGAGAGATCGCAAGTAGGCAGAGAGGCAGGCAGAGAGAGAGAGAGAGAGAGAGGGAAGCAGGCTCCCCACTGAGCAGAGAGCCCGATGCGGGGCTCGATCCCAGGACCCTCAGATCATGACCTGAGCTGAAGGCAGGCACCC
Organism: Lontra canadensis; assembly: GCF_010015895.1. Lineage (NCBI taxonomy): Eukaryota > Metazoa > Chordata > Mammalia > Carnivora > Mustelidae > Lontra > Lontra canadensis. The sequence goes on along the minus strand of NW_022631151.1, from coordinate 2,453,885 downwards.
AGGCCCCCAGGAGTTGGATTTTTAAATTAATTGTTTCCATTCAGTTTCAGAACAGAGTAAGTATACTGAAAGAGGAATGAGATATAATTGTTTGATTATATAGGAGATGACTAACTATCTGCATCAGGAACTAATTGCCAATATTAACGACTAATATGTCCCTGGGACTTTTCTAATTGCTTTGAATGTATTATCTCATTTAATCCTCAGCACATCCCTCTGAAGCGAGGAGTATAACAAGTTCCATGGTAGAGACAAGGAAACTGAGGACTATGCTCCCACAGCTGGTAGGTGAATGAGCCAGAATTTGGACACATGCACCCTGGCTCTAGAGTCTGTGTGCTTGAAGTGCCTGGATAGCTCAGTCGGATGAAAAATGAGACTTGATTTCGGTTCAGGTCATGATCTCAGGGGCACGAGACGGAGGCCCATTTCAGGCTCCGCACTCAGCAGGGAGCGGGGGCGCAGGGAGAACCTTGAGATTCTCTCCCCTCCCCCTCTCCTACCCCGCACCCCCTCAAAGAAAGAAATCTTTAGAGCCTATATACTCAATCACTTTCTCAAGAATCAACTCGTCCCATGATCCACACTGGGAAAGCGCTGCTACTGGAGATTGAGAGACGGCTCAAACTGCATTTCATTCAGACGGCTCTGCTACCGACTGCCTCAACACCTTTGAACACGTTATTTGACAACTTCATTTTCTTCAACTGGCTACTCGTACCTACCTGCTGTATTTATGGGTAAGAATGGAAAGAAGTAACCCTTCGGCACTGTTGGTGGGAATGCAAACCGGGGCAGCCGGTATGGACATCAGCGTGGAGGGGGCTTGAAAAGTTAAAAGTAGAACTAGCTTATGATTCCGTGATTTCACCACCGGGTATATACCCTAAGAATGCAAAAACTTTAATTTGAAAAGATAGATGAACTTTGATATTAACTGTTGTTGTTGGTTTTTTTGTTTTTTTGTTTTTTTTTTGGAAAGATTTTACTTACTTATTTGTCAGAGAGAGAGAGAGAGAGTGCAAACAGGGGGAAGCAGCAGGCAGAGAGAGGCAAGTGGAGGGAGAAGCAGACTCTCCGCTGAGCAAGGAGCCCGATGCGGGACTCGATCCTAGGACCCTGGGATCATGATGTGAGCCAAAGGCAGACATTTAACACACTGAGCCACCCAGATGTCCCATTAATTGCAGTTTTATTTACAATAGCCAAGATCTAGAAGCAACCCAAGTATCCATTGAACAATGAATGGATAACAAAGATGTGGGGTGTGTGTGTGTGTGTGTGTGTGTGTGTGTTTGTGTGCATAAAACAAAGGTGTGTGTGTGTGTGTTTGTACTCAGCCATCAAAGAGAATCAAATCTTGCCATTTGCAAGGTCATGGATGGATCCAGAGAGTATAATGCTAAGTGAAGTAAGTCAGTCAGGAAAAGACAAATACCATACGATTTCACTCATATGTGGAATTGAAGGGAAAAACACACACAAACAAAAAAAGAGATTTAAAAAATGCACTCTTAAATATAGAGAACAAACTGGTAGTTACCAGAGGGGAGGTGGGGGGATGGGAGGAAGAAGTGAAGGGGATTAAAACACACTTAACCAAGATGAGCACTGAATAATTTACAGAATTGCTGAATCACTATATTCTACACCTAAAATTAATGTAACAGTCTATGTTAATTATAATGGATTTTTTTTTAAATTTTAAAAAAAGAATGGAAAGAAGAAATACAGAGCCTGGAACATATTAATAATTGTCTTGGAAGAGCAAATTTGCTATTTTTAAGTATTATGTCCAGGCTTCTTAGATGATCAATTGAGATAATTTAAGTAAAAACATTTTGAAAATTGTAAGTCACAAGATAAATGAAAGAAGCTATTTCGATTAATTAGGACTATTAATATAAATAGCTAACAATTTTAATGTACCAGGCACTGAGCCAAAAATTCCGATCTATGAGCTAAAAAAAAAAACAACTCTAAAGAAACTTTAAAAAAAATCCCCCAACTATGAAGTGCTATTCTACAGGTGAGAAAACGAAGTCACAGAAGAGATAAGCAGCATGTTCCCTGTTATAGCCAGGGAGTTCTGGAGTTTGGCGTTTTCCTCAAACATCATTAACTCTAAAACTCTCTGAGTGATAGCATGAAACATAATTAAAAACATACTGCCTCAAGCACGTTAAAGTTATTCTTGTTTTTTTTAGTAAACGGTGTGGGACTCAAACTCACAACCCTGAGATCAAGGGTCACATGCTATTCCCGCCGAGCCAGCCGGGTGCTGGTTTTAAGAACTTTAGAGGCAATCATTGCACTGTGAACAAAATAACTCTATTGTAACCAGGCAGCCAATTACTTTAGCTGATGAAATAATATTTTTAAGACTAGTGACTTCTATCATAATGGCTGATATATTTTTGGCAGGGCTCTATGCACCTGGAGAGGAGGAAGGGAGTTACTAAAAGCCACTGAAACAGTACAATGCTGTATTTTCAAACCTGTTCTACAATACTCACATTACTTGATCTATCTGTTCTCGAATCAGCCCAAATAATCCTTCCTTACTTCTTTCCATACGTATCTGTCAACCAGACTACTCTTTGCCCTGATCGTTGTACCACAGAGCATTAGAACATGACATACCTAAGTTCAAGCGACAGCCACAGAAATTCCCATTCGTGTGACTTGTAAAAGTCACAGAATCTCAAAATAGAAATCCAAGATGTTCTCTATCTTAGAGAGATATTGTGAATACCGGATGAGAAAAGGCATCTAGAACACTTAGCAGAGTGTCCGGCATGTGGCAAGCACTCGATAATGGTTCGTGACCATCATCACCTTTTCATCTTCTCATAGGCATTGCCCAATTTATGAAAAACTTTTTATTTTTGAAGTTCACCATGTCTTAACTGGTTGGCTAGGAACAAAAGTCCTATTTCTCTGGACATAATTGCTTATCTAGAAACAGAAGCACTATTTTCCTAGAAGCAATCTTATAAACATTTCTCGGATTCCTGGGATACCCAACCCAATTCCATTAATGCCATCATGTGATTTTATAAATATTATTCCTGAAGTCTCAACAAACTAGAGACAGGCTAGAGGTCTTCAGAGCCCTAGCATAAGGGCTAGGAAAAACTGATAGAGATAGAGGTGGACAGGAAGGGCTGTAGCTATGTTGAAATGATAGCTCATGAAGGGCATTGCCCTAGGAAGGGCAATGAAATCATCACAAATTAGATTCTAGGTGTGAATAAATAGACTGATTTAACACTGTTAAGTTACTGAGGAGGCGACATAAAACTGGGACAAAGAGGCCAAAATGTCAGTTGGGTAGAAAGTGGAAGAAGGTCAGTAGAGATGCAGGCCACTTGGTTCCAGGAACACGGCCTAGGAAGACAAATCTGGATGAGACACCAAGAAGACAAGACCTGTACTTCACTGAGGTAACACAGGAGCGAGGTCCTCTATCAGGCTGTAATTTTCCACCTACTTCTGAAGCTTGACAGCTAAGCAGTGAGAAGATCAAGAAGGGCTGTGTATGGTTGGCTGAGACATTTGGACAGTATGGTGAAGGTCATAAAGAGATGTAATTCAGGGAGTCGACACTTTCTAATAAAATATTAGTCTCAATGTGTACAGACTGTTTTCGTGTGGACTTAATAGTCCATCTTACTTCCAGGCAACTGGACAAAATCCTGTAACTCTGAGCTTTTGCTTGGAATCATTCAATATTTATCACTCAGCAGTCCCAGAAAGATAAACATCAGAACATTAACATAAAAATCTATGGGGGGATGTTCTAGAGCTCCGTACTTATTAACAACAGAGTTACATCATTTTTAAACAAGCTGGGAGGCAATATTCATTTACTCCCATTGCCATTTTCAGACGCGATCACATATGAGGGTCCCCAGGAGCATTACCAGTGGGCTAAACACTTCAACGTATAATGTGAAAGCTTTCTATAGAGGAATAGAAGTTTCCCTAGAGTCTCCATTCAGCGCCAAGGCACATAGATTGTTTTCCCTATATTGAATCGAATTTGTTGACATGTGGCTCCATCGAGTCCTTAAAGTCTGACAGCACCTCAGACTTGTTAATACTGTGCACAGATTCCTGAACGGGCCAGAGCACGATCTGTCATGATACTGGGTCTCCAGAAGTGAGGGCTCCAGGATGTTGTCTGCCCGGAAGAAGTTGGCATTACGGGAATGGACCACATTGCTTGGCCAGTATTTACAGGGCAACAGAAAAGTGTTTACATGGTCTAAAATGCAGCGATCAATTGCTCAAACATTTTCTTTTCCCGCCTCTCAGGAGAATATAAAATTAGATGAAAGGCAGAAGTCAGTCTTTCAAGGCACAGTGCTGTCTGTGTGCTGACAGGTATCACTTCCTCTCAGGTAATAAAAGGAGGGAAACATTTCTGAATATTTAATTCTACGAAGTTCAGATTCTTTTTGTTTCCCCCCATAATTACAAGCTCTAGTTAAGCTGGGATGGACCCCAAACATGGCTGCCCTCTCAGGAAAAAAAAAGTGTACTTAACACCATGACGATGTTTCTGATGCCTTGGGGTCATTATCAGGCACTAAATACAGCTTGTTGCGGTGGTTCCAAATTACCATGAACTGAGAGATTTAACCAATAAAATGAAGTGGCTTGGGGCACCTGGGTGGCTCAGTGGGTTGAGCCTCTGCCTTTGGCTCAGGTCACGATCTCAGGGTCTTGGGATTGAGCTCTGCATCGGGCTCTCTGCTGAGTGGGGAGCCTGCCTCCCCCTCCCTCTCTGCTGCCTCTCTGCCTACTTGTGATCTCTCTCTGTCAAACAAATAAATAAAATCTTTTATAAATGAATAAATAAATAAATGAAGTGGCTTCCAGTTCTACAGGTCAGAAATCCCACACAGACTTCCTTAGGTTAAAATCAAGATGTCAGCAGGGCCACCTTCCTTTTCGGAGGATCTCCATCTTCTTGCCCTCTCCATCTTCTGGAGGCTGGTCATACTCCTTGGGTGACACCTGTCTTCCTGCACCCTCTTCAGCAACGTAGGATCTTCAAATATCCCTCTCTCCTGACCTCTGCTTCCATCACCTCCTTTTCTTGCCTCTTATAAGGATTGAGCCCACGTGGATAATGCAGGCTATCTCCCCACCTCAAGATTCTTAAGTGAATCTGTTCTCAATAGTCTGTTTGAACGTCTCCCTCGATGACCAGCTGTGGTGTGCAGAGGCTTCCTTCAACCAGTTTTCTCCTTGCAAGGTTCTATGAAGAGTGAGCAGGTAATTAATGCTGATGGATGAAAGACAGAGAAGGGAAAAAAGAAGACAGAGGAGAGGAGATTGAAGGCAGGCCAAGTGGAGTCTGACATGATCTGTGAATATAGGGCATGCTCTCCATGTTATCCATTTCAAGGACTTTATTGCTTGCTTTAGCTTTTCAGATGTGTTCCAGAGTCTAGACTTTTCTTAAAAGCCAAGTCAACGATCTGTAGTCTCCCCCTTGAATTTCATTCTCATGCTTTCCTCGTTGCCTAACTCCTATTGCCCCTCGCTCCCTAGAATGTCCTGCTAACTTTTCTCCCATCCAGATTCCTTTTCAAACATCAATTCCTCTTCAAGACTTTCTTATCCTTTCTCCCTAGATTACTCACTCCTTTGTACTCCTACTGAATTGTGTTCATAACGAAACAGTTCCTACTCCCTCAGATTTAGTTGTTCAAATGTGCGTGCACCCAGCTATACTGCGAGTTCCTCAATGAGGGGCTTGTGTGTTCCTCCATTTTGCAAGCCAACACGTATCAGAGACCCGGACAGAGAGCACATTGCTGCTGAGACAAACACATAATTTGCTGAATATGGAGCCAAAATGGAGGCACAAGGGGCAGTGCTGGCTCTGGGCTCTGGTCATGACCACTCCATGGCTATTCACGTGCTAAAACTCTGTGAGAAAGATCTGACAAATGGATGAATAAATGAAGGTAAAACATTGATTGGGTATCACCAAATTGCCATTTTTCTTGTCCCAAGAGGGAACTGCAGCCATATTAACAGCCACCATTTAGGGCTCTGTATATCAAACGAGCTAGTAGTCAGTGTGCCTTATCTTATTTACAGTTCCAAATACTTGCATCAAGAAGGTAACCTTATCCACAGGCGACAGTAAGGAAACCAATGCCACAAAGTCTTTTGCCCAAGATTGTGCTATTATCAGGCGTCGCAACAGGAACATGAACCCAGATCCCTTTTCTTAACCTCGACACTCTACGATTTGCCTTTGTCTACTGTGTACGTTGCCAGTGTGGTTTTCAGGACCTCGTCCCATTTATCAGCTGGGAGGGACAGAGTGATATGATGGTTCCTAACATAGGCTCTGGGGTCAGACAGATGGTTTACAATAGCTGATCCTTCTACTTAGAATCAGAAATGTTTGCCAAAGTGACCGAACTTCCCTGAACCTTGGACAGCTGCTCTGCAAGAATGGAAATAATACATACGAACTTAAAAGATCATAGAATGAATGAATAGAACAATGCACAGTTTATTACACTACAGACTATGTCCTTCCTAGTGTTGCCGTGAGTAGTAAACTAGGTAACACACTGAGCAAAGAGTAAAAATAAAAATGGCAGTTGATATTAAAGATTAATATATAATGTGAAATTTAATGTTACATACTATATTCATGTTATGTATTATATGTATATATGCAATATGTACATGTATGTTATACATGATTTATACTATTAATTAAATATAATACAATATCATATAATATATGAGGTTTAACAGTAAACAAAGGGGGTGCCTGGGTGGCTCAGTCACTTGAGCGTCTGCCTTCTGCTCAGGTCATGATCCCGGACTCCAAGGATTCAGCCCTGTGTTTGGCTCCCTGCTCGGTAGGGAGTCCGCTTCTCCCTCTCCCTCTGCCCCTCCCCCTGCACCCTCCCCCCTCCCCCCATGCTCTGTCTTGCTCTCTTTCTCAGATAAATGAATAAAATCTTTAAAAAAAGAAAGAAAGAAAGAAAAATGTCTTTCCCATTTGCTGAAAACTACATATTTACAGGACAAACTTACCTTCCCTGAGAGGGAAGCTTCCACTTAGCTAAATCACCACAAATTCTGAAACAGAATAATCTACAAGAATAATATGTTGTTATGTGTGAAAAGTAGCTTGTTTTTGCCTCCCAGTCTAAAGAAATCACACACATGATAGGCAGACAGGACCTTCTCAACAGAACAAAGGATGTGAAACCAGTTGGTACAGACTGTCTCTAGGATATTTGCCATCAAGATCTGCTTGGATGAGAAATTCCAATAGTGGATTCCAGTGTACGGATTGCCTCAAAAGGTTTTAGAGAATCAGCCCCATGTTGTCTGTCTTATGGTTCTGTTATACCACAGTGTGGTGAGGAGGGGCACAGTTTTAATCTATTTAAGGATTTCACTGAGCTGAAGTGCATAAATCTACCAAATTATCAGAAGGATAGATCAGGACAAACGGATAAGAAGGGTATTAAGGAAAATATACCTGGCGATAATGTTAGCAGTAAGAAAATAAAATAGCATACCAGAAAATTCTACACAATTGCTAAAGATATGTTATAAACTTGTCTCTATGCATCCCAGTACCCAGAGTGAAGAGGAAAAATTATGATTTACATGGTAAAAAAAGATAACATACAGCAGTTCCTCGGCGGGGTGGGGGTGAGGGGCTCAACTTCTCTTGGCGCTGAGATCTGGGAGAAACCTCTGAGGACACACATGGTAAGGTCAATGCTTCAGGGGACACAGTCCTTTGGTGGCATCCACAAGTACCCTAATGGCCATGGTAAATTTCATACAAGTGCTCTGAATCCCCACCTCCAGTGTCACAAGGACATAATTTAATCAAAGCAATTTAATGAAAACCAAAGTAAGTGTGTTCAACTTTTCTGCCTTCTGATGTCAGGCTTGATTTAGGGAATGGCCAGAGAATGCCCGACATAGGTACATAAAAACTCCAACCGTGACCAAGTTCCAAGTTTGCTCTGGAGACAGTAAACCGACAGCGTGAGTCAGAGTCTGGCTCTCCCCTCCCATGTCATCCAGAGTAACCCTGCTTTTGTTTGTTATATATACTGGGGTCCCATATAAGATTTAATTTGAAAATAGAGAGTGGTTTTCTTCTTTTAAAAATTTGTAAAGAACTACTTTAGAGGAATACATGATTTTAATTTTTTCAGGAAATCTTCCAGTAAGGAAGAGCATTTTTCACACCTCAGTTTTTAAAATTAACTTATTTTTGATTGCTTCATTTTATCTCCACTTTCAAAGAATTTATGTTTATTTTCTTTCACTTTATTTCAATTCAGAATCAAACACAATTAGATATTATCTCAAAAAATTGATTTATAATATGTGGTTCTTCCAATAATTCAGATAATATACTCAGTAACCTCCTGTCACTTCAATATTACCCACCTGATGTAGCCCCTTTGCTATTGGTTACACGAACAACCACATATTTAATTTTTCTCATACAAATCTACAAACTGTGTGTGTGTGTGTCCCCATGTATTTAGATATGGAGGAAGGAGAGATGTGTGTATATGTGTAAAGAAATGCAGAGGTGCCTCAGTGGCTCAGTGGGTTAAGCCTCTGCCTTCGGCTCAGCTCATGATCTCTGGGTCCTGGGATTGAGCCCCACATCCAGCTCTCTGCTCAGCAGGAGCCTGCTTCCCCCCTCTTTCTCTGCCTGCCTCTCTGCCTCCTTGTGACCTCTCTCTCTGTCAAATAAATAAATAAAATCTAAAAAAAAATGCAAACACACACTCACTAAACATACACAAATACTGACTTACTCTTTCTACTTAATATAAAAATCTGTCCGAATATGTGTGTATATAACACATGAATTTATTCTTTTTTAATAGTTGCACAGTAACCTAAATTACAAAAGTATCGTATTTTATTCAACTATTGCTAGTCATTAAGACTATTTCCAGGGTATTTTTGTGTGTTTTTTTTTGGAGGGGGTATTACCAAACAATGTAACTATAAACATTTTAATAATACTTTACCCATTGGAATCTTTGTTTCTGTCACTAGATTACCTAGAGTGGGATTATCAGACCAAATGTTCTGAACATTTATAATGATAAATATTTCTTGGGTAGAGGCACCTGGGTGGCTCAGTTGGTTAAGCATCAGACTTTGGCTCAAGTCATGATCTCAAGGTCAAGAGATCAAGCCCCATGTCAAACTTCCTGCTCATCAGGGAGCCTGCTTCTCCCTCTGCCTCAGCCCCTCCCCCCAACTTGTTCTGGCTTTCTCTCAAACAAAAGAATAAAATCTTAAACACACACACACACACACACACACATTGCTTGGATATTTTCCAACAATACCGCTGTTAATGAATAGTTCTGAAAGCAATGTATAAAAATCCCTATTTCCTCAACTCCCACCCCCAGCAATGAACATGTCTTTAAACACACACACACACACACACACACACACACACACACACACACAACTGGTCACATGGTTTTAATTTCTGTTTCTCTGAATTCTGGTGAAGAAGTACATATATTTATATTTTATTTCATTTTTTGCTGTTCTTAACTCTAACACCTTCATAAAATACATAATGGAAAAACTACCAGAAATACAAGGAGAAATACATATTATCACAGCTACTGTCGATGATTTTAACAAGTCTCTTTAAAACTGACAGATTGAGGGGTGCCTGGGTGGCACGGTGGGTTAAAGCCTCTGCCTTCAGCTCAGGTCATGATCTCAGGCTCTGGGCTCAGTGAGGAGCCTGCTTCTCCCTCTGCCGGCTGCTCTCTCTCTCCCTGACAAATAAAATCTTAAAAAAAAAAAAAAAAAAAAGACAGAACCTGGAAAGTATTTATTACACGGTACATATTCTTTATATCACTACAGAGATCAACACAATACAGTCTGACCAGACCCTTCTGAAATGGATGTACTGAGGATATGGCCTTCGATGTAGAATAGTGTAGAAATAGGAACGTCTACTAGTTTTCTGGGTCATACTCTTAAAAATCTATCTTGCACAGCTTCCCCTGGGAGAAGTGCTCATTTTCTTCTGATTGACTGACTTCTAGCATTATTGCAATATGACTGATATATAATATTGTGTAAGTCTAAAATGCACGATGTGATAAAAATTAAACAGTATTTGTCTTTTTCTGTCTGACTTATTTCACCGAGACGAATGTCCTTAAGTTTATCCACATAGTCACAATACCAAGATCCTCTTCTGTTTTATGGCTGGATAATATACATACATACATATATATGTTAACATATATTAAATACATAGAATATAATATATATATGTAAATATATATATTACATGACATTTGATAAAGAAAATGTGATGTTTTCTATATTCATCCACTCAGTTTTCTTTAAATTAACTTCTATATACCTTTAAAATAAGCCATGAAAAAATTTCTTCCAGAACATCAAAGTCTCATCTTATGTAAGGATTATTTTCCAAAATTCAGTTTAGAGCTTAAATCGGGTATGTCGCTCTCACCCTTTAAATATTTTAAATGATCCATAATGTATTTATATCATTCTTAATTAACCCAGAACAGCCAGTTATTCCTTCAGTCTGTTGAAAGAGACTGCTATTTGAAACCATGCTATTTTTAATGTTGAGCATGCACTGAAAGACTTGGCTTGCTAGTGAGTTTATGTTACATGAGAAATGTGTGTCATTAATCACTGGATTCACACTGAGACCTGAATGCAAACAGTTTGAGTCATGTGAGTTAATTGTGCATAAAGATGGTAAAATCTTGTAGCACAAGCTGCAAAACCCCTCCATTGAGGCTCTTTATTAGAAGAGGAATTGACGTTTGGAACTTTGAAAAGATGGCTGAGGAGGGGCAGGGTATTTTACAGTGCTGATTTGAGAGAAAAAAAACGTCCAGGAAAAGTAAACCAGGATCTGACAATTGCACTCATGTGTCTATCAAGGAAGATGAAGTAAGACACAAACAGTTGGTATGCTCTTTAGCATAAAATAATCACAACTGGAACTAGGATAGAATGTTTTCCAAGTAGATATGAAGTTTAATAAATAGTCCCCTTAACATGCCGTGTCACTTAAAGCCACCCAAGATTTTTTCTTTGCGTTTTTATTTATGTCTTTCTCAGGCATCCAAGTTGTTACTCAGTATCTCCGTAAGTCCTCATGATCCCAGGAGGCAAGCAAAATCAGACATTAAATCTTTGAATGGTGAAGCAAACAGGATAAAATGCCTCTTTTGTATTCCTTATAAATACACAATAAAGCAAATGGAATTCATTTCTTTAAACTTCATAGAAAAAGGCAAAGCTGACTGTTTAGGAAGCAAGTGATGATAACTGGAAATCTGTTGGTACCATTATTATTACTTTATTTTGCAAATAGTTTTTATGTTCGCTTTTCCTAATATACTATCTTTATTGGACAAAAACTCACGGGCTTTCACAATTACACCCATGGCCACGGTCCCTTTGGCTATTGCCTACATGACCTGAGGGTCTTTAACCTCAAATTTTCGTACTAGAAGTGTTCAGGCACCTAAGCCTCACTGTTGGAGAGGAATTATTATTGGGAATTACAATATTATTTGAAGGGAAGAGTATTCAATTGCAGAGGATATGTTTGTAAATTTTATATAAGTGGGGAATATGAACCACACAATCTGGTGAATGTCAAAACCTCTTGGCCAGGGTTGTCTCTGTCATCAACTAACCCAGAATTTTATGATGAATCGGGAAATATGTATAAAAGGTTTGATGTAGAAAAAAATTTATATGTACGGACAGAGCTGTGAGTCCTAAATTGATTTGAAATTTTTAATTCTCTTGGCACAATTTTGTGATTAAAAGGTACCTCTCTTGCATTAGTTACCCACCTTTAAAAATGTAGCTAATTCTGATTCTGACTCAACTGAGATCCTTCTTAGTGAATATCAAGAATGACATCAGATGAATGAAAACATTTAAAATACTTGAAACTGATAAATTACTAAACTCTACGTCGGAAACTAAAGAAGTACTCTATGCTGGCTAACTGAATTGAAATTAAAAAATTAAATTAAATAAAAAATAAAATTAAATACTTGGAATGTTGCTCTAAGGATCTTATATTTAATGCAGGTGTCCAAAAAGGCTTGGCCATATTTCTGGCTTCCGACGATGTAGGAAGGAGAGAGACTCAAATCTTTAAATGGCTTAAGAACCAAAACTGTTTACTTATCTCTTCATAAATAGTTCAGAATGGATAGGCAGAGTAGTCTGCTCCATTTGGTCACTTAAGAGTTTTGACAACCTTCTTACTTCTCTAGCTTTTTTCGTAGGCATTGTTGTCATTGTGGGTACGTCTGTGTTTTCGCTCCCAGGAAGAGGAAGGAGCATGGAGAAATTGACATGCACTCCTACAAGTGACTGTTCTCTTCCTCCTGCGTGCAGATCGAACACGGGGAAGGAGCAGCATCGCTGCCCTGGTACAAAATGGCCAGTGGGAGTTGAGTGTGTATAAGAAACAAACTTTCAGGAGGAAAGACACCTTGTATTTGTTCAGAAAACCACTTTGGGCCCAGCTCAGACTCATTTTTGCTGCGCCTTGCTTGCTGTCTTACTTCTCTGAAGTGAAAATAGATTATTTTTCCCCAAGTGCGGGTAGTCTGAATTTTCTTGTCAGAGCTTTAAAACTGCCTTCAACATATCTGCGATATATTTTTAAATTCTAGAGGAAAACATGTTTTTTTTTTCCCGCACAAAATGAGTCATTTTCTCACTGTAGTTCTTGCAAGTTTGCTCAGTCCTGTACACTTCCTAAATAAACATGTTTACAAAATGTTCAAGCTCTTCATCGCCTAATTGGTCATCTTAAGATGAAGTCAGGCAATGGGAGGTGTCGTTTAAATAATGTTCCCAAGGGGCGCCTGGGTGGCTCAGTGGGTTAAGCCTCTGGCTTCGGCTCAGGTCATGATCCCAGGGTCCTGGGATCCAGCCCCACATCGGGCTCTCTGCTCAGCAGGGAGCCTGCTCCCTCCTCTCTCTCTGCCTCTCTGCCTGCTTGTGATCTCTGTCTGTCAAATAAATAAATAAAATCTTTAAAAATAAATAAATAAATAATATCCCCAAACTTTGGTGATGAATATCATATTTCACCACTATCATCCTGGTGTTTCTGACCATAAATGGAAGACAGTATTTGTATGAATTTTAAGCTTTAAATTGGGCAGGGGGATGCTGAAACTTTAGGAAGCCCATACATTTTTGAAAAAGCTTTCTTTTAAAAATGCTTTATGCTCTCCAAAAAGTGGCTGACTTACAATAATAACAGCTTGAATTATTCAAGTACATCAATTTCAATTGAATCCCATGTTGTAATGTTAGTTCAGCTTGACACTATCATGTAAAATCAATAATAATGTGTAGCTGATCTAGCAATATGGTGTAATGTCTGAGAGAACACTGACAGTTTTCCAGAAACTTACAGATCACGTATCTTTTTAAGATGGCTCTGTTGTCTGAGCTAAACAAGGGCTCTTTTGGCAGACCGGCCATTACATTTTAAACTTTCTCCATAGACTGTTTCCTCCTGCATTTGTTCCAGTGACATGGTGCACAGAGGCAGTCAATATTTAACACCCTAATGTGTTTTTAGCATTTCTATACTTTTCCTTAAAAAATATTTTCTTTATTTTCGAGAGGGGGGAGAAGAGTGGGATGGGGCAGAGGGAGAGGAACAATCAGACTCCCCGTTGAACGCAGAGCCCGATGCAGGGCTTGATCCCAGGACCCTAAGACCATGACCTGAGCTGAAGTTGGACAATTAACCCACAGAGCGACCCAGGCGCCCCGAACATCTGTATATTTAGGCATCTTATCCCATCAATTGAACTGTAAGCAAATGGAAATCAGAGGTTGATTCTTTTTCACCTTTTTTTCCCTCTGATAGCATTTAATATATTCCTCAGCATAAATAGAGAAGTCATTAAGCAATTTTATATATATGTGAAAGACTGAATTAATAATCATAACCATACAGTATGCATGGAGAGAGCATGTTATGGATAGGCACACTTTCCTCTGCCTCCAAAATTATTGGTATTTTAGGAAAAATATAACCAAAATGAAGTATATAAGTACATGTCAATGGGAAACCGACAAGTAAGAAAGAGAGCGAGAGAGAGAATAAAGCCATAACAGAATAGGTGAAAGGTGATGATGCTGAAGCGTCTTAATGACCTATAGCCCATGGAAGGCTTTAGACATTAGGAGATGGGACCAGAGACACAACTTGACTCGTAGTGACCATACATATGCCAGTGTGCCTCTGAAAGAAGAAATGGTTCTTGGTGAGTGATACTTTGGTCAGGGAATCTTTCCCTTTCTCTCTCTATTTCTACACAAGGTGGCCCAGAATTCCACCACCTAAGTGGGGAGTGTACATACATGGAGAACTGTTGGGTGGAAATGTCCGTATGTGATGGTCTGGCAGTGTACCCATGCTCAAGGCTGGCCTAATGCTGAGTCCTTTATACGATATGAAATCACACATTCCATGAGCCTGTGTGATTATTTGTTTAATTATCTCCACTACTGGAATGTGAGATCCTCAAGATCATCTATATACAAGATTTTACGTATAATTCCAGGTAATGCCAATGATCTTTGAAGTCCATTCATTCGTTGAGCGGATACTAACCGTGCAGTCACTGCATGCCAGGTACTACATTCAGCCGTGGCACATAGGAGTGAACAAGTCAGGCCTAGTTATTGTCCTTAGGACATTCCCTTCATTCCTATCTTATTAGAATCATTTGCATACCAGTATATTTCCACCTGTGAAATGATGAGCTGCTTGAGAATTTCAATCTAGACCCAACAGGGTTTGGCACATGCCTGTGGGGGGGCAGGCAGGAAACTGAACTGTTGTTGTTGTTGTTTTTAACTGATTCTGCAGACTAATAAAAAACTGGCATTTCAAGTAAATTAGCTATTTTTCATTTCTTAGAAGTGTCATATAACCTTCTCATCACACCCACATGAGAAATGGGTGTTATAATTTACTGCCCAAATAATTTAATAAATGAGTGATAATTAACAATCCTTGTAGAAAGCGAGAAATCTGTTTTCATATGAACCTTTGAAAACAGAATTTACAATCACACAACCTCACGGGGGTTTTCATGGCAAAAGAAACAATGATAATTTTATGATTTATACTTCACTGTAGAATCAGAGATTATCAGAAATTTGTGAGGAAGGAAAATATATAAAACAACAGGAGAAAAAAACTCTTATGAATTAGTAAATAGTTATGCAATTTAGCAGTGAAGGAACAAGAGAAACAGAGTGAGAGAGATTGAGACTTCTCCCATAAACAAACAGAGAATGTGCCCACTTGTCAAGCACATCTGGACATGGGCGCACACCAGGGTACCTAGTATGGTTAATTATGTTCAGAGAATTTACATGAGATAGAGCATACTTTTTCTTTCTATCACAGTGTGATAATAATATTATAATCATAATATTAAATGTGAATAATAAAAAGAGAGCAGGAAGGAAATGGAAATTATAAAACACTTAGAACTGAGTGATGATGAAATCACTACAGATTAAAATGAACAGAGTGGGAATTTTTATTTTAGGAAAAAAGAAAAAGACTACTGAAAAAAGCATGTTCTCAAAAAGTTAGAAAAATAACCACAGAGTAAATACAAATAAAGTGGGAAGGAGGAAAAAGTATGTATAATTAAGAATTAAAAAACAAGATTATAAACAATAGAGAGCACCAACAAAACCCATAGCATTTAAAAGAAGAAAAGGGAATCTTCTGAGAAGCTATTTCTAGAAAAAAGTAAAGTAAAAGTAAACATTAGCAACTAAATGTAAACAAATATAGATATGGTAGAATATTAAGTATGAAAAGTCTATAAAAATCACTAATGAATTTGAAAAGTTATAAAGCATGCATTTCTAGAAAATATAAATAAGCAAATGTAAGAAAAGTAGAAAATTTGACTAAATCAATAAATTATATATGTTTAATATGTGTTCCTCCTTTCAAAATAAGCACAAGATTCATAGTTTTAAAGTTCTGTTTTTACAAATGTATAAGAAGCAGACCATTCTAATCCAACAAAATATGTTTAATATGTGTTCCTCCTTTCAAAATAAGCACAAGATTCATAGTTTTAAAGTTCTGTTTTTACAAATGTATAAGAAGCAGACCATTCTAATCCAACAAAATACTTTCAGAGCTGGAAGAGAGGAAAAGAACCTGAAATAACCTTGACAATAACACTTGACAGGGTCAGTGCAGTAAACAAAAATTATAGGCCTATCTCATTAATTGGAACACATATAATAAACCTCGATAAAATACTGATAAATTGAAATCAATGCATAAAATATAAGATGCATCATAATAATGTTTAACCCAGCATCATGAGGATAGTTTCATATTAGAAAATCAATTACTATAATTTAAAATTCAATGCCCATTCATGAGAAAGTTATTAAAGAACTAGGAATATAAAAAAGATTCTTTAATTCATAAATACATGTCTTTCAAAAACCTATAAGGAAGATCATATTTAGTGTTATAACTGTACTGTTTTAAATATTTATTTATTTATTTATTCGCGAGAGAGAGAGAGAGAGAGAGAGCGCGCGCGCACAGGAGAAGGAGAGAACCACATGCAGACTCTGCACTGAGTGCGGAGCCAGAAGTGGGGTTTGATCTCACAACTCTGAGATCAGACCTGAGCAAAAACTACAAGGAGCTTAACTGACTGAGGCACCCAGGGACTCCCAGCTTTCCAACATTAAAAGTTATCATTTACAAGTCAGAATCAAGTCAAGAATGCCTTCTATCATGCCTACAATTCATTTAGTATTAGACATCTTAGTCCATTAAATAAGACATGAAAAAGAAATATTACATAATGTTTATAAAAAAATACAAGAAAATGGTAGTAATTTATAGATGATTTGATTATCTCTAAATCTAAGAACAAATACAGACAAATTATTAGAATTCATAACAAATCTATTATGTTTGTTGCATGCAAGAAGTAATATAATTAATAGTATTTCCATATATCTCAAACACCAATTAGAAATTGTCATTGAAAATTCTCCACTCACAGGTGCCTGGTGGCAGAGTCTGTTGGGTACCTGGCTCTTGGCTTCAGCTAAGTCATGATCTGAAGGTGGTGAGACTAAACTAAGCACTGAGTCAGACTCAGTCCTCAGCAGGGAGTCTCATTCTCTCCTTCTCCCTCTCCCTCTGGCCCTACACAAACCCCCACACCCCGCCACTTGTGTGCACTCAAACTCTCTCAAAATTATATAAATAAATTTTTTTAAAAAGTCTTAGGAAAAAAGGCACCCTAAAACACTGACCTTAAAAATAAGGATTTTAAGATTTTTGTGAATAAAAAGCCTCATATCTCATACTAATGTTAATTCCCTGGTAACTTGTAGAGAGTATCATGTTCTTGGAAAAAAATTCCAGACAGGATTTAAATGGAACTTTACAAGCTGAACTTAACATACATTGAAAATATTAAGAATAATTGACACAATTGTGAAGGTAATACATGAGATGGTAGAGCTTGCCCTAGGAAATATGAAGACATTGAAGAGCAAAAATCAGGGGTGCCTGGCTGGCTCAGTCTGGAGAGTGTAAAATCCTTGATATCGGGATTGTAATTTGAGCCCCATGTTGGGTTTAGAGATTGCTTAAAAAATAAAATTGTTTTTTTTAAAAAAGAGCAAACATTAAAAGTATATGATTTGTCACATGGACAATCAAATGAACCAATGGAAAGCAAATGAACCAATGGAAGCTGCTTCATGTATACACAAAAGCAATGGCATCAAATAGTGGTACTAATACTACTGCTATTACTACTACTTTCAGGTTCAAATCCTGGCTCCAACATTTACTAATTTAGTGAACCTGGAGAAAATAGTTGACATTTCTTTACATCAGTTTCTTTATTTGTACAATGGAAAAAAAATACCTTCCTCATGCAAGTGTTATGAGGATTATATGACATAATGTAAATAGAATCAATGACTAAGACATAACATATGTACAATGATTCTTAGCTCTTACACGAGCATTTGGTATATGGCAGAAGGGGCATTGGAAATTAGTTGTAAAAAGATGGATTTCAAAAAAATTTTTGCTGGAAAAATTTGCAATCAATGTAAAAACATAAAACGAGATATAAAAAATAACACCGTATCTCTTCGTAAACTTGAAAAGAGAAAAAAAAAAACATTCGAACAAATTTAGGAGAGGTAGTAGGAGAATATCTTAAATGTGTGCCTGAGGAGGGAAAGACCTATAAATAAGATACAAAAGGTACAAGTCAAAATAAAAGACTAATAATTTGATACCAAATTGAAGTTTTTCTATAAGACAAAAGACCTCATAAAATAAGTTCAATTACAAGCACTGACATAGAAAAGATGTACTTGGAAATAATGAATATCCATAATATATAAAGAATTAATGTGAAGCAATAGGAAAAAGGCTAATGACCTGGTAGAAGCATAGCCAAAGACTGGGAACAGGTAATTCATAGAAGAAACACAAAAGGTCAATAACTAGAAAATAGGCAGAAATTTTTTAATATACATAAAACTATAAAATTAAGAAATATATCTCATACCCTTCAATGTGGCAAAGTTTAAAAAGCATGACAATGCCAGGTTTGGGGAAGAAAATGAAAAAACAGATTTTCTTACACTCCTGGTGGGCATATCTAAAAAGCCTTTGCCAATAACTAAAAAAATCGAAGATAAAAATTCCCTAAGAGTCACACATTCCAGTCCCTGCTACATGTCCCGTCTCCCCCGCCCTGAAAAGAAAGTATATTACAACTTTTACGGGCTGAATTATTTTCTTCCAAAATGCACATGCTGTAGTCCTGACCTGAATAAATTCAGAATATGATGCATTTGGAGAAAGAACCTTTAAACAGGTGATTATGTTAAAATGAGACCATTAATGCGGGCCTTAATTCAACCCAATCTGTTAGCCTTATTTTTTTAAATGAATTTATTTATTTCTTTATTTGGGGGGGAGAGATAGAGAATGCATAAGCAGGGGTAGGGGCAGAGGGAGAGGGAAAAGCAAGCTCCTCAGTGAGTAAGGAGCCCAAGGTGGGGCTCAATACCATGGACCTGGGATCATGACACTTAACCCACTGAGCCACGCAGGTACTCCTACTGTTGTCCTCAGAAGAAGAGGAATTTTAGGGACCCCTAAGTGGCTCAGTCCGTTAAACATCTGCCATTTGCTCTGGGTCCTGGGATGGAGTTCTGCACGAGGCTCCTTGCTTGTTGGGGAGCCTGCTTCTCCCTCTGCCTGACGATCCTCCAGTTTGTGCTCTCTCTCTCTGAAAAATACACAAATAAAATCTTAAAAAAAAAAAAAAAAAAGAAGAAGAAGAAGAATTTTGGATACTGTGGGGAGGCAAAGATCATGACCTGAGTGGAAAGCAGATGCTTAACCCACTGAGCCACCCTGGCGCCCCAAACAAAATGTTGAAAAAAACAATTATGCTGACACTATGCAATAGTCTATAAAGACTACAACAGTATTCTATCTGAAAAAACAATGCACATACCTTAATTTAAAAATACCTTCTTGCTAAAAATTCCTAACCATCACCTGAGCTTTCAGTGAGTCATAATCCCTGATCAGGGATAACCATAACAGATTAATAATAATGCAGAGTATGAAATACACTGATAATTACCAAAATCTGACACAGAAACACAGAGTAAAGGCTGCTGGGAAAATTGGGCTGATAGTATTGCTCGATGTAAGGTTGCCATAAATCTTCAATGTGTAAAAAAGGAAATATCTACAAAGTACAATAAAGCAAAGCACAATAAAATGAGATATGTCTGTATTTTCTTCTGGCAGCTCTAGCAAATTAATACAGCAACATCCATCACAGGTGCACATAGCCATACACACAAGGATTTTTGCAATAATGGAAAAAAAAAGAAGCAACTATTCATCAATAAATGGATAGAGGGAAGAATAAATTAATTCTGAGAGGCAGTGATGCCTCCTGGTTGAGAATCTAATCCTTGCGTTTTCAAAAAATTACAAATGAACTACCTTATGCTCCTACAGTTGCGCTAATGGGTATTTACTCAAAGAATATGAAAATACTAATTGAAAGGGATACATGAACCCACAATGTGTCTAGCGGAATTACCCATAACAGCCAAATTATGGAAACAGCACCAAGTATTCATCCATATGCAACGGATAAAGAAGAGGCAATATATTTTATATATATATATATATATATATATATATATATATATAAAATACACAATGGAATATTACTCAGCCATAAAAAATAATGAAATCTTGCCATTTGCAATGACATGGATAGAGCTAGAGAGTATTCTGCTAAGCAAAATAAGACAGTAAAGACAAATACGGTATGATTACAGTATATGGAATTTAAAAAAAAAAAAAGCAAGCAAAGGGAAAAAAGAAAGAGAGAAACCAAGAAACAGACCCTTAATTACGGAGAACACACCAATGGTTCCCAGAGGGGAGGCAGGTTGGGGGATGGGTGAGATAGATGCTAAGGACTAAGGAGGGCCCTTGCCATGAGCACCAGCGATGTATGGAAGGATTCGATCATTGTGCCATACACCTGAAACTAGTATTATACTGTATGTGCACAAACTAGAATTTAAATTTAAATAAAAAGGGGAAAAAAAAGGAAACTAGTCTTTGGAACCTAGTATAAAGGCTAACTTTGCCACTTGTATAAACTTGGTTCAAGTTACTTGCTTTCTCTATGCCTTGATCCTCGTTTGTATAATGGGTAGAACATAACTTCCTCAGATGGGTGATTTCAGCATAAAACTCAGTTAATACAAATAAGTTCTTAGCATACTAACATCTTCTAAGCCCAATGTGAATATTATTAGTTAACTATTTTATATATATATAATAGTTTATAAAATAAACTATTAAATTAAATCTTTTAAAAATATTTGTTCGAGTCCCACATCGGGCTCCTTGCTCGGCAGGGAGCCTGCTTCTCCCTCTGCCTCTGTCTGCCTGTGCTCGCTCGCTCTCTCTCTCCCTCTGTCTCTGACAAATAAATAAATAAAATCTTTAAAAAAAAATTAAAAAAAAATAAAAATATTTGTTTTTAAAAATAAACTATTAAAATAAAAATAAAATCGTAAAAATATATATGTATATATATTTTTTTAAGATTTTATTCATTTATTTGTCAGAGAGAGAGCGAGCGAGAGCGAGCACGTGTAAGCGCACAATCAAGGGGAGCAGCAGGCAGAGGGAGAAGCAGGCTCCCCACTGAGCGGGGAGCCCAGAAGACCCTGTGATCATGACCTGAGCTGAAGGCAGACGCTAAACCAATTTAGCTGCCCGGGCATCCCAGTGAACTATTATATTTATATAAGATACAATCCTATAAAAAGGTCACAGTGAGTAACATGAGATATCTTTCTGAAATGTTTTATTTTATTAGAAAAAGTTCTCACTCAAATATTGCAAAAGCTTTACATTTTGGTGACAGTTAAATGGGTTTTTGTAATATTATCCTCTGTACTTTTCTGCCTGTTTAAAATACATTATGACTATAAAAACACAAAGTCAATTCAAAGATTTAGAATGTCTAAGAGGTAATAACTTTAGAGTCATGTTGAACTGGTGAAACAACCAGAATTATTAAATACCCACTCCAGAGTTCCAGAAACCATATGAGCAGTCTGAACCAAACACAGAGAAAGCACCAGACAAAAAAAAGCATTTTTTATTGAACCAGAAACCAACACTGGATTCAAAGTTGATAAACCCAGCAATTTACTCTCAGTTAAAAAAAAACTATAAAGGAAAAAAATGGTTTTCACCCCCTCACAGATCCTGAAGTGAAATTTACTCCAGGTTTTGGGGACAAATAATTGGAATATCTGTTTCTTTAATGAGTGGGTGAAGGTTGGGAAAACATCAAAATGCAAATGTGATGTGGGGTGGGGGAACTGGGGAGGAAATTCTATTGTTCTGGAAAAAGTGTCACTGGAAGAGACAGAAAGGAGACCCGTGGTCCAGGCAGGTATTTGCCTATATTTGTTTCATTTTCTAATTAATTGGATGCTTTTTCCACGTCAGTACCTTTTATCATTACCTATTTTAAAAATAGCCTGCATTATTTTGAGTATCACTGTCATAACATTCTTTTTACGTTGGAGATGCATGGACTCGATTTTGCAATCACTCTGAAGACTGTGCAGTTTATCCCCATTATTAAATATTTTATGTTATATTTCATGTACTTCTATAGACCTTTGAAGCTCATAGTTTAACTCGTGCCTGCTGATAGTATACATTATAAAGAAAGCTCATGAATTTATGAAGGAACATGAACATACCATTTCAGCAATTGGGGAAAATCAGGAGGAAGGATGGTGAAAACAAATGAATCATATCTTGGTCACACTGAAGTCAGCATTTGGACCACGGTCTTTGATGTTGACAAGGCCCCATGGCCAAGTGTATTTCATTCTTCAAAGAAATAGTTGTATCAACCATAAAATCCCTTTTAGTGTTCTCAAGATTGGAACAGGGATGGAATGTAGATAACTTCCACTTTAGTACTGATACTTAGAGATACCATTACATAATCTATGCTCTAGAATATGCCAGAAGGCAGAAAATGCATCAGTGATTGACATTTGACAACTTACACACTTTCCCAAAAGCAGAGGAGAGCAAAACCTGCTTGATCATTGCTTTTGCTCTGACATCAGCTCCTGGCACATATGGAAACCCTCTTTCCCAGAAAGTGAATTGATGGCTGGCGAAACTGAGTCCTTCGACTTCAGTAACTGGTTGTCCTCAACGTAAGAGGCAAAGGACAACAGAAATATTCTCTCAAACCTCTCCTCCAAAGAGCACAGAAGAACTGTGGCCAGTGAAATGATACGGTTTTCTAGACGGAATTCACACTGACTTTTCTGAGCAGAATGAGTTCATGACGCAAGGCGTTTTTGCACAAAGTTCCTTACATCTGGAACATATTTGTATTTCCTTCCATGTTAATTTGTTCCAATTCTACACAATTTTGATAAACCACCTCCCTAGAAAGGATTTCTACGGTCCCTCCCTATTTCCCCTTCTCTGACATCCCTGTCCCCCTACTTGCAAAAGAAAAAGGAGGAAGAGAGGGAAAAGGAAGAGGAGGAGGTGGAAAGGAGAAGGCAAAGGACACCAACCGAAAGAAACAGCTCTTATTTACTGAGCAGTTATTGTGTAGGAGAAGGTGGGCTTCATCTCTATGATCTAATTAGATTATCCCAATAACTCTCAGAAACGAAGTAGTGTTATTACCATTTACAGAGAAGCAGTCAAGCTCATCATAGATGTTAACCCTCCAAGGTCTTTCATCTAATAATGAGTGGGATCTAAATTCAAATTCCAGGTCTCTTTGGGTCCACTGTAGTCCACTGCTTTCCTAGGAGCGTCCTGAGGGCAGGGCCTCAGTCCAACTCATCTGTGTTTTATCTGCAATAGCTTACCAGAATAAGAACTGAACACTTTTCTTTTTCCGGTTAATTAAATGCACGCATGTCAGAGAGCAAGACAAAATAAGGTATTACTTTCAGTATAAAAAAATAGCAAGCTGAAAAAGGCTACACTACATATGAATATTCCTTGTCTAATAGTAATGATAGCATTAATAATGTTCATCTTTATAACCTTTTCCAGTTTCAGAAAATGTTCATATAGTGTAAAAGACATGAAAAGTTCAAAACGGAGACCATAAGTGCAATTTTAATTATTATTGTAACAATACCTGAAGAATACATAGTAGACTATATGATATATACTTAAAAATACCTTATTAAAATAATTTGCCTTGACAATGAAAAAATAAGTTTTATGTATTGGGCTTCTAGGTACTCAAATTGATATTAAGAGTTTTTCTGAAAAACTCCACACCTTTAAACTCTGTAAAGTAACTCTATCAAAAGAGTTAGGAACTAGATATCTACAATCAGGCCATCAGGGTGAAATATTAGGAAAACATGCCAGGACAGAATTAAAAGATGTCAAATGGAAAACCACACTTTTCATTCCCCAAGGACAATCATTCTCAGTCTGTGCGAAAATCAAAGAAAATTTCACACTTGATTCTTAGAATCTTTCGTCCAGTTTTTGCCTCCTAAGGTAAAAACAGCCCTTCAGTTGATTGTAAGAAAAAGGAACACAAACTTCTACTGCCGATCTAATAACCATGGCAGACACACAGCTGACCAGATTTGCTGATACAGTGTAAGGTGTCTTAAAGGGTTAATTTGTTGACCCCCCCCCCCATTCTGTAAGGGCTAAAGAAGACTTATTCATACTATGCTGCATTTCTATAAATAGTCAAACATAGACTTACATTTAATGGTAAAGAACACCAGTATATTACTGGTAACTGATATCATCTGTTCTGATATGGTGTGGCCAAGTTTGACTTTTTGAACTGAAGAAAGGAAACGTGACACAATTGGAAATGAGAAAAATGCGAGGCATACGCTATCACCATTTAAGACAACAATATCAGCAAAGACAATTTAGATAAGAGCCACTGAAAGGGGATAAAATGCAAGGAACATTTTGAAGAGCTGCTACAAAGACTTTTGCTGGGGGTTTTAGAACAAGGAAACAGATGGGGAAAATAATTATCTAATGTTTATGGTAATGTAGCATAAAACCCCAATTATCTAGGCTGCTTGGGGAATCAGGTGTTTGGCTTAATTTTTTTGGTTAGCTGAGTTACTTTAAACCCAACAGTATCAAAGCCATTGTTGTTGAAAATTGTTCCAAAGAGGTTGAATAGCGCCTAGGAATGAGAAATTGCATTTTTCTTTGTAGACCTTGAAGCGCTTCCATGTGGATTGTTCCTTGTGGATCTTGCAATGTTCTTCAAGGTTATCCATTCTGAATGGGAAGAGCTATAATGGTAGACATGGACCCCTGGGTGAACCTTGGATACAATGGAATAATTTTTTAAAAAATAAATATACAAGGTACATTTCTTTTGCACTGATTTCCCTCCTTCTTTTCAAGCATTGCCCTCCTGTGCAGGCAGTAAAGGTGATTATGTCCTGGACATAATTTGGCAGTCTTAGGGATGCTCCTGACTCCTAAAATGTTCTCAGCCACACGGATCACCATGAGAGATGTAGTCATTTGAAAGTATAAATTAATCATTTCAAAATACAATTATCTCTGAAAAGGCTGAAAGTTCATTTATTGATACCATAGTTTAAATTAATCTGATCAAACTGTTTTCTATTAGATAGCTACCTGAGTTCTATAAACCGATGGAATGGGAATTTTAATTATGAAGGGGATTTCGGAGAATATAGGATTTCCAGGGAATCATGCAATGCCTTCATAATAACTAAGGAAAGGAAAAACTTACCCTTATTAAGAATTACTCTTAAACTCATTATTAAAGTTGCCAGTGTTAAATTATCATACTATTTCATGATTGCCCCTTTTACTCAACATTATCCATTAAAATACTACATATTCTGTGACGGCAGGGAGCGTCTCCTTCATAGTACTCATCATATTCATATCGCTAGTTAATTAATAAGTGAAGTTAGGCCTTAACATTATATTCACTGTGCCTAGGATAGTCCCTGACATAGAGGAGACATTCAATATGTATTTGTTGAAAGAATAAATGTACTAATAATGTGAAAATATTTGCGAACAGTAAATGAAGAGATAGAAGGGATTGTTATAAAGAGCAGTTGGTATTATTATTATTATTATTACTATTTCAAAAGTACACTGAATATTTATAAAATAAAGAATGAAATTGAGGTTCAGAGGTGTTACATATATTCACAACACCCTGGACTTCTTAATAAAATTTTTCAGGAGCGCCTGCGTAGCTCAGTTGGTTAAGCCTCTGCCTTCGACTCAGGTCATGATCCCAGAGTTCTGGGATTGAGTCCCGCATCAGGATCCATGCTCGGCGGAGCGTGCTTCTCCCCCTGCTTATGCTCTCCCCCTCTTTCTCTCTGACAAACAAATAAATAAAACCTTTAAAAGAAATTGTTCTAATAATCTGTTACCAAATAATATTTATTGTTAGTCTACTCTCCAGAGGCTAGTGTAGTTTCATTTATGCTATATCCCAAAACCTACTTGTGTACCTACCATAAGTGATTTCTTGACAAATATTGTTTGAATAAACCAATGATTAAAATTTCATTGATAGCATTAATCATCTTGTACAAGTTTAAAGAGAAAAGGGGAAGAATGTTTCAGGATATGCCATGTGCTCATGATTAAAATGTCCATTTACAAATGACACTTTAATTCCATTCAGTGTCATATGACAACCACTTCACTGGATTTCGGAGATGGTACTTTGTGTACAGGATATGGTGTAGAGGAGATAAAACAATTTACATGAAATTAATAACAAACATGAATTTGAGCTATATTGGAAGGTGTATCCTATGCTTCAGAATATTTCAGCATTAATACTACTCTTGTACAAAAAATGATTTCTCACAGGAGTTTAATAGACATTTATATATATATATACACACACACACACTATATATATGCATATATGTGGCATATCTGCATGGTATATACCATATTTATTATATATACTTACATAATTACATAACTTGAAAACTCACCATCTTATAGTATATATTGTCTAAGAGATTGGGCCCATTGAACATGCAACAAACTCTGATCACCAGTTGTCACATAGGCACCGAACTTGACCTCAAAGGCCAAACTGGGTAATGCACAGCACTTGTTCTCAAGTAGATTAAGAAGATGACAGTCTACTGAGAAAGACAGATGCATGAAAAATGTGATGATGTGCTGTATGGTATAACAGATGTGTGTGTAAACTATTTGGGGACTGGTTCGTTCTTCTTGAGTGGGGTGAGGTGAATGGAGATGGTAAAAGAATTTGAGAGAGAGGAGGTGGTATTTATACTGGACGTTGAAGGATGAGTAAGAGAATTGTATGGATTATTAGTCAGAGCCATGAGAGTGCTGTGTATTTGGAAGAGTTATGGGTGATTACGGCACATACGCCATAGCCAAGCTTTGAAGGCCTTTCATATCAAGCTAAAAAGATTGAACTTCATCCAAAGGCTAGTGGCCTTTGGGATAGAAGGGGGAAAACTGGATGGAGGAGAGGTCAGTACTGAGGATATTTTAATAATCCAAGCGAGAGATGATGAGAATTGAACTAGGGAAGGGTCACAGATGATAAAAAGAGGAAAAGAGAAATGAAAGATATGGGAATTTTCATGTTTTGGGGGACGGTTTTATTGGTTTCATGAGGGTCAGCTCACATTATATTCTAAATTCTGTGTGATACTATCTTTTACTTTAACTTCAATAAACATTGCTAACAGTTACCTGATACACAAGATTCTGTGCTTGGCTCTAGGTAAATAGGCCAATAAGGTACACTTTGCCCTCAAAGAGCTCACAGTCCACTGGTGATGAATAAATGGTATTCAGTACAGTGGTTACTATAATACCTTACTATACGTTATGGGATAGGCAAAATATAACAATTTGTGGATTCAACCTGGAGATATCTGGGAATATTACAAGAAGAAGTTGCCGAAACTCCAGGAGTCTTTCAGGGAGAAAAGTTAAGAAGGGCTTTCCATATAGTTGGTATGCAGAAGGAATGAAATAGATGAAAATCTGGCACTTATTTTAAGAGTCTTATACACCACACTCAGGAACTTGGGTTTATTTTTGTTAAATGGTTACAAAAACTTGATTGCTTTTCTTTTTTTTAAAGATTTTATTTATTTATTTGACAGACAGAGATCACAAGTAGGCCGAGAGGCAGGCAGAGAGAGAGGGGGAAGCAGGCTCCCCACTGAGCAGAGAGCCCGATGCGGGACTCGATCCCAGGACCCTGAGATCAGAACCTGAGCCAAAGGCAGAGGCTTTAACCCAATGAGCCACCCAGGAGCCCATTGCTTTTAAGCAGAAGATAAGCTATGGTATTCAAAAAGTTTTCTGGTCAGCATGTGAAGACCAGACTGGAGGGGTATACTCCTAGAAACCAGTTAAGAAACCATTTTGGTAGTCCCAGAGGGAGACAATGAAGCCTAGGATAGAGTGACAGCAGTCAGGATAGAGAGGGGAGGATGAACTGGAGAAGAAGGACGTAAAAGCTATTGGATTTTATATGGTACATGAGGGAAAAGGAAAATTCTAGACTGGCTCCTATTTATGTGGGAAACAAAAGCAAAAGGAAACTAATTTCAGTTAAAATCTCCTTACAGCTGGCAGCCCACTGATAGAGAACCTGACACCCGCAGAGTGTGTGCCCTTCCTCAAGGAACTTGTGGTCGCCTTGTAAGAGTGGGTTAGGATAAGTACAGCCATCTTAGCTTGGGCAGCCATCTCAGGCCCAAGGGCTGAACTTTCCCCTACTTTACTTTAGTTCCAGGGACCCCCTCCCTGCTTTAGTTCCAAGAAAGTACCCCACCCTGCAACAGGGAGGCTGCAGCTAATCAGCTTAAACCACCAGGTCAGCTAGGCGGTTGCCACGGGGACCAAACTTTAGAGAAGAGCTTATCTTACTAAACCACCAGGGGGGAGCAAGCCAGAAGTATGTATGGTCCCTGAAGTGATGGAAAATTACTGTGAGTTGGATGTTTTTTAAAAAATGCTATATAAACCCTTGGCTTTGAGTGCTCGGGGTCCTTGTTGAAACCCGCTGTGCCGGGCAGATACTTGGACCCCAGCTAGCTGGAAATAAACCTCACTGTGTGTCTGCATTATCAAGAGTGTTCTCTGTCTAATTGAGGGGTGGTCGACTCTGAACCCTAACAGCCTTAGTGCCTTCATGTTTAAAAGCGACCTCATCTCAGCAGCAGCAGGCCCCTCCAGGTCCCGAACGCCTTGCTTCCCGATTCCCTGGGGACTTGCGCTGGCCCCAAACCTCACAAATCAAAACGGAGACCATCAGTCACCGCTCACAGTCCCGGGGCAGCTCTTTCGGCCCACGGGTCCTGTCCCATGAGTGGGGAGGGGGTGAAGTTCTAGGCAGGAGACAGAGGAGGCCCCCGACTCCCCTGACTGGGGCCCGGAACTATTCCTGGCCAAGTGGAGACAAGAGGGACAAGGGACCCAACCAGGATGGCACAAGAATCTCAAGGCCACAGGCTTCCCAGTCCGTTCTCAATCAAAGAGCGCCCCTTGAAGCCCTCAGGGGCAACCCATTCCGGACCCCTCTCACCCTGGAGAGCTTTTTCTTTCCATTCGATTCTCACCTTCACCTCATAAACTTTCCCTGCACATCACCCTTGTGTGTCTGTGAGACTCATTCTTCCACTCCGTGAGACTAGAACCCCGTGATCCTGACACTATCCCCACAGAATTGCTTTTTAATTAAGTAATCCTAGAGGTGCCAACATGGAAGCAAGCCGAATCTGACTGAGACGGTCCTATGGTAAATGTGTGATTATGTTCTCTGATACAATGCCCTTCGATGGAAAACGATGCATAAGCACATGGCAGATTATCCTCAAACAATATTTTCTTTCTTTTTTAAGATTTATTTATTTTTATTTGGGGAGGGAGGCAAAGGGAAAGAGAGTCTTTCAGTGCCGAGCCCAAGGAGGGGACCAATCTAATGACCTAAGGCCAAACCAAGACTTGGATACTTAACAAATTCAGCTACCCAGGCGCCCCTCAAGTACTATTTCTAAGTAGCATCATAATTATGACACCATGACACCCATACTGAATTTTCAGTCTAAATCAAACTATAAGTAGCACCATGAAAAATTTGTTATAATTGATAGACACATAATGAGAAGAAAATACTTTTCATATATGTATTTGTTGAAATCAGCTTCCTCATTATTGGTCAAACAGTTTGGGGTAAGATAAAGAAAATAATGGGGGCACCTGTAGAAAATCTTACAAATATTACATACAAAATGTGGTCGACATGCTAACATTAAAAATGTCTACCACCAGTTGACAAAATAGCCTACCACAGATTTACCTCAAAGCTACAAATGTAGTGATCTGCAGCAATGTCCACAACCCCAAAGTGTGGAAAAAGCCCAGATCTCCGTTGACGGATGAATGGATAAAGACGATGTAGGGGTGTGTACACACACACACACACAAACACACAAACACACAGGAATACTATGCAGCCATCAAAACAAAAGGAAATTATGTCATTTGCAATGATGTGGATGAAACTAGAGGGTTTTATGGTAACTGAAATATGTCAATCGGAGAAAGACAGTTTCATGATCTCACAGATAAGTAGAATTTTTTTTTTTTAAGACAGAGAGTGCATGCACACAGGCAGGGGGAGGGGCAGAGGGAAAAGCACGTTTGCTACTAAGCAAGGAGCCCAAGTGGGGAACCGATCCCAGGACCCTGGGATCATAACATGAGGCAAAGGCAGATTCTTATCCCACTGAGCCACCCAGGAATCCCTGATATGTGGATTTAAGAAACAAAACAGAGGATCATAGGCAAAGAGAAGAAAAAATGGAACAAGATGAAACCAGAAAGGGAGACAAATCATAAAAGATTCTTTTTTTTTTTTTTTTAAGATTCTTAATCATAGGAAACAAACTGAGGGTTGCTGGAGGGAAGGTGGGTGGGGAATGGGGTAACTGGTTGATGGGCATTAAGAAGGGCACCTGATATAGTGAGCATTGGGTGTTATATGCAACTCATGAATCACTAAATTCTACCTCTAAAACTAATAATACACTATATGTTAACTACATTGAATTTAAATTTTAAAAAAATGTCTAAAAAATGTACATTAGCATAGCAGAGAGATTCTGAGATCAGACTTCTCTGTGTTGCACTCAAGTAGTTTGCAGTTGCTTATGCCTGGGCTTGGTGATGAGTTTGAGCCTTTGGCAAGTTATTTAGCCTTTATGAGCTTGATTTTCCACATACAGAAATCAAGATTAATGGTGGCATTTTATTTCTAGGATTCTTTTGATGATCAACATATTTTGCCTACATGAAGGTTTGCTAACATAACTGAAACAGCAGTAAATGAGATTTTATTATTTATTATTGCAAAGAAAATTAATATATGAAAGACTGAAGCAAAGAGAGAAAAGGAGAAAGAAAAAGAGAAAAGGAGAAGGAAAGGGAAAAGAAGAGATAGATAGTTGGATAGACAGATGGAGAAAGAAAAATAAATGAATAGAACAAAAAGAAGAGCCAAGGTAAGCACATGACTTTAGGGTGACCCAGAGCATTTGAAATGTTTTCCCTGATAAGACATCTTTGGAAAGCTGCTTAAAACTGCCCATGCAAATGGAAAGTATTTATGCTTTCTTCTAGGAGCATAAAAAAAAAAAAAAATCTCTCGGGTATAGGTGTCCTGCTGTCCCATAAGAGGATCATTGAGGCCCAAGAAAAATTGGAGAGCCTAGTGCTCCAAACATTGACATGAGGGAAGGACATGGCAGGGCATGTGGATGTCCCCTAGGTAACAGGGACACACAGTGTCCCAAGGGAAAGGTTGTTGCTTTGGCTGTTCCTTTGCTGCTGGGCAGTGGGGAATTCACAGTGGGCATAAGGCATAGGATTCTGGAGGTGAGGAGGGGTGGAAATCAGACTTCTAGGATTCAAAAAGTCATTTGTGTAGCCGAATAGGATTTACTTATCTTAAATTCTCTATGGCCTGAATATGACACAAACATTATTGATGATTAAATATTAAAAACTGAAGATGTGAAAATCTAGGGAGCTGGGAGAGAGAGAGAGAGAGAGAGAGGAGGAGGAGGAAGAGAAGAACTACTAATATACTTGGATATTAGTAAGTACAGATTCCTAAGCATTGAATAAGCTTTCTCCATTTCCTTTAGCTTCCAGTTGAGATCTTGTCATGGGTAGCTTTCATATCCTCCACCATAACTATGTAATCCAAGTCATTTCAATAATTATCTAAGAACTATTCAGTTGGATTTCATTTTATAAGCAAAGCATGCTGATTACTTTCTCTAGCGATTATCTCCTCTCCCTACCCCCAGCCAGCTAGACCCACTGGTATCCGTAATCAACTAGTGCTTGTTTCTCTTGGCTTCTCTGATTATTTGGTATCCAATCTGGTACGGTCCAAATGCTGACAATTGTGCCACGTGGATAAGGCCATCAAGTGCAAGTTATACTGGATGTGCCTTTAGAAGACAGGGTCACCAAAATGGCTCGTTTGGGATGCAAGGACACTAGAATTCCCAGTAAGTATTTGATGATTCTCCCTTTCCACTGTGCTGTTTCATTCCCAACTGTATTAATTTGCCAATCACTTATTCAGACAGCAGTAGAGATAATAAACAAATAATATTTCTACTGTTTAAACAGGATTCCAACAAATACTGAGCCTCTCTCATGGACATGCCAGTTTCATTAGATGCTGACCCTACTATTACTAGAGGAATAGGAGAATGGCCAAGGCTGGAAGGAGGTACAAATATTGATAAGGTTAAGAGCTTATAGGGAAATATAACACTATAGTTAACTATGCTGGAATTTAAAAAATAATAATACATTTTAAAAAATTTTAGAAAAAGAGGGGCGCCTGGGTGGCTCAGTGCGTTAAAGCCTCTGCCTTTGGCTCGGGTCATGATCCCAGGGTCCTGGGATCGAGCCCCACGTCGGGCTCTCTGCTCTGCAAACAGCCTGCTTCCTCCTGTCTCTCTGCCTGCCTCTCTGCCTACTTGTGATCTCTGTCTGTCAAATAAATAAATAAAATCTTTAAAAAATATATAAAAAATAAAAAAATTTAAAAATAAAAAAATTAAAAATAAAAAAATAAAATTTTAGATAAAGAAACTTATTGGAGGGAAAGTTATAAGTAGGCGTCTTAGATAAGTTAGGAGCACCCACCAAATTTCATCTGAGAATCTGTAATTTCTAACCCAGCAGTGGAAGTTAGGGAAGGAAGAAAGAAACTAAAGTGGAAAAAACAATTACTGAGCAAGGAAATATTTAAATGGGTAGGTAAATTTCAACCACCACTGACTGCCTAAACCATAACAATTATGTTTAATTTGAGGAATTAAAATACAGAACTAAAGTATTAAAGCACAATAAAATGGAAAAGAAATAAGCATCGTAGAAGAAGATTTAAAAGACAGGAAGAGAAGCTTGTGATCATAGTGTTCTAAAGGCTTTTTACTTTTTTCAGAATAGTTATGGTCAGCATTAGAATTAAAGTATTAATGTTACTATATTAAGGACATTTTTTTAAAAGTGTGTAAGTAGACAGTGTAACTTTTAAAAGTTGCAACAGTAGAGGAAAAAAATATGAAATTTAAGAAATTTTCACACCATCCATATGTAAAAAGGATGAAGGAGAAATTATAAAAAGCGTTTAAAAAAATCTAATACAAAGCACAAGCTAAGATCACGGAAATGAGCCCAGTAAGCTGACAATCAGAATAAAAGCCAAGAAAGTACTAGAGGGGTTCAGAACAGGTTCCTCCACCCTCCCCCCAAGAAAGTGCTACTATGGCATGTGGATTCTTTTTTTCTTTTTAACATTTTATTTATTTGTTTTTTTAAATTCCATCAGATGATGTGAATATTTATTTTTTTAAAAAGATTTTATTTATTTATTGACAGAGAGAGAGATCACAAGTAGGCAGAGCAGCAGGCAGAGAGAGGGGGGAGAAGCAGGTTCCCCGCTGAGCAGAGAGCCCGATGCGGGGCTCGATCCCAGGACCCTGAGATCATGACCTGAGCAAGAGGCAGAGGCTTAACCCACTGAGCCACCCAGGCGCCCCATGTGGATGCTTTTGAGCTGAAGGCACCTGAGAATGGGGGCTCAAGCGAAACTTTGGTCCCTTCCTTAACCACACAGAAGAATGAAAATTGGGGGTCTTTCCCAGAATAAACGTTATTAGCAGAGATAAATTTTATCTGAGGGACACATCTGTATGGCAGGGAAAACATCTAATCTTTTTATTGCCCTATGAAGTGCCTTCCTTTCACCTGAAATCTCAGGCCCCTACCCCCTTCTCCTTAGTTCAGAATGATTATAAACCTCATTTTGCCCAAATGTTGTTTGGAATTTCCATGTCTACATGGATTTCCCAAGGTGTACACCTATTAAATTTTATTTTCTCCTGTTAATCTGTCTCATGTCAACTTGATTCTTAGTCCAGGTAGAAGGGTCTTTGACGGGTCCGAAATTCTTGTTCCCTGACATTACATTTCTGGGTAAAACACAAAAATGTTCAAGCAGCATTTCAAAATTCAACTCTAGGGGTACCTGGCTGGTTCAGTCAATAGAGCATTCTGCTCTTGATCTTGAGGTTATTAAGTTCGAGCCCTATGTTGGGTATAGAGATTCCTTTAAAATGTTAAAAAAGAAGAATTCAAAAGAATTCATCTACAGGCTTTTCATAAAAGATAATATAAAACAGTATTAAAAAATTCAATGTAGTCAAGTTGAATATCTAATTGGCTTTATGAAGTGATTCATGAATCAAGAAGCAACCAATCCAGTAAGGGGTGAAAGGCCCAGGAGTTGTAGAAAATATAAGGTTGCTCTAGCAGGAGGGAGGGACAAGGAAGTGATTAGCAAAACAAAAAATGCTTTCTTGGCTGGGGGGGTGGTGGGTAGAAGAAAAGCACAGATTATTTTTTTCCTAAGGAAAACCACAATAGAGCTCCTGGGAAATTTCAGATCCACTGTTTAAAGTCCACATTCCCGGGCAAGGATGAAACTGTAATTAAGTTACCATCTGCTGTTGAGGGGGACAAATGCCTCTCCATTTTGGGCTGTTTTTTCATCGTTTCTTTTTTAACAATTACCCCCTTTTGATCAGACTCTTATCTAGCCTGAGAGGTGTGATAAAAATTAGGGCATTAGCACCACTCTCAGTGGGCAGGATGTGGTTCTTACAGTTTTTTACAAAAGCCACAAGCTCTCTGCATCTGTGTTTACACTTGCTCCAGTGTCCCTGGGAAATCCCTGTGAGACCACAGATAGCACTGAACTGTATATATACTAAGTTTCCTCCTATAGATAGATAGATAGGTTAGTATTACAAATCAGGCAAGGGAAGAGATGAATAATGATGTGGGAAACAGAGGCAGAGAAAAGTTATTAAAATTTCCTTACCCACTGACGAGCCTTTGAAACAGGTAGCATAGGGGCGCCTGGGTGTCTCAGTGGCTTAAGCCTCTACCTTCGCTCAGATCATGATCCCAGGGTCCTGGGATTGAGTCCCACATTGTGCTCTCTGCTTGTTGGGGAGCCTGCTTCCTCCTCTCTCTCTCTCTGCCTGCCTCTCTGCCTATTTGTGATCTCTGTCAAATAAATAAATAAAATCTTAAAAAAAAAAAAAAAAAAAAACAGGCAGAGTGACATTCCTCTAGGGACTCAACTACCTCCACCTTAAGGCTTTGCTAAGAGCAAAGAGGGCAGTCCCAGCCTGGCAGAGCCCTAACCCCAACCAGGATCTTCTAAGTCTACTTCAACAATTCCTTTGAAAACTTTATCTCTAAACGCTCCAAGATAAGTGTTGACAATCATTCCCAAGCCTGTGGCCCATTGATATACATCTAAAGGGTCTCAAAAAAAGGTTTTATGACCAGTAATGAATAACCTTTTTCCCAACAATAGCTAGCCCCTCAAAGTCCTGGAAACCTTGCTTCAAAATTCATTTAAGACTTCTACCATCTCTGATCCCCTCCAAACCTGCAAGTATGTAATGGACCTCTCCTCCCGGCCTCGGGACAGGGACTCTTCCTGTCCGTGGGTCCTGGCCCCGTGCTTTAATAAGCCACCATTTGGCACCAAAGATGTCTCAAGAATTCTTTATTGGTCATTGGCTCCAGACTTCACCCCATCAAACCTCACTTATATTCTAAAACTTCACCAAACATTTAATAAATTAGAATATATTCTTGCCATCTCTCTTTTTGAATGATGCAAGATGATAAACTGCTCATGTGAGGAGACAAAGTGAGATGAAGGACACAGGCCTTGTGGCTCGGCGTCGGGTTACTCCTGATCTGATACTACGCCACGAGGAGGATTTTCTGCTTCTGGACCTCAGTTGATCCCAGGGAACTGAAACTAATGAGGGACAGTCAGAAAAAAGGCAGGAAGGAACAAGCTACCCGCCCCCCCCCAAGAGGAAACCACCCTTAAAAGAACTCTACACCCCTCCCCCCACAAGAGGAAACCACCCTTAAAAGGATTATACGTGCCTCTGGAAGGAGCGCTCCCTCCTTTCCCCTGTGTACAGGAGAGGTAGATCCTGGACAAAAACCTGACAGGAGCTTGGAGGGTTGGGTGACAGGCACTTGGAGGGTTCATCAGATTAAAACAGCCCACCAATGAGCTCATACAAACCCCTAGACTTAACATTCCAGGGACAACCCTCTCGGGTCCCCTCCCTCTCCTGGAGCTGTGTACTATAACTCACTAAGCTTCCCTTTGCTGCCCACCACGCTTCTTCCCATCTATACCATCATTCTTTGAAGCAGCAGGACCAAGAAACTCAGGCCCTGAAAGAAAAGAAATCCTTCAACAAACCACAGATAAGGAAGCTGCTGACTAAACTAATAGTTGTGGATTAGATATTATAGGCCCAATTTCCAAACACCTCCCTCTCTTTGTTTTTCTTCTACCTTCTCGCATAAGTTTGCATTTGAAGAATGGCAATTTGGCTCAAGACAAAGTTGTATAAAATTTACATCACAAAGGAACAGAGTATTGGGAGAGAGACCACTCCAGCCACATCTTTTCTTCAAGCCTCTTGAGAGGACTACGCAAGGTTTGGGGAGTTGCCAAAAAAAAAAAAAAAAAAAGCGGGGGTGGGGTGGGGGGAGGTGAACTTTGAACCCTAAGAGCCACTCCTTTGGCCCCACGGAAATTTGCAGGACAAAGACGGGTTGTTTCCAATTCCCCAAAGACCTTGATTGCTGACGGTCCTTTCAACTACATTTTCTCCAATTAGCTTCATTGCCTCTGGGTACATAGTTTTGTTTTAACTCAGGAGAAAATGCCTTAAGAAAATTTCTATCAGGCTCTAAATAACAGCTTCCACTTTGGTCAACTTTTTTTATCATCACGTTCTCAAATCATTTCAAACATCTCGTTAAGGTTTCAGCCAGGACAAACAGTAAATGTTTCTGGCAGGATTAATAAACCCATTAATTTTCATTTTAGCTTCCCCTTGACTAGTTAAGGGAATTACTCCTAATAGTTTCCTAGAA
Source organism: Lontra canadensis (assembly GCF_010015895.1). NCBI lineage: Eukaryota > Metazoa > Chordata > Mammalia > Carnivora > Mustelidae > Lontra > Lontra canadensis. The sequence goes on along the minus strand of NW_022631151.1, from coordinate 2,416,528 downwards.
AAGCCCCTGGAGGCCTGTCAATTGTGGGAGGAGCCCATATGGAGACCCTCCTCTAGAGGTCCCTTGGAGAAAAATTTCCAGGGTCCCAGTTGATTACAATTGAGACATCGATTTCTGGGCCAGTGTTTTGGTAATGAACCCCTAGGAGAATGTAATGTGGGAGGCACAGGTGTTATTTTGGGCCTCCTGCCTTGGAGCTGATGTAGCTGTAAAGCTATTAGCTTGGTGGATTTTCGTTTTTACAATCTTGCTCCAGGGTCCTTTCAAAATACCCAGATATAGTCACCAGTTCACTCAGGCCCATGGCTTCCCATCCTATTTTCTGCCTTTTTTTTTTTTTTTAAGTCAATCCACTAATCGGGGAGATAATCCTTTTGCAAAGAGAACATCTAGAACGGGCTGGGTAACCTTATTTATTGTATTGGATTCGGAATGCCCTGAGAACAGGGACTCCAAAAAGACTTTAAAGACTGCCACCGATTCATTTTTCTTCTGCTTGAATGTTTGGATAATAGACGAATCAGTTGAGGCAGGGAAGACTCTTAAGAATTCAGGAGGGAGCAGAAGGCTAGCTGAGGACAGCAGAGCAGCCTCCTCCACCCCCACTCCTGGGTTAGCTATCTGTGATATTCTTCTGGGAAGCTCCCAGCTACCTTACCTTGACAATGGCAAGGCCTCTGGTATCCCCAGAGTATACTTTAACATAGGAAAATCCTTTTGAAACCTCCCTTTTTCCTTACCTCCCCAAACTCCCTCCACCCATCACAACCTGGGGCAGCATCTCTTTCTGCCCTTGGATCCTGTCCCCTTACTTTAATAAAAACCACCTTTTTGCACCAACCACGTCTCAATAATTCTTTCTTGGCTCCAGTCGTCAACCCACCAAACCTCAGCTATATTCCAAAACCACATCAGAATGGCCTGTAAAAGCTCACATGCTGGGGCGCCTGGCTGGTTCAATTGGTACAAGATGCAACTGTTGATCTCGGGGTCCTGAGTTTGAGCCCCACGTTAGATGTAGAGTGTACATCTAAAAACCAAAGTTTTTATTTTGAGAGACCTTTTTGGTGGAGGATCCCAAATATCATCCATGGATTAGGGGGTTACCCTCGTGATTCCTGCATCCACTTTGGGGCTTCCCCTTCAGATACATAGCCCTGGGCCATGATGTGGAGAACAAAGGCAGAACAAATGCTGAAAAAACTCAATTTCCTTACTGTAAGGACCTATTTAGAAACTGTCCCTGCTCCCCTTCCCCCAGGGATTTACTTGGAGACAAGTCCCGGAAACCAGCTTCAGGTAACAAAACCCAGATACAAAGGTGGCTCAGGCCAGGTGGAGACATCAGATCAGTGGGGGGATGCATACTGTCTCCCTGGTTACCAAGGAGTATGGGCCCCGCCCTTTGGGCGCCAATCCCAATCAAGGTGTAATAGGCTGGTTCAAATATCTACTAGGGTCAACTGTAACTCAATTGGTCACCTAGCATCACTGTGGAGTTTCCTGTGTGTTACAATCTCATTGGCCACCTGTGCGTGGCCAGGCCCGACCGCATGGCCTTTGCCCTTAAAAGCTAGTCTGTGAAACAGAGAAGGGTTGCCCTCTCTTTAAGAGGTGCGGCCCCGAACGTTCGGTTAGATTCTTGATGCTTGGCGCGAAATAAAGCTTTGCTTGACCTTCGCTTTGTATCAGTCTCGCTCCTTTAATCACCAACCCATTATTGGAGCATAACACTTACAACTTACATCCCATCAGCAAGTCCTTGAGACAGGCAGAGTGACCCTCCTCCAGGAACTCAGCTGCCTCAATGTTTAGCATTAGCCGGACCTCCAGGATCCTGTAAGTCTCTCTTAACATATAAAAATCCCTTTGTAGGGGCACCTGGGTATCTCAGTTGGTTAACTGACTCACTCCTGATTTCAACTCAGATCATGATCGTGGGGACGTGGATCTCATGTAGGAAAGAAAGTTAGGCTTTGAAGACGATGACCAAGAAAGAATTCTTGAGACCTTTTTGGGGCAAAAAGATGGTTTTATTAAAGCATAGGGACAAGACCCAGGGGCAGAAAGAGCTGCACTGGCTTCATGAAGAGTGACCCATTATATACTTTCAAGTTGGGAGGGGGTCAGGGATAGCATTAAGTCTCTAAGGAATTTTGGAAGCAAACTTTCCAGGACCATGAGGGGGCTAGCAGTTGTTGGGAAAAAGTCATTTATTACCATCTAATAAAACTTCAGTCATGCGATCCTTCACATGTATAATGGAGGGTCATATACATGGGGGATGGTGGCCAACACACATCTTTGGGGGTTTACATATAAAGGAAGTTTCCAAAGGAATTACTATATGTTAAAGTGATAAGGGAAATCTGTCTTCTAAGATGGCCGACCGAGTCAGTAAAGTCCCAGTCCCTGCCTCAGGACTCTTTGGGATTCATCTCACTGCTCTGCTTCCCACACATACCAGAGGTACCAAGTATGTGGAAGTAGAAAGGTATAAATTACCCTATTTGTTTGGACTCAGGGCTCAGACATTTGGAAATCACTCTCCTCTGAGCCCACCAGTGTTAAATAAACCTCCTCCTATCCTCCAAGATCTCCAAGTGCCACTTGGTTCTTCAGCACAACCATCCAGTCCAGGTTCCTTAACAAAAGAAGACTTACAGGATCCTCATGGGGGAGGGGTCAGGCTAGGATTGCCTTTTGCCCTTAGCAAAGTATTAACATCAAGGCGGATGAGTCCCCAGAGTAAAGTCACTCTGCCCAGAGTCTGCTTGGGATTCACTCCCCTTCTCCCTCCCCACAGGCATGCTCCTTCTCTCTCATTCTCTAAATAAATATTTTAAAAATTAAAAATTCCTTTACAAACTTCCTTTTCCTCTCCCCCTGCCCAAGACATATGCTAACAATCATCTCCAAGCATATGGCTGACTGCTATACATGCGATCGGTCTCATGAATAAGGTTTTACTAGAGAGTAGTAAATGACCTGATCCAAACAACAGCTGGCCCCTCAAGGTACTGGAACCCTTTCCAAATTCCTTAGAGACATAAGGAATGCATAGCCCCCTCCCAACATGCAAGTATATAATCAGCCACTCCTCACAACTGCATGCATCTATTTCTGCCCACAGCTTCTGTCCTCCTGCTTTCATAAAACTACCTTCCTGCACTGAAGACACCTCAGGAATTCTCTCTTGGGGTGGGGGAGTAGAGATAAAGAAGTTTCCAAAGAGAGTTTTATATGTTAAAGATTTACAGGATTCTGGAAGTCAGGCTAAGGTCATGTTAAGGTTGCTTTTGGCCTCTTGCGAAGTATTAACACTGAGGAAGTTGAGTTCCAGGAAGAAGGATACACTGCCTGTCTTAAGTACTTGTCAATGGGCTGCAAAGGAAATTTAATGTTTTCTGTATTTTGCCTTTTGTTCTCTATATCATCCTGGACTATATATATTTTTTTTAAAGATTTTATTTATTTGACAGGCAGAGATCACAAGTAGGCAGAGAGGGAGGCAGAGAGAGAGGGCGGGGAGCAGGTTCCCCGCTGAGCAGAGAGCCTGATGCGGGGCTTGATCCCAGGATCATGGGATCATGATCTGAGCCAAAGGCAGAAGCTTTAACCCACTGAGCTACCCAGGCCCCCCGGACTATAAATTCTTAAAAAAACACAACAACCTTTTGGGGTTCCTCCCTAGGCTTAGGAAATTCTTTAACTTATAAACCTTAGTTCAGCCTTTGACCAAGAGGTGAAGTACACCTGAGTGGGTTTGTCTGCCACCTCAGGGAGTTTTATTTTATTTTGTTTTATTATGATATGTTGTTAAGATCTTATTTTTAAGTAATCTCTATACCCCACATGGGGTACAAACTCACAACCTCAGGATCAAGAGTCCACGTCTTGTACTGAGTGATCCAGGGAGGTGTCCCTCAGGGAGTTTTTTAAACAGTAACTGTGTATTAGTCTCTTCAGAGTGGAAAGGCAGTGCAGACAGAGAATTAGTGAAAAGAGAATACTCAGGTGAAAAAGGAAGGGGGAGAGGTCATGTCAATCCCATAGTCTTCTGATTTTGGTCCCTCTTGTGACTTTAATTTTTCATGAGCCTTTTGTAACAAGTCTTTTAATGAAGCCATTTTGGAATCTTGAAGGCTTTTGTTAGCTTCTGTATACCAATTAAAGGAGGCATCCCATTCTGTTCAACTTGGGATCTCTTGCTCTCAAGTGAATTTCTTAAATAAGTGATCCTGTCTAATTGGAATGCTACCCATAATGGCCAGTGTAATTCTAGGTTGTTTTTAGTAAAATTTTGCCATCTTGCTAGAAATCTACAACTTTTGGCCCCACGGTTCTTATACATAAAAAAAAGCAGGTTGCCAGAAAGTGGTATGATCAACCCTTCGGATGTAAAGGATCCCATTTCTTTAGGTAGTCAGCCTATGGGTTTCTCAGAGCCAAACGAATACCTCAGCTCTCTGGCTTCCAAAATTCCTTTTTAGCAACAGTCTACCTCTTGAGCATATCCTTTGAGGATATGCAACTGCAGATACCAGCAATAACCAATGAACCAGGGACTGGGGATGGGATAGAACAAGCCAGCCTCAAAGAACGGGGAATATGGACTAATTTCCTCCCAAAAGGAAAACTACAGCCACCAACAACAGTTCCCTAGGTGGAAGCCAGGGAAGGATCCCAAACAAATGGAGAACCGTAGACTAAAGCATCAGTAGCTCCCAGCATGGATCCAGGGGCAAAACCAAGGCACTGGGAGGCATCATTAGGCTACACCTGACATGACAATGTTAGGAGAAGAATCATCTGCTTGGGTACCATAGTATCATCAGCCTCGATCACTGGAGAGATTCTTCAGACCATAGTGTGGACAATGGATTTAAAAAAGTTGAAACCAAAGACAGGAAAGATACGGAAGAGAGAGAAAGTACTTAGAATGGCATTGCTTTCCCTCAGGGGGAAAAAAATGAGGAATTAAGGAAGTAAAATAGAAAATGAAATAAAAATAATTCAAGATTCATTTCAGAGGTGGAATTGACAGGCCCTGGTGAGTAATTAGGTGGAAGATAGAAAAAAACAAGTATTACTGTTATAGTAAAAAAAAAAAATCCCTCTACGCAAATGTCACACTGTGATTCTATCAATAAATTTATTTCCTTATATATCAGCAAGGAAGTCTCCGTGCAGGTAACCAGAACCAGTTCTTGAACCAAATATCTATTTTCTTGCAAATTCAACTGGCATTCTGTTTCATTATCAAGGTCTTATACTTTGTAGAATGTTTTACAGCCCAGTATTACTTAAACAATTCTGTGTAAATGAATAGCATTGATTTATTAGACTGTGATCATTGCTCCAACTTTCTGCTCTCTTTTGAGACCCTGGCCTGGAGCTAACACCTGACATCTCTTTGACATCACTTCTTAAATAAAATGGAAATTGAATAATGAACATGGAGATACATTTGTGATCTTTTATTCTGTCTGTGAGGTCAGTTGCTATCTATCACTTGGAAAAGAGTTGGAACATATAATTAGCTCCATGGCTCCTCTGAGAGTTTATGTTGGTGTCCCAATCACTGTGTATTTAACTTAAGAATTTGGAGAGCACTGGAATATTTGTTTTTGTTCCAAAGATGTCTCAGAACAAGAGGAGCAGTGAATCTAAACATGACAAGCCATTAATTCATTTGATTAATTCTTTTTGGTGCCTGACATATGCTAGACACGATTACTACTACAAAAACTATCATTAGTACGATTAATAATGAAAAAAAACTATATAAATATAATTATCAGATTATACTTCATTTAAATTGTCTTAGTGTTAAGACATATATCAATCCCATGAAGTTATCTCTATGCTTTAAAGACTCATGGAAATCCTTAAATTATCTTTTGCCAAAACCAAGATTTATCAGCATCATCTACAAATCCTAAATCCCCTCAAATATTTAAGATTCATAAGCAAGTTCCAGCTCCTTACAGAAATTAAGATCCAGGGGCGCCTGGGTGGCTCAGTGGGTTAAGCCTCTGCCTTCGGTTCAGGTCATGATCCCAGGGTCCTGGGATTAAGTCCCACATCAGACTCTCTGCTCGGCGGGGAGCCTGCTTCCCCTCTCTCTCTGTCTGCTGCTCTGCCTACTTGTGATCTCTCTCTCTGTCAAATAAATAAATACAATTTAAAAAAAGAAAAAAGAAAAGAAATATCCATAACCTGGCTTCATATGCTGAACAGACACAAATATCCTTCTAGAGGGTTTATCTCATCATTCCAAAGACTGGATTTTTTTCCCCTACCTTTCTGGTTTTTGTCTTCACTTCAGAGATGTACTAAATATATATTAAAATGTACTACTTCATTCAACAGATCTACTTTATGCCTGACAATATTTGTGGTACCCCGGACATGGTACCTTTCCTCATGGAATTTATAATGTAGTGGAGGAAAGAGACAATATACAGGAAAATGAATAAGAAAATTATTTGGACTGATATAACTCATGAAAGTGGCAAAACAGGGTATGTGATGGTGTGAAAAATACAGATGCTAGACTCACAGACCAACTGCTCCATGAAGTACCTCCCCTTCCTTCTTTATAAACATATCAAACTGATACAAGATTGCTTCATTGTTTAAACAACTAACTATCAAACATCTACTCTATTTCACTATTGTAGGCAATGAGGATAGAGAAGTCAACCAGAAAAGGCCCTTTGCAGTATGGAACTTAGATTCTAGTGGACTCAGCATTTCTTGTCGAAGGTTCCATCAATACTTGCGGTCAATGTGTCCAACGTTCTTCCCAAATAATGTGGTGCTTATTGTCAGACCAATCAAGTTACACAAAAAATGTCGAGGTGACAGTCCTCAGAGCAATTAATGTGCCAAGATGAATCTTAAATTAATTTAAATATAAAAATCAGTAGAATGTTTATGTTGAACATATCTGCTTTGTAAGCGGTATATTTGTACACGGGTTGTGGCTTCTTACTATTAACAGCACAAAATGAGATCCCAGGAAAAATTTTCTTCCAAATAAGTTCGCATAGAGCAGATTATCATTTGGAAAATGATTTAATTGGAGGGGAAAAGTTGAACCAAAGGTTACTAAAGTCATCAGGCTGTTACCTTTCTGAATATCGGCTTTTTAAACATAGAGCTCTACATATAAGAAAAGGCATCATAAACATTTACATTTAACTTTCCTGAGAAATATGTTGTTGCTATTTTGAAAACAGGAACTTAATCATCTTTTTTCAATAAGAAATGACAGTTCGACACATGACACCCTATACTTGTCACTTTGCTGAGACCCTACTATGTGCAGCACACTGAATTACTGAAGAACATGAAGACACAGAAGACAGCATCTGCCAAAATTTCTAAATGATCACCAGGACAACGGAAGTCGAAGTAATATTACTATTGACAATTTAACCACAACATTATCTGGAAGAAGTATCTCAATATTGAATTGAAGAAAGAGTGAGGAAAGGATTATTTGTAATCAGAACACCAGTAAATACTACTCATTACCTTTCACAATTAATCTTAGCATATTCAGTCGTAAATTAATTCTATGGAAATTCTCACAGAATTCAACTTTACTGGCCTGAAGACAAAATTCATTTTTATCTGAAATTACTTCCTTTTTTAAAGGTTGCTTTCAATTATTTCACTATGTTTTATTAACGTGACATTAGATTACTTGTTTAATGACATTTCCACTTTTAGGTAGTTATTCAACTGGCATAAGGCACACGCATTAAAGTCAGTGCTTATAACCAACACATGTTATTTCCTTTATAAAATGAAAGCCCCAAAAGCTTGCCACCTAATGATAGACCATGACATTATCTTATACAGTAGGATTTACATTTATTTGTGTATTTCCTGACCTTTACTGTTCACTAAGATGTAAGGGTTCGATAATAAGCCTAGCGCCAATGACACAGTGTTTAGAAGCATCTAAGATGTTGAAAATGTTTTGACTCCTCATCCACCACCATCCTGGCCTACTGATTTGCACAGACTTTCAATTTGTGTTAGCCTACTGTTACTAGAACATACACCTGAATTGCTTATTTGTTTTCTTTTAATTTTATTTATTTATTTGAGAGAGGGGGAGGAGCATGAGCAGGGGATGCAGGAGAGGGAGAAGCAGGCTCTCCACTGAGCAGGGAGCCCACTGAGGGGCTCCATCCCCAGACCCTGGGATCATGACCAGAGCACAAGACAGACGCCTAACTACAGAGCCATTCAGGGGTCCCTTCCTTATCTTCTCTTGTCTCTACCCTCCCACCCCTGAATCATTTGGGAATGATGCAGAGTGAGCAACGCTGGTGGTGTACAAACAGCAAGTCATAACAAAGGAACTCTGTGATTCGGCACAATCATATGAAAGTTCTGCTATCACATCTGCCCAGCATTTGCCCAAACACTGCCTTACCCTGCTAAGGAAGCAAACCTATTCTCTGCCCTGGAGGGAGACACCATCTGTCTTCAAGGTAGCTGACTATACAAACATCCTTGAAAAGAGTATGAAACAAAGAGGTCAATGCCATTTGATTAAAAGACTTGGGGAAACACGGGAGATCCACGGAGACATGCCTCCGACTATTGGACTGGGGATTGTTGTTCATTTATCTACATATAGTCCAGCTGAGGTCAACAGTTACCTTTGTGAAGTGCTTGATAAGATGCTGCCAGGCCTCTGAGATTCTTTATTGCCACTCATCTACAAGTAAATGACCACAGCACTCCCATCCATTTACTAGTTCACTTGTGACTGGAGCTTTTACGTGCAATCTTTGTCAGGTTCCATGTGTTTGGTAAAGACTGAAATGCAGTAGCTTCAGGGGAGAAGGAAAAGTAGATATAGTTGTGTATGGTATCTTCAGATAAATAATATAAACAGAATGGATGAGGTAAATTTCTAGACATTCTTTGATTTCCACCTTTTTGCTAATAATAGGAGTACCGTGCACATACGAGTACCGTGCACATACAATGTCTTATACCTTTACCATATTTATTACTAAAGCATCCCACCTAAGGAGACAAAAACAGTATGAACATATATAGAGAGAGAAAAGCCGTTTCAATAATAGTGTCCAAAGTCTCAATGGTTAAGCAGGGTTATTCCCTAGGAACTTTGACAGAGAAGAGATGATTGACTAACTCACCACACTGAGTCATCATCAAAAGGTCACTAATGATCTTTTCTTGACAGAGTGCTTCGATATTTGTGTTCAGAAGATAAAATCGACTCTTGGAATTGTGGTCATTTCAATATGACTATTGTTGGTAATGGGTAAACAAGTCCTAACTCATCTGAAACTTCTTGGAGATCCTAATTGGCATGAGGCCTGAGAAATCCAGTTTCAATATTAATAGCATTTATCCAAAAGTTACAACGTGAGAGCATCCTCCTGAAGTAGATGGGCATAATCACTTAGATACCTTTGAACCATCAGACAATAGAATAATCCAGAGTCAAAGAAAACAGACGGTGGTAACATAGGATGGGGACAGTTCAGATAAAAGAGATATTGCATCGGGACGCCTGGGTGGCTCAGTTGGTTAAGCGGCTGCCTTCGGCTCAGGTCATGATCCCAGCGTCCTGGGATCGAGTCCCACATCGGGCTCCTTGCTCGGCAGGGACCCTGCTTCTCCCTCTGCTTCTGCCTGCCTCTCTGTCTGCCTGTGCTCGCTTACTCTCTCTCCCTCTGTCTCTGACAAAATAAAAAAAAAAAAAAAAAAAAAAAAAAAAAAAGAGATATTGCATCTTCTAGAATGAACACACGATTGTAAAGGATTTGTACCAATTATTGCCTTTAATGGGTACTCACGTAACCATATGAGTCTAGTATTCTTTAAAAAGTGCAATGTTTCATGACCAATGTCAATGGCTCCTGAAAAGGAACAACCATTTAGCCTTATTGTTTATGGCTGGCTCTTTGAAGCATGGAGAAGGCAGAGACTAATTATTTTTTTCTTTACTAGTCAATTAATTCATGCAGTGAGATAAATTTGAAAGTGCTCTATGAAATCACATTGCATACATGGATATTTTGATTTTACTATTACATTTAAAAATGAAATGACATCTAATACAAATCTTTTTAAGAAGCCAGTGGGCTATAAGCTGGTATATGTCAATAAAATACCTGTGGTGCCTCTTTTACACAGTTAAACAAAAATTCAAATCTTTGAAAAACATGTGACATTTCTCAAGGTAATTCTCACTTATATTTGTAGTCTCCTGCTACTTCCTCACGTGCACACGGAGCATTCATCTACTGAAAGCAACATACATTTTTGTATGTCCTTCAAGATGCACATTCCTTGGCATCGACCATCTTTCTCTCTTGAAATTTTCATCTGCTGAACTCCCCCTTTCGAGGCCGACCTTTCCTGACAAGCCATATCTGGCAGTCTCTCCCCCCATTCTTCTCAACCCTTTCCAATCTAGTTTCTCCCCCAAATACGTTTTTTTCTCCTTCCCAACTACTTTTTACATACCTTTCTGTGAACATTTCATTTCATTATCACCCACATGCTGCCGAATCCCCAATAAATATCTCTAGCTCTGACTTTTCTCCCCAAAGCAGGCATCCATTCCCAACTGCACTGGTGTGCCAAGGAAGGAGTGGGGAGGGGGATGGGCACAGACAGCTCCAAGAGGGAGGAGTATTTTGTCTTGATTTGCTTAGCATTGCTGGCACAGGGCAATACTACAAAGCAGATCACTTTTTAGTCAATTTCATTCTTGTTTACATTGTTGCTTACAATTTCCCTCATGCTTGCTCCCTAGAGACCACAGACCATTCTATCCAGGGAGAATGGTTCCCACTGTTGCACTTTTGATTACAATTGTCCCCTGCCATCTTTCGCTTGCTCTCTCACACTTGTAATCTGCCACTGATTCTATTTATACCCCAAACCTATTCCTCCATACACATTCTTGATCTCAGTAGGTCACATCACCATCCACTAGGCTCACAATACAAAAATCTAGAAGTGAGTGCAGATATGACCTTACTTTACCTCCCCTCGCCATATCCTAACTGTTTTGAAAGCCTTGCTGATTCTACCTCAAAAATCAGTATCTACTTCCCACCATTATTACTCTACCTTAGTCTAGGATAGCGTGATCTTTCACTTGATGATTAACAGTCTTCTATTTTGTCTCCTATTTCCACTTTTGATCCCTCCAACCCATTCATCTTATCACACTTTAGCACTGGTGATATTTTAAGCATACAAAACTGACGCAGTAATGTTGCTGATTACTGTGCTATAATGTCTTCCCGTTGCCCTTAGGATTATTACAAAAGCACAAGACTCTATACAATCTGTCCAGCCCTTCCCATTACCGCCCTTTAAACTTCTTTCTCTCTTCACTAGAATTTCTGCTTCAAGAGGACAGGATTGTTCATCTTCTTCATTGCTGACTCCTCAGTGCTTAAATGAGCATTTTGCATATGGTAGGCATTCGATAAATACTTTCTAAATAAAGAGAATGAATTCCTTATCTCACTTCTCAATGCTTTCTGTTGGATTGAACCATACAGAGTTGCCATTCCGGTATCTAAAAATAGTGGCACATTCATATGGTTGAATTTAATTATTTCCAAGTGAATGTTCAGAATGTATTGACTTTATACATGCACATATACATATATATCTTGAGTATATGCATTTGATTATAAAACTCCCAAGTATTTCCGTATAAACCATGCTGTCACAGATCCAATAATACCCTTCTTGGTACCGACCTCATCAATTTATTCTTCATCTAGATCCAAGTATGGGATTACTAGCATCATCAACTTCAGTCACTGAGCAGGGAAACTTCTCTCATGTTACCTTTCTCTGCATATAGATCTACTCTCACTAAATACATTGTATTTCACTAAATAGATTATAGGTAAGTTCACCCCTCCACAGGCTCATTTTTTTTTCATTCAGAGCCTAATAAGTGAAATCAATAGGTTTGTTAATCGTTTCTGAGATAATATGCCTAAGACCTGAAATTCCAGGAGTCAGAGTTCTAGGGTGCGTTGCCATCTGCTTTTTGTGGGTTTCAAATGGTTCAATTTACCCTCTTGCCGAAGGCTGACTGTGGAAGCACTCAGTCTCTTTAAAGAGATTGTGTATTCATCATTCCTCAACAGCTCAACTGTTGGGTCTACCCTCCCACATACTGTTTGGCATCCTTATCTTGAGAGCATTCGGATTTCAGAAGTATTATTACAGGGGCACCTGGGTGGCTCAGTGGGTTAAGCCTCTGCCGTTGGCTCAGGTCATGGTCTCGGGGTCCTGGGATCGAGCCCCACATTGGGCTCTCTGCTCAGCGGGACACCTGCTTCCTCCTCTCTATCTCTCTGCCTGCCTCTCTGTCTACTTGTGATCTCTCTCTGTCTTTCAAATAAATAAAATCTTTAAAAAAAAATGTTATGACAGTATTCAAGCCATACTCACCAAACCACTGTCAATTTTACCGACTGGATTTCCGAGAGCTGTCTTCCTGACCCAGTGCACCGTGTGTTTACTGACCACTTCGTAGGTGCTGAAAATGGTTGGATGGTTCACACAGAATACAAGTCCTCAAGAAGTGGAACATACAGCACTATTCATGAAACTTCTCTGAAGTTCTTCCATCAATTGTGAGATGAGGGCAATCACTACTTCAGTGAGCAGCCAAGACGAATTAACAATCCTGTGGTTACCCCTTGGGGCCACTGTGAGGGTTAACTGAGGAAATACATGTAAAGCTCTTGGAACAGTGTCGGGCACATTGTCACTGCAGAATATGAGCTATGATATTCCTATCCTATTGTACAGAAAAGAATCTGAATCTCACGGCTAGAGGAACTTCCTCTGAGGCACAGAACTTTTAAGCAGCAGTTTTAGGACGTCGATGAAGATTTATCATAGCATAAACCCCATGTTCTCTTTATTACCACAGAGAGCTGCAGCCCGAACAGTCAGGGCAATCCTTTTCTTCTCAAGATCTTTTTAGTCAAGATTAATTGAATGAATACCGACCTGGATTTTTACCGCCACGAATCTGTGGATAGAAATACCTGTATGTACCCCATAGCACGCACTTGGCACAACAATGCGTTAGGAACTCTTACTGTGTGTGCTATTTGCACAGATGACATAACCGAGGCATGCAGAAGTTAAGTATTTTTGACCGTGGTCTCACAGCTAGTAAGCGATGAGGCTGTGATTCCGAATCCGCTCTAATTCCAGGAACCACACTCACAACCACGTTGCACCAAAGTCTTCACTGCATAGGTCTATAATTCCGGGGGATAGTTGTATTCCTGCATCTCTCGCAAGAAAGTGAGAACCGACCCGTACTCCCCAAAACATCACAGCCTACCCTTCCACAGCTCTTTCCACCTCACAATGGCACCGACACACATGTTCTCATTATAATTCCACAGCTGTGTATTTTATCTATTATATTTTATTCATCCATTCATTCATTGTTCGTTTTTATTCTCCATCGGGCACCTAATTATAAGAAGTTCAAGAAAGAGGTTGCCTGCCCTTGCGTTGCTCACAGTCCTACGGGATTGAAAAGCAAAAGAATTACTGTTCCAAAAGGTTCATGTTCTCCTCCTCTCTCCCTACCCGCCACATACGCATACGTCTATTTTACCCATTCCCCACCTACTTCTAATAGCTTTCTTTAAAAAAATATATAATAGGGGTGCCTGGGTGGGGCAGTTAGTTAAGCATCCAACTCTTGTTGGTTTCACCTCAGGTCCTGATCTCAGTGTCATGAGGTCGAGCCCCACGTTGGGCTCACCCTCAGTGCTGAGTCGGCTTGGGACTCTTTCTCCTTCTCCCTCTGCCCTGCCCCCCCTGCATGTGCAGGCCCACTCTCTCTCTAATAAGTAAATGAATCTTTAAATATATATTTCATCAGACCTTCCCCGAATACTTACTAGAACCCAAGAACATTATGCAGTCATTCTTCCTGTATGATTATGCCGGTCAGTGCATTTCACGGCGATGTTATTATACATTTACGTGGACAGTGAAAGACTCTTCAAGACATTCGGGAAGGACAGCTAAGTGTGCCAAGCTGCACTCGTGGCTTAAGTAGTCCCCATCACTATAGTCTTGATTTGAGGAAACTAAATGTCTGGAGCCCTCAGGTGAAAATTGTATGTTCCTTGTTATCTGAAAATAGTGGATCTCTGCCGGAGTTAATTACCTAAAGAACACCGCACAGAATCCATGTAGCTGTGTCATGCTTCTCTCCTAAACTAGAACAATATAATTGTAACACATAAAAATAAATCTTTGTATTTACTCTAATGAGCTTGCTTCTCGGTTTTGCTAGTGACACGAGAAACTAATAGCGAGGTCGATATAATGTCTCTATGGTAATTATCACGCCACTTCCTCTCCCTTCCTATATTCTTCTCATGTTACGTTTTAATGTGTTTCTGCTCAAGTCAATTCAATTTATCAGTAGGCAAAAGGCATGAAACAGGGCTGATTTGCTCTGGATCTACTTACAAGTAAACTGTAAAACTCAATTTTCAAGTTCAGTTTTCAATCAGATACACATGAGAAGAACAATTTGGGGAATACCATTATTTACAGAGGCTTAATATGATGTAAATACAAAAGAAAAATATTAAAGGGTGGTACATATGTGGCATTTGCATTTTGTATTTGCAAAATCTGTATGTTTTCTTTTGGCTTCTCCACTGCAAAGGGATTTTAGGGCTATCATCTCTAATATGATAACCTATAAGGGATCAAGAAATCAAAACATGAGAGGGGGTCCAAGAGATCCACCAGTGCCAAGACTTGCAAACTAGAGCATGCCTGTCTGTGTACTGAGGTCCATTCAATTTTAAGGGGGCACTTGGATGTGCCAAGGTGTAAGAGAATGGATTTTCAGTTTCCTTACTTCTCCATGTCATTTTTGCAAACTTGATCTGCCTGGAAGCACCCCAAGTGTAGGTTCCAAGCAGCTTCTGCTTTCTAGTCTCTTTCCAAAGCCTCCTCCTCCCACTTTACAAAAGAAGCCCAGGGCTCCAGAACTGTCACCAAAACCACAGCCTGGGGTATTTCCCTGGGGGACAAAAACTCCAAGCACCAAACTCCATCCAGAACGTGAATCAAAATACCAGTGGGTGACACATTCTTTGCACTTCCGGTGCTTTCCAGTTCTTTCCTTTCAACCACATTGAAGGAAGACCTAAGCCAGTTAAAACAGTTGATAAATCTTTGACATATAAGTCAGAGTTTAAATGAGTATGAGACATTAGCAATATCAAACTCCTTTCCAAACCCCATTTATCTAGGGACACATAAAGTCACTGAAAAAATTACTTATCAAATGCACTTAAGGAAAACATTTCTAATAAATACTAGTGGTATGTTTTTAAGTTTTTATTCAAATGTGTGATGTGTTTGATTTGTATCAATTGTGTACTCATAAAAAAGTATAATAATCACTCAAACCTGAATGATGTTTTTTCAACCCATATGAATATGTGCTTACAGGAAATGTTTAAATGAACATTTTAATGTACACAGATATCTTTGTGCCAAAGAAATATGAGCTGATGTTCCGTAAAAGACTTAAGCATAAGATATATTAAGCGACGATAAAATACTGTGGAAATGGCTGTATGAGTTACAGGACAAAAAGGAACAATGCTAAATTTCTGACAGTTATAATACATATAGTTTGTGTTCGTTTTAATGGATAATAGTGTGTGTCCTATTGTTTTGACATATAGATACTATTGGACAACTCAAAAAGGATGATGAGATATTTTTATTTTAAAAACTCAACATCTGTAATAGGCTCTAAAATATACTCTTTGTGACCATTTAAAGTAGATAGGGAAAGTTTTTAGCTGTTAATTTATAGTTTCATGAGGGAGGAAGTGTATTAGAGGGTTTTTATGGTCTATAAAAGCAAAAACAGTTTGACGAACACTGTTCCAAGACAACAACTGTCAAATAATTTTCACAGGGGAAAGCTTCCTTCAAATGCAATCTTACAAGGAATCGTAATACATAAAACAGATGTTCTCGGAACAGCTGTGCAGCCCTTTCTCTTGCCACCCTTCTCTAACCCCGGCGGCAGCCCAGCAAGTGTCTTCTCTGCATCTGCTAGAAAAGTTTTCCAATCATTCTGATCTCGTACAGCCTCTTATTTTACAGTTGGGAAGTAAGGGGCCCAGAGCCAGTGAGTGACTGAGCTCTACCCAAACACGAGTTATCTACCTGCGAGGCAACACGATAACATACTTCATCACAACAGACTGCTCTTCCCCACGGTTAATCCTCGACTTGAATAAATCACTGAAAAATGAGGCATTCACATATCATTTTTTATCCCGAGCTTTTTAAGCACATGAATTTAAATGCCTCACTATGAAAGCTTGCATCACCATTCTCCCTTTGTCTTAAGGGGTTAAGGCAAACCGAAGGGTAGGGTAAAATTCCAAGACTGCGAAATACCAAGGCACAGCACGTTTGATTAAGTCGAAAGTGTTAAATGTATAAAGTGACAAAAGAAATGAAGTTTTATGACAAGTTCACCTAAGATGATATAGACTAGAGCACAGATGAGTAAAATAAGTGTGAAAAGTGTTTGGATTCACCTCCAGGGATCAGCAGCATAAACCCCAATCTGTTTTTGTGTCCAAAAATTCCTGGACGCAGAAGTAAAAGGGAAGATGAACATGGCTCTCATGTTTGTGAAGCCTGGTTACCTACAAATACATCCACCTAAACCTAGACTGTTCAACATAACTCATTTTAAATAACTGAAAGACAGGACATATATTTCATCTACATGAAAACACATGACTGGCAGTTTCATTTCTGCATTGTTTAATAAGACTTTTTGATGTTTTGTTGAAAAGACTTTCATTTTGGGGTGTGGAATTTTTTTTTTTTTAAGATTTTATTTATTTATTTATTTGACAGACAGAGATCACAAGTAGGCAGAGAGGCAGGCAGAGAGAGGGGGGAAGCAGGCTCCCTGGACCCTGAGACCATGACCAGAGCTGAAGGCAGAGGATTTAACCCATTGAGCCACCCAGGTGCCCCATGGGGGGTAGAAATTTTTTTTAAAAAACTAGAAGTTCCTCCTCTTCTGCTTGCCCTCTAATACAGTGTTTCCTTCAGCTTAACTCCACAAATGGAGCATTATTCCATTCCACATACTTCTGATTATTGTACCACTACTAACTTGAAACCTTCAGCACGATCCATACACTAAAACCTTAGTAACAGGTTGCTTGGACCAGTAATGGCAATCAGATGAACTAATCCCATGCCTGTATAAACTGCTCATGGTTAACTGCATGCATACCTCGCAAAGATTTCCCAGCCTCAATGTCAATATTTCCTGCCTCTTCCTTAGTTCCATGTTGGCACTTACTTCTTTGACTTCCGCTACTACTTTTCTCCTTGCAGACACGTGGGCTCACTGACCTCCAGGTCCTTCCAGAAGAGGCACTGCTGCTTCAGTGACTTTGCACCGGCTGTTCCTTTTGCCTGGAATACATTAACCCTGGATAAGGACATGACTCACCCTTGCACTTTTCTCAAATCTCTCGTCTAAACCTCTCACTGACCATGAGATGCACTCTTACCGTTACCCTGTTTCTTCCTTCTTTTTGCCTTATTACCATCAAACATGCTATATAAGCTTTTTTGGATTTGATTCCTTGTTTTGGTTTTGTACTGTGTTCCCCCTCTGTCATCTAAATAGAACTTCCACAAAGGCAGGAATTTGTTTGTCTGAAGGAATAAATGCAACTTGATTTCAAATATGACAAAATGTAAAAAAGATTCAGTATTAAAGGATATAGTAATATATGACAGTGGCATCCCCTACATATGGAAGAGACTAGTTTAGTAAATAATAATCTAGCAGGAAGCTAACAATAAGTATATACAGAGAAATAGGTTTTAAATGATGATGTCATATTAAGAAGAACAAGAGAAAAGCATCAAACCCACTTAAATGTAGTTTGAATGAGTGCAGACAATTCAGCACAGCTGGATCCGACTCATTTTCCAAAACAGACTCAAAAGGGAACGTTGCCTGCATGATCCTTCCCGTGACAAACTGAATTTTATCATCTGTGGTGCTTACTGGCCCTCAGAACCGGAAATACGTCTGGCATTAATAGAAATACTCTATCTCCCTTACAAGTGAAACTTGTATGTTACAGACAATAGAGAACTCGAGTTTTAAAATGTATTCTGTATTATCAGCCTAGTAGCAGCATTTAAATTCAATTCACAAAACCACTTTCGATTAAGGCAGCAAAGAAAAGGAACCTGTCAATGTTAATGCTATGAAGCAACCCAAATTACATTTTACTGTGGGCTCCAAATTTTAAGGTGGCCGCATGCAGTTTAAGAAAGATGGCAATGTTGTCTGTTTCCATAAGTTCTTATATGGTGTTAATTACTTGTCAATATGCTAATCTTCCTCTTTGGAATGTTCTCTCTTCCCTTTTTCACTTCCTATTCCTGACCTACATTTTGGGACACTAGTGATATGTATGAGTAAGAGAAAAATGGGAAACTACATTTACCTTTAAAATTAGGCTCACATATAGTTTTTCTCTGATACATGCTGAAAAGCACACTGAAGTATATGTAACTTGCTTTGAAATGTTACCCTGCATTAAATATGATCCTGAAAAATTTCTAAAGGGCTTTACCAAATATGGATAAGGTCATCACCAGGAGACAGAAAATGAAAACCCAGAGTCAAGTAGGGAAATGGCAGAATTCAGATAAAGTCATTTCTTTTAGTGAAGACAAGCAGCTGCTCCCAGGAACAGATTGTATTTCCAATTGGCAGAGGCTTCTGTTCTAATAATGCTAACTAACACAAGGCCGACAGATCCTCAGATAAAAACGACTACCTCAGAAAAGGAGGTCTCAAATCAAAGGACCAAACATTATCTGTTTGAAAAGACCAATCACAGAATATGTACAGATGAATCCAGATCCCCACAGCTTAGCTCCAGTGGCTGGGAAATAGGATAAAGTTGGAAGGATGCCAAGAACTGGATTCATTCAAGTCAACCATCGATGCCCTGCCACGTGCCTTGTGTTGTGCTCACTCGTGGCAAGCAGCTCAACTTCTCCCCCTGCTACATTTACCCATCTCCTTCCTATGCAGTATTTTCTATTTTTTTTCATTAATTTACAATACCCCAAGGACTGTGTTCCCCTCTGTTCTCCCTGCCTCCATTCTCCACTCTTTTAATCTTTCTCTTAAAGTTATTCTTCTGAAATCCAAATGTGACCTCCACATACCCTACTTTCACCACTCCAGGACAATATGCCTACAAATGTAAGCTTCTGAAGCCAGGAATTTTTACGTGTTTTGTTCTCAGCTGTATCTCCAGTGATTAGAAAATTGTTTGCACTAGAGAGGCATCAGACAGCTATTACATTAATAAACCAATTTGTTGACATGTTAACAACTTATACTTCTCAGGCAGGAAAATGTCTTTCACAATCTAGCACTACACCCCCTTTCCAAGCTCTTTTTCCATAATCTCTAGGTTCTGATTTAATCTTAGTATACCAAAAATCTACCATGTTCCCAAAGGTTGCTCATAGTTCCTTGCCACATGGGTTTTTCCAACACAGCCACTTACTTCATCAAGACAAGAAGAGGAGTTTCTATAGTGACTAGCTAGCAAGATGGAGCCTTAAATGACAAGACATTATCATGGGAGTGACAGCCATCACGTTTCTCACATTGTATTGCTTAAGCGAAAGCCACAGATCCTGCCCATACTCAAGGAGAGGGAATAATAAGGTGGTAGGGATCAGATCAAAGTCTTGTTTGCAGCCGGGAGGATGGTGATGCCATTTGCTAAGATTAAGAACAAGTTTCTAGTGGGACTACAGAAGGGTGGGTTTGAAGATCATGAGTTCCTTAAAAGGTATGTAGAATTTAAAGAGCCCTTGAGGCATCTACTTACAGATGTGTAGAGTAGAAAATACAGATCTGAATTCTGCAGAGTGGAGAATAAATTGAAAAGGATGTTGAGATGTGGAATATGGGAACAGAAGAGATCAAAGAGGGAAGAAAGTCAATGTTCAAAGGAATTTGACTACCCAAGCCCCCTGAAAAGGACACGAATTCCTACAAGGCATATTGAGTCAGTGTCTATTATGTGTCAAACATTGTGTTAGGTTTTGGCCAGTCTGTGTGTCTTGAGCCCACATGAGATGCCTGAGCTGGGATAAAAAACAGACTGCAAATGCTTTTGGACCAAGACTATTTCTGGATCATCACTGTATCTGAAAACATAGAATAATTATTTGCATGTAGTAGATGTTAAATCTACTATGAACTAAGGAATTTATTGATTTTCCTGTCATGAACACACACACACACACACACACACACACACACACACACACTGACTGACATTCACAGACTACTCCTAGGAATAGAAAGCTATAGTGCCTGCTTTGTGTTTCCTCCTTCTCAACAGGATATTTAAATAGACATTCTCCAGGTTATGGAGTTAACCATTCAGATTCAACCAAATCACAGAATTCATATTGTAAGGAATAAAATAAACAGTGCTATAAAATCAATAAAATAACTCACTGTAGCAAACAAAAAATATTACTTCCAATACAGGCTTTCTGCAAACATAATTCCTTCTGATTTTCTTGAACTTGTATGGTAGTAAAATTCAATATATAATTAGAAATCAGCAATTGCTCCTAAAGTTATACAGTCTTGAGAACACTTGTGGTACTTAACTGTAAAATATGTATGGGTTACTGAGCAGTGACAGCCAGTAAGTTAAAAAATGAAGAACTTAAAAAGATAATTGCATAAGTCATTCATTGAAAATAATTCTCACGTCAATAAACACGCTCAAGAAAATTCAATTAAAAATAATTCCTGGGGCATCTGGTGGCTGAGTCGGTTAAGCATCTGCCTTTGGTTTGGGTCATGATTTCGGGGTCCTAGGATCAAGCTCCATGTCAGACTCCCTTGCTCAGCTGTGAGTCTACTTCTCTCTTGCTCAGCTGGGAATCTGCTTCTCCCTCTCCCTGTACCCCTCTCCCTGCTCATGCTCACTTTCTCTCTCAAATAAATAAATAAAATCTTTTAAAAAAATTAAAAGGAGGGTGCCTGGGTGGCTCAGTTTGTTGGGCGACTGCCTTTGGCTCGGGTCATGATCCTGGAGTCCTGGGATCGGGTCCTGCATGGCGCTCCCTGTTCGGCGGGGAGTCTGCTTCTCCCTCTAACCCTCTCCCCTCTCGTGTGCTCTCTCTCTCTCAAGTAAATTAAAAAAAAATCTTTAAAAAAAAAAATTAAAAGGAGGCGCCTGGGTAGCTCAGTCATTAAGCCTCTGCCTTTGTCTCAGGTCATGATCCTAGGATCCTGGGATCGAGCCCCACGTTGGACTCCATGCTCACCGGAAGCCTGCTTCATTCTCTCTCTGCCACTCCCCCTGCTTGTGTCCCTCTCTCCCTATGTTTCGCTCTGCCAAATAAATAAATAACGCCTTTAAAAATAAATAAATAAATAAATAAAATTTAAAGAATAAAACAAATTAAGAGAAATAATTCCTGATGACTTAAAAAAATAAATAAGAGAGGCTAGAAATGTGCTTCAATTAAGTGTGTTTCTTTTACATAGTTGAAAAATAAGATCAATAGATATACTTTGCATATCTCAGAAAAATGTGAATGAAAAATGATCAGAGCATACAAAAAATGTTAATGCCTAATGTACAGAGATTTAGAAGAGGTAAGTAAAGCTTTCAGAATCATAACTCACAAGTGAGTGAAAGAATAAGGCTCAAAAGGTCCAAATTAACTGAATTTTTCTACACTGAACTACCGTGGTCTCATGAAATTCAGATCTTGTCATTTTACCCGCTTAAATGTAGTTTGATGATAAGCAAACAGATGGGGCATAATAATGATTGTATCTGACAACTTTTAAGGAATAATGTCTATCTTAAGACCTCCATGAAACTCTCAGTTGACACATACCACTATAATATATATTTCTCCCCATAAAATGCAATGTGGTAGATCTTTAAAAAGTAAATAACTCTTCTGGATACGTAATGTTTTATCTAGCACTACAAGAGTAATTTCTCATCAAATTAAATGGAGAAATTATATTTTTCTCATTTCTATAGAGACCATATGGTTGGCTGGCTTATTGATGCCAAAGATGTGAGCTACCATGAAATTCATTCTTCCTCCTTAATTTAGGCATAATTTGTTGCTTTTGTTTTCTTTCTAAGGACTGTCATTTTCCTAGGATCCACTGTTTGGCCCTCACTCCTTTCATCAAGAGAAAAACAGGAGAAATATCAGCTAGCTTTTATTTTTGGACTCATTTTTCCCCCACAAAGAAATAACACTTTAATTTATGAGAATGATAGCATAGGTGTCTAGACAAGGAGTAGAGAACAGTAAAGCCATGTAGAGACAAAGATGCTAAGATTGCTTGAACAAGTTCACAAGCCATAATTAAATAGTGTCAGTTGTGGCCTATTGCAAACTTTGTAGGTACTCCCGAAACGCTAACTTGAAATTAATATTACAAATTAATATTCCAGAAGGCCATATCTGATTGAAATTCCGGAAAGGTCACAGAAGAAAATGTACAAATAGTTATAGTAAATTTGTTATGATTTTTGAATACTTAAAACTCTCTGAAAAGAATACACACAATGATAAACTTAAATTTGTAAAACCTACCATGATATCTTAGTTTAAAAATTATGTTCAGGGTACCTGGGTGACTCAGTGTGTTGGGCGCCCAGCTCTTGATTTCCACTTGGATAGTGATCTCAGAGCTATGGGATTGAGCCCCCTGTCGGGCTCTATGCAGGGTGAGAAGCCTTCTTGGGGTTCTCTCTCTCCCTCTGACCCTCCCCCTCCTATAAAAGAAAAAAAAAAATAGGTCCTCATCTTGGGCATTAGAAATGAGTTCACAATGACCAGTCACTAGGAGTCTTCCTTTGAAGAGAAAATGTGGGCTCCTGGTTGTCTCAGTCCGTTAAGTGTCCAACTTTTTCTTTAAAGATTTGATTGATTGATTGAATGATTGATTTAGACCACAAGCATTAGCAGGGGGAGAGGCAGACGGAAGGGGAGAGGAAATACTAGGGAGACTCCAAACTGAGTGTGGAACTCAACACAGGGCTTGATCTTGTGACCTTCAGATCATGACCTGAGCTGAAAGCTTACAAGACTAAGACACCCAGGCACCACAAACAGCAGACTCTTGATCTCAGGATGATGAGTTCAAGCCCCACCTTGCACTCCACACTGGGTGGGTGTTGAGTATATTTAAAAAAAAAAAAAAAAAGAGAGAGAGAGAGATAGAAAATGAATTTGAAAATGTGATGTAGCTTCAAGGCAGGAACAGACCTGATGATTATTATTGCAGGCTGGTTGGTTGGGAAGCTAAGACATGAACATAAATAACATATATAATGTAGGATATGATCAAGTTGTATAAAGCAGGTACCAGAAAATGCTATGGTAAGACAGGAAAGTGAGGCAGTTTTATGATGAAATTATGCTGAAGAAATCTTCAAGGAGGACTTACTCTCTGGGTGGGGACCTCATAGAAGTGCAGAAATGGGAGTAACAGCATTTCAGAGGGAGAGTACTTTCTGAGTGAAGGTAGCAAAAAAGAAATGTGTATACCCCAAACCATGCAATGTGGTTAGAGCATAAAGGGTGGATAATGGGAAGTAATAGAAGAGAAAGGCTGTACAGGTAGTCTGATGTTGAATTATCATTTATTAATTTATTTAAATTAAAAAAAAAATTTTAAGGATTTATTTGAGAGAAAGAGAAAGCATACAAGTGGGAGGAGGGGCAGAAAGAGAGGGAAAGAGACTTTCAAGCAGACTCCTCCCTGAGCGTGGAGCATGACACCAGGCTCAATCCCAAACCTGACATCATGACCTGAGCCAAAATCAAGAGGCAGACACTCAACTGACTGAGTCACTGAGGCCCCTTAAGGATTTTTAAAGTAATCTCTACACGCAATGTGGGGTTCAAATTCAACGCCAAGATCAAGAGTCACATGCTCTTCCAATCGAGCCAGCCAGGTGTTCCTAAAGTTGAATTAAAATTTAAATCAAGTGTATACCCTTTACTAGATGAGTGACACTGGATAGTTTATGTAAGTAATCTGAGCCTGTTTCCCTGTCTTTTTAAAATGAGCATAACAAGATTTTTAAAAATACTTACATGTGGGGAGGGTATGTGCTATGGTGAGTGCTGTGAAGTGTGTAAACCTGGCGATTCACAGACCTGTACCCCTGGGGCTAATAATACATTATATGTTTATTTAAAAAAATTTTTTTAAATAAATAAATAAATAAAAATACTTACATAAAGAACATCCTCACTGATTTCTTGTACAAAATAGTGAATAAGATAATACCTACCTCTTTAGCTTTTGGTCCTAAAACACTGCTGTATATAATTTATACAAATTTAACCTATTCTGTATAATATATGTAATTCTGAACATCGCTATGAATACATACATATTTTGTTATAAATGTTGTATTTTGATGTGTCTCTGTGGGTCAGTAAAGAAATGCTATAGGTAAAACTTTTGAAAACAGAATAATTTCACCCCATTTTCTCCTTTCATAAATCTAGATTTTCAAATATCATGTTTTTTTTGTTTTATGTTTTTGTTTTGTTTTTAAAAGTAGATCTTACTCCCAGCAGGGAGCCCAATGCAGGGCCTAGACTCACAACCCCGAGATCAAGACCTGAGCCGAGACCCAACCAACGGGGCCATCCAGCCTTCTCAAAGTTTTCTTATTGAGGACTAATTCTGTGTGAGCTTGCCTTTAAAACAAGCTTTGACCTGGGAAGTGTAAGCAAATACAGTCTCATAGCTAGAATTTCCTTCTTTATCATAGAGTGTGATCAGTGGGTCAGACTGTAGCCACCACCAGAAATATGTCATTGACTACCAGAGAGATATAAAAGACACAAGACAGTGTAAATTTCTATATATCCATATTATTGGCATGAAAAAGGACAGGTCGGGTTGGCAGACATGGCATAGTATGTGTTCAGTTTTATCATATAATGGAAAAGTGCATTTTGACATTTGCATACGAGAAGAACTGAGGCAAAAGAGCCTAGTAACCTGCCTGGGATTCGGTCCAGAAAATCATTTTGAAAACATGTCTAGTGGGTCCCTTAGAGATTCTGTGGAAAGAAGGTTTAGGAAAATATCCAAAATGAAGCTTCTGAAACTCTTGCAAAGTAAAACCTAGGGGCAGTGCAGCAGAGGCCGGATTAGAGCTACCAATGAGCTCTGAGAGTTAGGGTTAGGCGGCATTACACTCTGACCTTGCTTGCAGCGTGACTGAAAACTTACTGGGTGTGGGAAGGACGAAGAAATGAGAAGAACTTGGTACTTAATTTGCTGAGAGAATGAAAGAGAAACGTGGGCTGAAGGAAAATAGGTGCTAAAATGACACCTCTAACTGTACATTATTAGCATTCAAATAAAGATTGCAGGGCTAAGTCCCTGTGACCCTGGCAAACCAGAAGCACCCAAGCTATGGACATAATGGTTATGTTTGTTCTGAAGAAGGAAAGTGTGCAAAATATAGCCTCCAATTGGCACTGAGGCTGTAGCTCAGACAGGGTACCTGCATTAAAATCACCTGGTTATCGTTACTGAATGTAGAACGTTAGAGTGCTTTGGGTGTTAGAAATACCAGACTAACTTAAACTAGATTGATAGAGATAAGGATAATGTTTTACCATTAGGTTATACCATTCGATTCCCAGGGCACGTGCGCAGGCATTAACTTTTACAATCTCTTCTTATTTTATGTTGGATGGGAAGGACAGAGATTTGATACTTTCATTGTACAAAGGAGAAAAATAAAGTTCAGAGACAGTAACTTTACACTGTTACATAGCTAATAAATTGTTCATGTATCCCAGTTATTATTACTGTGAAGCAAAGTAACTTAAAACCCAGATGCTTAGAGTCCCAACTATCTTCTTATGCTTGACATATTCTGTATTTCTGGAATTTGTGCAAGTCTCAGAGGATTCTTCTGCTCCTCATGGCATTACTGAGGTCAATCTGTGGTATCCAGCTGGTGAAAGGGATGGTCTGTAGGGCCCCACACTGCCGGACTCACATGCCTGACACTTTAGGAGAGATGACCGAAAGAGGTCTGGGATCAGCTAGGGACTTCTGAAAAAATTGTCTACTTGCAGTCCCTCCAACCTGGGAGGCGCAGTAAGTCCACACATCTGATATGCCCCCTCCCCTGAGAAATTATCCAAAGAAAACCAGGCAGAAGATGTTTGATCCTTTTGGACCTAGTCTTAGCAGTCCCTGAGCATCCTTTCTGCTGCATTTCTAGCAATTACAAGCAAGTAATATGGCCTACCCAATTTGAAAAGGAGGGAAATTAGATCTTATCTCTTGATTGGAATGTGTCAGAGTTAAACTGTAAAAGAAAAAATTGTGGGGGCCTTCTTTTGGAAATGCAATGTGCTGTGAGTGCCAAGACTAAAATTAGCACTTCATGACCCCTCGATTTTCCTAGTTCCTAAATCTGTATGCTTCATTCATATATATGCAACTGTGTAACTACACACACATGCACAGACATAAACAAAGACAGACACATACTCTATAAATTAAGATATAACATGTACAAGGGCAGCACATTGTCTATTGTTGGGATTTTGTTTTGCTTTGTTTTTTGGTCATTATTGTATTTGCTCAGATATTAGCATGCTAGGTACTCAATACACATTTGTGAAATGACTGGATGAATGAATACATGAATAATAATTGTAGGGAGAGTAGACAAAGTACATCATTTTCATTTTCTATATAAAAGATCATAGAAAAGTGTTTATAATCAATATAATTATAGCTATGTTTAGTTACTTTTCAGGAATTAGTTTGACTAGTCATGATTGATACTCATGCAATAATAAACTAAGAAATTGTAATTCTAGAAAGTGGAATATGATTTAATATCTCTGTATACAAGCTCCAAGGATTAAATCCAGGCAGGAATTCATTTACAAGGTAGCATTTTTTTCCTTTTTTCAAGTATAATTGATGTACAGTGCTATATTAATTTAAGGTATATGGTATAATGATTCAACAATTCTATACATTACTCAGTGTCCATTGTAAGTACACTCTTTAATCTCCATAATCTATTTCACCCATATGCCCACCCACCTCCCCTCTGGGAACAATCAATTGTTCTTCATAGTTAAGAGTCTTTTTATTCATTGTTCATTTGTTTTGTTTCTTAAATTCTACAAATGAATGAAATACAGTATTTGTCTTTCTCTGACTGACTGATTTAATTCACCAATATACCCTCTACATCCATCCCTATTGGTGCAAATGTCACCTCACACCTGTCAGAATGGCTAAAATAAAAAGCAAAAGGAGTAACAGGTGTTGGTGAGGATATAGAGAAAAAAGGAACCATCATGAACTGCTGGCAAGAATGCAAGCTGGTACAACTACTATGGAAAACAGTATGGAACTTCCTCAAAGAAATAAAAATAGAATTATCATATGAGCCAGTAATTCCACTACTGGGTATTTGGGTAAATGAAAACATGAACTTGAAAGGACATATACACCCCTACATTTATTTATTTTTAAGATTTTATTTATTTGAGGGGGGAGGGGAGACAGAGAGAGAGAGAGCATGAGTGGGGAGAGGGGCAGAGGGAGAGGGAGAAGCAGGCTCCCCAGGGATCACTGACCCAAGGCAAAGGCAGATGTTTAACTGACAGCCACCCAGGTGACCCCCCCCCATGCTTACTGCAGGATTATTTACAGTAGACAAAATACGGAAGCAGCCCAAGTGTCCATCAACTGAAGAATAAAGATGTGGTATATACAAGTATACAATAGAATGTTACCCAGCCACAAAAAAGAACGAAATCTTGCCAAACACAAAATACAATGAATAACCTCTGTGACCTCATATAAGGGGCTGAGACACAGTTTTCCCTCAGAGACACATGGTGTCCATCTGTACTGTGCAGCCCTCTAAGGACTCCTGGGTTAGTCACAACCTACTTTTCCTTTTATCCTTGGTTTTTGTGTTATGATTTCACAGTAACTACTATTTTCCTTTGTAAAGTTTTTAAGATTGTACTCTAACTAGGTAAGAAATACCCAGAAGATAGACCAGCCTAATCATAGTGAAAGAATATTTCCTGTCTATGCTTCTAAGTATTTTTTTCCTTGACTAAAACATAT
The DNA here is from genome assembly GCF_010015895.1 of Lontra canadensis. Taxonomy (NCBI): domain Eukaryota; kingdom Metazoa; phylum Chordata; class Mammalia; order Carnivora; family Mustelidae; genus Lontra; species Lontra canadensis. The sequence goes on along the minus strand of NW_022631151.1, from coordinate 2,388,177 downwards.
CCCATTTTTAAACCAGAAGTAAATGATGGACTGGGGTCCATACTGAAATAATCTGCAATGAGTAGGTGTGTGAATACAATGATTTGTTTTAGGGGACAATTAGTCATTTGCGGTAAAAGGGGTGTTTTCTAGGAGGAATAATTAAACTTGGCCTACATCCAACATGCACATTCTACCCAAGAACAAACATGTCACTTTCACAAGTGAGCAATGATCATTTCTTTCAAGTGCACTAGAGGAACTTTTCAAAGAGGCATACATAAACAAGGAATATGCTTCTTGATTAATTTACTACAATTAAGTTCTTTCAGGCTTGTAAGTCATGTAGATCAAGTGCCACTGAGTCAAACTCTTTGTTCACAACTCATTTTGGACCCTGAGTAACAGTACAACAATCACTCTGTTTTTAGAAGGTATGAAAACTTCAGTGTATGAACATCTTATGACACTGAAAACATTGGATTCCATGATCTCAGATTTCTGGGACTCAGTTTCGAAAACCCACGGGGAACATGGATTGGGAGGACAGGTGATCTACTTAGTACTCATGATCCCCAATGCCTATTATTTCCAGATTGAGAAATCCACTCAAAGAGAGATGAGAGTCCAAGAATCATTGCGTCTGTTATCAAAGGAACGAGACTGAGACAAAGCGAAAGTTATGCAAAGCTTTATTCTACGCCAAGCATTAGAAGTCAGACTGACCGGCCAGGGCCGCCTCCGAAGAGAGCGACCATCCCTTGGTCTTACGGGCTAGTTTTATAGGGTACAACCGCAGACATCTACATATGTGGCTTTGGCTGATGGGATGTCTCCTACCTGTGTGTTTTAGTAACGGTTACCCGGAACTGATACTGGTAATTGCTGAGGCGTTTATTAAACAACAAAATGGCCTTGTTTTAGGTATGTGTTTTAGCAACGGTTACCTGGAACTGGTATCAGTAACTGCTGAGGCATTTATTAAACAACAAAATGGCTACCTCGGCAACATGCAGTCACTATGGCTAAGTAGGCCCAGGCAGGCCCTAGGGCTTTAACAGGTTTTAATGTGGAATCGGCCCCAACAGAGTATAAAGCTAGTCTGGACCACAAATAGAACCCATGTTTCCCAATTCGTTCTGAGTTTATTCCAAGTCTGTCCGAACTGTAATCATCTTTTGAAACCTGTTAAAAATTTTTATTTTAATAAAGCAATCGCAGTCACAATAATACTGATTTCAACACCCTGTTGAACATAAGAAAATGACGACAAAAAAAAGAAGAAGAAATAAAATAAGAAAACCTTCACACTTGTCAGAATGACTAAAATCAACAACAGAAGAAAGAGGTATTAGTGAAGATGTGGAGAAAAAAGAACCCTCTTGCACTGTTGGTGGGAATGTAAACTGGTACAGCCACTCTGGAAAACAGTATGGAGGTTCCTTAAAAAGTTAAGAAATAGAACTAGCCCTACAATCCAGTGATTGAACTACTAGGTATTTACCCCCCCAAATCAAAAACACTAATTGAAAGGGATATATGCACCCTTATGTTTATAGCAGCCTTATTTACAATAGCCAAAGTATGGAAGCAGACCAAGTATGTATCCATAGATGAATGGATGAAGAAGAGGTGGTGTAGATATACACTGGAATATTATTCAGTCATAAAACAGAATCAATCTTGCCATTTGCAACATCATGGATGGAGCTGGAGAGTATAATGCGAAGTGAAATAAATCACAGAAAAACAAATACTATATGCTGTCACTCATATGTGGAATTTAAGGAACAAAACAAACAAGCAAAGAAAAAAAAATGAATGAGCAAGAGAGCAAGCAAAAGACAAACTGAGAAACAGACTATTTTTAAAAGATTTTATTTATTTATTTATTTATTTGAGAAAGAGAGCACAGAGGGAGAAGCAGGCTCCTTGCTGAGCAGAGAGCCCAATGCGGGGCTCCATCCCAGGACCCTGAGATCATGACCTGAGCCGAAGGCAGAGGCTTAACGGACTGAGTCACGCAGGCACACACCCCTCCCCCACCCGCCCCCCCACACCCCACCCCCACCCACCCCAAGAAATAGACTCTTAACTACTGACAACAAACTGCTAGTTACCAGAGGAGCGGTAGGGTTGGGGTCGGGGGGTGGGGGGGGGGGTGTGAAGGAAACAGGTGATGGAGGTTAAGGAATGTACTTGTAGTGATGAGCACCAGGTGTTTTATGGAATTGTTGAATCACCATATTATACACCTGAAAGTAATGTAACACGGTATATTACCTATTCTGTAATTAAAATAAAAACTTAAAAAAAAATAAAATAAGAAAACACTGCACTGGAAAGTATAGTGCATATCTTTTACGTAGTCATCACAGCGTCATTTAGAACGATTTTCCAATGACCTGGAGAATACTCGTTATAGGATGTGAGGCCAAATAAAAGTAGGCTTTGAAATTTTTAGGAAACATAAATGTTGTGTGTTTACGGGTACATGCATGTATATGTATACCCCTATGTATACATTATTTTAAAAACTGGAAATAAAGTCTCCAAATTATTGCTGCACTAAAGCAAATTCTATTACCTAAGTATATTTTTAGTTTTCCAATAAACATTTATTACATTTGTTTTAAGAAAAATCACAAAATTGATTATAACAGTTCCTATAATGAAGATCTCCTGTTATCTTATTAAAAAGGTCATGTGGAACATAAACTTAAAATAGCTTTTGATGGATAAATATTCAAGTATTTGGTCTCACTGAAATGGAAAGATTCTTTGTTCACCTGTGCCCACACTGAGGTGACTTACCTTATAGTTATCTACTGCTAGTAGGTAAAGAGTTAGAGCCTTTGAAGCTGCCTCACAAATAATCCTTCCCCTTCCTGATGAATCTTTGGTCTGGTACAGCTTGATAATTCTTCTCATGTGTCTTATTTGCCACTGACGTCGCTGACATTCATGCATCTTATGGTACAACATGAACAGGAAAACATATTATAAGTCTGGTCACAATTTTAAGCAAAACCTAAAACAAACTGACCAAAATAAGATACGCACCAAACTTTCCAGGCTTTTCAAGGGAGTCTTAAGGGTGAGCTAATAGATGAGAGTTTGGAGACTTTATTTCCAGTTTTTAAAATAATGTATATATAGGGGTGTACACATACATGCATGTACCCTTAAACACATAACATTTGTGTTTCACAAAAATTTCAAAGCCTACCTTTATTTGGCCTCACATCATATAACGAGTATTCTCCAGGTCATTGGGAAATCGTTCTAGATGACGCTGTGATGACTATGTAAAAGACCATAATATGGTAATTACAGGCTCTTTATTCTTCTGTTAAATATCTACGTAATCCAAATGCGCTATCGGGAACAATGTTGTAGTGAGGGTTTTGGTGGATTGGCTAATTTTTAGGTTTCTGATCGTTTCTTTAGTATAGCTTTCTAAATATAGAATCATCTAATCAAATGATATGAATAATCTGAGACTTTTCCCACACATGGCCAGTTCCTTTTTCCCAAATTGTTGATCGTGTCTGTGAAGTTTCCACTGGTTTTAGCTTGGTGGCTCTGACAGCAAGCTCAGGAAGATAATTTCCTTGCGTTTAGAGTAGGCTGCCGCTAGGTCTGCTCAGGCCCATGTGGGCTAAAGCAGGCAGGTTTCAGCCATAGGTATGGTTGACTGAGTGGGTTTTTTTTTTTTTTTTTAATAATAACTGGGCTTTAAAGAATTATTTTAGATTGTTATCTTTTCCTAACAACTATGCAAAATGCACTAAGAAATACCAAATTCCAAAGGACGCTACGCTGCCCAATTCAAGCCTGTCTTAAAGGAATGAATTCACGTGGCAAGTATCACGCTTTTCTCCTTATTTCCTGATAATGGATCATAATTTAGCACTTTGTGCTCAAATACAGAAGACTGGTCCAGGTATCAAATTTAAGCTTCAGCTTGACATCCCCAAATTTTACTAAATGACTGAACTAATTATAGCTTGTTTTAAATCTGATTTTATCAAGACAGGAGCAGGCGGCTTCTCTCTACTACACTTTGAATCTCCTTAGATTCATAAGAACTACCAGAAGCAGAATTAAATCCTAGAATTTTTGCTGCTTCACTCTGAATTTCTCCAGCCCTTCCTCCTCTAGAACCATACACTATACATTCGGCTGTCTTGCAAGTAAGATTTGCTTAGAGACCCAATTGTGGCTATTAGTTTTGTCTTTCCCAAGGGCTTTTCCAAGTGAAAAAGGAAAACAGAAAAGTAATATGCATTAAGTAGGCACCAACAATCTCTCATCTATTACCGCACCCTTAAGACTACCTTGAAAAGTCTGGATTACTAGCAGAAACAGGCGAGTTTAGTTTTTAAAGTAACCTTTGCAAAGGCACTCGGAGAGTAAGCAGCGGAATCCATCTAGTTTCCCCGAGCTGCTTTTGGATGCATGATTCTGAGATACCTTTAAGTTTCTACGACTACTTTTTCTTCTCTACTCTCAAGTCTTGCTCCCTTGGAGGCCTCTGCACCAGAAAGGGAAGGATTTCCTGAGTCTCTGCACTGTCTGCTACTCACCCATATGAGCCTTCCCCAACTGGTAAAGCCTTCATCTGACTGTCCTGTCATGTCTCCGTCGGGATTCAAAACCGCTAAGAAAAGTGGGTCTAGCACAGCACTGAAATCGAGAGGATGGTGGGATTCAAGTAATTTTTCTTGCCTATTTTCCCCAGAGCTAGTTTTGTTAAGAAAGTGGAAAAGAAGGGGGGGAAAATGCTGCTTTTTTAAAAATCTTTTTTCTCTTTCACACTGTGAATTCAGCCTCGAGGCTGAAAACACATGTCTGCATCTTCATGTCTCAGAGAACACAAAGAAAACCAGTTGCACTTTCTGTGCAGTTGAGGCACGTTGTAAAAATAGTTCCTGTTGCTTGATGGGTATAAACTTGGGTATTAGGACAGACATAGACCTTCATGCTATGTCAGGGAGGAAATTTCCTTCTTACGCAGAGTAGAATTTCCACAATTGTTAGAGATCAGGATCAAATGTATGATATGATTTAGTTCTTTTTCTACTTCTGTGTCTCGTTTTTTCCCTTCCTCCATTTTTTCTTTGATCTACAAATATACACAAAGCACCTACTAAGTGGCAGGCCCCATGCCAGGGATGAAGAACAGGAATGCGACTAAGACAGGACTCACCCCTGTTCAAAGTCTCATGGGAAGAACAACAACTGAGATTTGTTGAATACACGGAAGATTATAATTCACAAAACTCAGATTTGTTGAGTATGTGAAAGATATAATAATTTTGATAACCACAAGAAGGAGAGATTATTATCCTCATTTTACTGATGAAGAAACTAAAGTTCAGAGAAGTTTAATGACTTGCCCTAGATCACACAGCAAGCAAGAGGCTGGAGCTGGATTAGAGCACGGGTCCATCTGATTCCAATGTCTGTGCTGAATTATATACCAGCCATGCCCCTTATTTCCCTCCCTGCTATAATGTGTTTCCATTTTGCTTAGGTACCGTAACAGACATAAGAGTTTAGTTAGAGACCATTAGATTTAGAAAATCAGGAACTCTTGAGAAAAGATTACATTAGTACTTTTAATCATAAAACAAATTAAATCACTTATTAGACATGAATAAATGAAACAAACAATACGCTGAATACAGTGATTTAATATAATTGAACCAACATTTATCACCTCCTATGGGCAAAGCACCGTTTGAGAAGATCAAGATTAAAAAGGGATGGACCCCCATGACCTGGAGCTTGGAGTCTAACTGGAAAGTCAGAGATACAGAAATGATTCCAGTAATAAAGCCAATGATTGTAAAAGCTGCAATAGGGGTTGAGAAAACATGCTGTGGGGTTTCGGGGAATAGAGACCTTCGGTCTCCACAGGGACAACAGACTTAGATTTTTTGAAGGGTGTTGGATTGAATATGGATTTTTAAAAAAACCAATATTGCTTGAATAAACTGGGGAAAGGCTTTGAGGACAGGGTGAAGAGTTCTGAGCAAAGGGCAACCACGGTGGTTTTACGAATGGGTTCAAAAAAATATTTTAGTCCGATGTCGCCAATCTGTGGACAGTTAAAGATGGCAGAATGACAAACATTCGCATTTCATTTCCCAACAATGACCACATTAAAATGATGATGAACATTTAAAAACATTAGTAGTCAAGAGGCACTAACAAATTCATTGCATATGGAAAGCACTGGAGGATGGGGTCTGGTGGAGCAGAAATCGAGAAGCATCGAAACCACCCATGTTAAGGATCTCAGCCAGTAGAAGGAAGAGGAGCTCATTATGAAAGGTTGAAAGACTGAGGGATTAATAGTAAACATGCCACTTGCCCAAACATTCCCATACCAATGCCTTAAATTGTGATATTCCTAAATGCCAAGCACATACATAGGCAAGAAAAAAGCAAGGGTTCTCTGTAAACAAACTAAAGGGCCCCAGAACTAACTTCTCTTTGTTCCAGTTGTAGAGCATCTCCTGATTTAATAACCCAGTATTCACCAAGCCCTACCTAGGTACAGAAAGAAAGAGTCACAGGACAGAAAACGGAGAGATGCAAAGTCTGCCCAAGAATGAGCTGGTCTCCTAACATTGTTTACCCATTTGGCTTCCAGAATGCCTACAGTCAAGTGTGTAACCCACAGGCAAGTTCACTCTGCATGTCACTAAACCTCTCTAAGCCTTAGATTTCTGATCTTTCAACTAGAAAAGAGAATACATACCCTGTTTATTTATGAAAGTAACTGCATTGAATTCAGTGTGCTAAATATTTTGAGAATTATCATATGCCACTCAAATATTGAGTAATAGGGGCGGGAGGCTGAGGATATGAGGATACATAGGTGATGGAGTCCCTAAGCACTAGAAATCATATACAATATTTCAACCTATCAAAATATAGCATATGAATGAATAATCATGAAATATTTGAAATCGCCAGTTTTTCTAACAGCCGGTAAGTGACTGTATCTAAACACGGATTTGAACTTGCTCTTGATGCTTGGTATAGGATTTAATGGAGAGTAAAAATAACAAATGGAGCTTCAAAAAAAAAAAAAAAAAATTACAAGGGCGCCTGGGTAGCTCAGTCCGATAGGCGTCTGCTTTTGGCTCCAGTCATGATCCTGGGGTCCTGGGATCACCCCAAGCTCAGTGTGGAATCTGCTTCTCCTTCTTCCTCTGCCCCACCCCCACCCGTGCACATGCACGTACGTGCGCTCTCTCAAATAAATATAATCTTTAAAAAAACATATCACAGAGAAAGAAATATGCCAAGTGAATTTGGAAATTAGCCTGAATGGAGTGAGGCTTCAGAAGAAAATCATTAGGCATAACTTTCAAAAGGTAGGTTAGGGAAGGTGAGCCCATTATTTACTGAATTCAGATCCAAATACAAATATTTTTCACAGAATTCTAGAAGATTGGTTGCAGCAGAGTAGAGTTTCACATGATGAAGACCCGTTAATACATAAGTTGGAGAAAACTCTGAGAATTGGGTGTGATCAATCAGTTTGTATGTCTACTCTAGTCCCTTGCATTTGAGCAAACTCCCACAATACAGTGTCTACTGATTCCTTTACTACTAAGAATCATTTTCAGAATGTTAAGAACAGCTAACATTTCTCATGTATGTCAACAAACTTACCCCTCAAAACCATTTTCTCCCCATCCACTGCTGTGGGCTAGATGCCTATGAAGTGCTCCCTCTCCCACAGTGGGTGCCACTGATCCAAGGTCTCACCCGGTTCTGCCTTCCGGTACCTTCGAACTCTGCGTTCCATCTTGCCCATCCCCTTTGCAGGACCCTTACTGATGGAGCATTTTTGGTTCTTTCCTTTTGGTCTGATGATATGAATTAGTTCCTACACCTCCAGCCTGGCTTCACCAAGGGTATCAAAATGTTTCCCCCCACCTTGGATCCGTGCTCAGAAGTTGTGGGAAACTCCATCTGCACCAGCCCTACTTCCTACTCTCAGCACAGGCCAAGCCCCCAGGTCTACCCCTCCTTTACTCAAGAAGGACTTTCAGAGAATGACTACGTTCTTCCCTAATGTTAGGCCTCCACTCAGTACTTTCTGCAAGTGACTGGTATTAAATTTCTTGGCACGTCAAAATCGAGGTGATTAAGATTCAGAGAGGTGAGTCAAGCATTAGCCCAGCCACACAGTGAGTAAGAAGGTTTGCCCTGCTCCAGGGCTGGAGTCTTTCCAATTCACAGCACCGCCTTTACCTTTGGGGTTTTCTTAACCACACAAGCTTTACAGAATTTAAAGATACCGAGCATGTCACCTTGTCCTCAAATTAAGCCACATTAGTCACTTCAACTACCTATCTTGGAATATGATTTCCAGTAGGATCTCTATTTAGTTGCTCTCCCCTGGCCATCATCCAGCATGACTATCTATGTGTAGATATAAATATATGTGACTCTATATATCGTGATTTCCGTGAAACATAATATTTACTTTGCAAAAATAGTGGTGCTAGCAACTGCAATCAGTAATACCAGTGTGGCTTATCTAAGGCATAGAATGGTAATTTGGGACTATGAGTAAATAGAGAATGTTCTGATGTAAGCATCATTCCCTTTAATGTTACCTTCGTTGCTGTGCTTTGGAATCAATGTGAAAGGAAGCAAACGAAGAACATATATGGTACCACACAGCATTCAAGACAAAATGTGCTATAAACAAAGACTGCATATTTTAAAGCAGGGTGAAGGAGGCAATTTTCTTTAAAAGCTAATAATTTGCTGCTAACTACTAAGGGAAGAAGCTGTTCCTTTGTTGACACGTCTTCGATGCCAATCTATCTAAAATTGCAAGTACTTAAATAAAATTAAATACAAAGGAGTTCAGGAACATCTTTGGATTTCAAATCCAAAACGTAGCTCAGAATATGCATGATGATTTTGTCCCGTAAGGGTCACCCTGTAATTTTTATATTTTTATTTTAATTGAGAAGAAAGAGTCCCAGTACTGAGGGTCCTCCACTGGGGCGAAGTCTCTGGAAACGTTGCCATAGCACACAGCACAGCCTGCTTCCGAATGTCCAGGAAAGAGGCAGACTCATGGAAATATTTCAGAATATTCTGATATACAGAAGGGAAAGAAAGAAAGAAAGAAAGAAAGAAAGAAAGAAAGGAAGGAAGGAAGGAAGGAAGGAAGGAAGAAAGAAAAGCCAGACTGTTTAACCAGAGCCAAAAAGCTAGACTTTCTTGCTTGTAAAACACAAACAAGGGTTTTGTGCTTTATTTTACTTGATAATAATATTTTATGAGAGAAATATAAATCAAAACAATCTGATGATGTTGTTAAAAGGAAGTAAATAGCATCGTAGTTCATCTTGTTTACGATAGACAATACGAAACAAGGTTCCTCTCTGAAGAAGGCGTTTTATGAGAAGCCTAGTTATTTAGAAGTGCACACGATAGGGAAGACTTCTGTACAGAGCATTGTTGAAAAGAATTGCACTGGATTGAAATCTAAACTAAAACCACTGGATTTGGTTTGATATTATTAAAGGTTACAAAATGTGTTTTATAAATATTTCATATGATTTTATGTCTCTGGGTTACCCGTGGATTTGTTTATTTTCACTACATTTTTTTTTTTAAGATTTTACTTATTTGACAGAGATCACAAGTAGGCAGAGAGGCAGGCAGAGAGAGAGGGGGGAGCAGGCTCCCTGTAGAGCAGAGAACCTGATGTGGGGCTCGATCCCAGGACCCTGGAACCATGACCTGAGCCAAAGGCAGAGGGTTTAACTCACTGAGCCACCTAGGTGCCCCTATTTTCACTACTTTTTTACAATACGCTTTAGTGTTCGTGAAATTCTATTTGTCCTGAAATGCTATAAAATAAATTTGCATAAGAGTGCATGAAATCTCACCAGAGGAAATTGTTATGCCCGAGTTTTTGCGTCGGAGAGACCACCAAGGAGCCAAGCACCGATGCAATCACACGAGGGTTTATTTGACAAGCTTAAGCCTGGGCCCAAGTATACCCCACACAGCGGAGTAGGGACTTGGACCCCGAGCCAGATTACAGTCAGAGTTTTTTTTTTTTTTTTTTTAAGATTTTATTTATTTATTTGAGAGAGAGACAGTGAGAGAAAGCATGAGCAAGGAGAAGGTCAGAGAGAGAAGCAGACTCCCCGTGGAGCTGGGAGCCCCATGCGGGACTCGATCCGGGGACACCAGGATCATGACCTGAGCCGAAGGCAGTCGTCCAACCAACTGAGCCACCCAGGCGTCCCACAGTCAGAGTTTTTAAAGGCAGAGTAGGGGTGGACTCGGTGGTGGGTGAGGACAAAGGGGGTGTTCAGAAGGGCTATCAGGGTAAAGAAGACTGTCAGGATATTGAAGGCCTGGTTACTATCAAGCCAAGGCCGTTTTTCCCTTTAATGAGGCACTAGCATGAAGACCATTGGGAGTTTCCCGGTGGAATGTCACATTCTTGTTATCAAGCGTCCTTGTTAGTGAGATTTGGGTTTAGAAGAAATTTAACTTTATTTAGGGCTTGAGGAACTGAGTTATTTGCCTCTGGAAATTGTGCTATTGTTAGATAGCTTCTTTGTTTGTAGATCTCTAGGACTTTTGTAAACCAAGGGAGACTCCTGTCTTGCAGGATTGTGATCTCTGTAAGTTAACTATTTGTTTTTCTTTTAGGGCAGTTAGAGGTGGTTGAGGAATGTCACACATACTGCCAAGGGGAGGGGAGCTGGTGGAGAGGGGGTGCAAGGTGCCGGCTTTTGCTTTGCCAAGATGGCTGTACTTATATCAGGGCTAGACTCAAGGTGGGTACAGCCCTGTTTTTCTTGGCCTCCACAGAAATGATATCTTTCCCCAATGTATTTAATATTTCTCCCTCAATTAACGCCATGGTGGGGTTTTGTCTGTCATTATTTGCCTTTTAACATTTAACGTTCAGCAGAATATTTCTCTTCATAATATATAAAATTTCCTTATCTAAACAGATTCATTTTGAAGATATCAATCGCAGATATGAATGAAACTTGTTAATATAAATTATTCTGAGTGAAGACAATTAGAAATGAATGTTTAGAGCACTAAGTAGCCGCACTTGATTTTTGGATCACCAATGCTACAACTGGCAGGAAGGCCTGCGGAACGGCGATTCACTGGGAATTCACAGGAATGCTCTGGCTTCAAGGGAGGAGACAGTAACTTGCTGCGTGACCTTACACATAAGTCACTTAACCCCTCTGGGCTTCAGTTTTCTCACCTGTAAGGTAAAGAAAATCTTCAGTGTGTAAATGTTAATGACCCCTGCAGCTCTAATATCTGATGAGTCCCTTTAATCTTGGGTTAAAAAAAAATATTGGCTCAGAACTTCCATCCACGTTGGCAAATAAAACAGGGCCCATTAATCCTTTAAAAAAATACATCTACAATTATTCATCTATTAATCATCTCATATATTAATGTTTCCATCCTCAATTAAGATGCCATCTAGAAAGAAAATGTTGATATAATCAACCACAAAACAAAGGAGCACATGTATTAACGGTATTGAGAAACAGCCGTAAGAAGGTAGAATGCAGAAATGTCATTCTGCCAAGGATAATAGGGTGAACATTGTGTGGAAGGAGCTGCATTTGGTGCTCAGTTTTCAAGAACAAAAATCTCAAATTCGAGGAGCCACTTCTGGTAAAGGTTCACTGTGATAATTCATTTCACATGTGTAACTTGACGGGGCTGAGGGATGCCCAGAGTGCTGTTAAAAAAAAAAAAAAAGTTTCTGGGAGTGTCTATGAGAATGTTTGGGGAAGAGATTAGCATTTGAGTCAGCAGACAAAGGGAAGAAGATGGTCCTTATCAATGTGCATGTAGATCATGCCAGATACTGAGGGGCAGGGGCAAAAAGAACAAAAAGCTGGAAAAAAGGCAAAGTTGTTTTCCCTACTGGAACTGCTCTCAGACATCAGTGCTCCCGGTTCTGGGGCCTTCCAACTTGGCCTGGGACTGGGACTTAGCCCACTGATGTTTTCGGTTCTCGGGCCTTCAGGATAGGACTGGATGTGTAACACTGGCTTTCCTGGGCCTCCAGCTCGGCGATGGCAGAAGATGGGACTTCTCAGTCTCTACAAAAGCATGAGCCGCTTCCTCATAATAAATGCCCTTTTATATACTTCTCTCTTTATCCTATTGGTTTCATTTCTCTGGAAAACTCTGACTAATCCAGCCACTCCGTGATCCATAAGCTGAAATTAATTAAAATGCTGCTCCGGGTTTGGAGAGGAAAAGGCTAATGGAAGGTATTCCATGAAGAAGGCAATTCCAGGGGCACCTGGGTGGCTAAATCGGTCATGAGGCAGACTCTTGATTTCCACGCTCAGGTCAAGATCTCAGAGTCCACGCCCAGCGAGGAACGTGCTTAAGACAAGACTCTCTCTGCTTCGCTCCCTCTGCCCCTCCTCCCAGGCTCGCTCACTTTCTGGAGGAGGCGGAGGCGGAGGCGGAGGTGGGGGAGGCGGCGGAGGGGGTGGGGGGAGGAGTGGGAGGAGTAAACCAGAAGAAAGGTAAAAAAGGTTTGCACTGGGGTGTTGGTAGTAGAAAAGCAAAGAGCATGGCTAAGGTCATGGATATTTGGAAGGAAGAAAGGATGAATCTGGGTGGAAGACTAGAATAAAGGTGATCAAGAAAAAGAAATCAAAGATGTGTCTTATTTTAAAACCTGTGACGTGGATGCTCATAGTGGCCTTAATGAACCAAGTGAGATAAAAAAGCTGAAACGGACAGGGCAAAGAATAAAATATGGATGGCTGTCTGCATGATACAGGGAAGCCATCAGGATTCAGAGGTGGAAATGTCTAGCAGGCAATTAGAAATGAGAGTCCAACTGACATGTGGGAAGTAAGTCCACTTCACAGCTTTGGTCCACCCATAGAAATATTAACTAAGAGCGAACTAAGGGAGTGGGAATAAATGATATCCCGAAGAGACAAGACAAAAAGAAAATTCTAGAGGCTTGAGGTTATTCACTATAACTGGGGGTTTATCTTGGAGTGATGCAATACCTTATACCTAACATTATTATGTATACATCTATCTTCTGCTTCATGATGGACTGCTAATAGATTAACTAAGTTTGTTCTTTTAACAAACTAGGTAACCCAATTAGGTAAATAGCGAATTAAATTTGAACCCAGATGTGATAAAAGAAATTTGATCTTTTCATATCTTCTGCAATGTTTTGGGGTAGAAATAAGAAGCCTCAATAGCAAAAATACAATTAATTAATTTTTACCTCAGATTACCTTTGCCTTTTACTGGAATCCTCTCTTTGCTAGGCCAGTCCCTTAGGAAAATCAGATAAGCCACGGTTGTCATTAAGGAGCTTATCTTGGAAAGAAACGCAGAAGGACCACTCAGCAAAACTAAAACCAGATTTTTTTTTCTGTTAACTCCTTTTACTAGATATTTGCCAGTCATAATTGGAGTACATTTAAGGTGAGGAAAAAGTAAAAATTTGTACCAGGGATCATGTCTTCAGTTATTTTAAATGTAATTAGACATGACAATAATGGAAATGCACAGTGTAACGGGTCAACAAGAATTGGATCTTCCTCTAGTCACTTTTGAAGTTAAAATTTGGGGGGAAATAGAAAGACGGCACATTAGTGAGTCTCTACATGACCAGAAGAAACAGTGTAATGCCAATCATAAATATTAACCATTCTATGATAATACTCACAATTTTCTAAGCAGTAGAAATAAAATAGAAACTCACGAACTCCACATTGCATTGTTATTAGAAACAAAGCAAAAGTAGCTTAAAGAGTATTATCTTGGTTGAAAAAGCAAGAAATAATTAAACATTGGAGATTTCAGCCAACGAATAAGGTGGGTGCATAAAAATATCCTTGGGAAATTAACGCTACTTTCAAGGAATATTAAAATATTAAATTCACCCCAACATCTGGAAGATAAATTCTCTTTATACATTTTTTAAAATAAAGACATAGACAATATATTTGCCTGTACAAGAAGGTAAAGAATTTGATGGGGTTTCTCTAGCCCCCAAAACAAATAAATCATTTTCTGTAATTTTTCTCATTTTGGCAATAAAACAACATAGATATTTTTTCCTTAAAAAAATATAGTTTTATTAAATTCCACACTGGGACTTGAACTGTATGAATATAAAACTGTTACTTTATATTCAAAGCCAGTCCAATTACAAGACCACAATCTTGCTGTAAATCTTGCTACCTTGTTTTCAAGATAAATGTTGATTTAAAGATTATAGAAGAGAATTAAACAAAAAATGATCCATGCAAGTTGCTCGAAACTTTTATGTTTATCTAAGGACAGCTGTAAAATAAGCCACCTTCAGTTATCCTGAGCTCCCCATAATTGCTTAAACTCCCATCCTGTGTTTTGATGTCTGTGGGTCAAAAAGTTTGCTGAAGAAGAATAAAAGAATTTGGAGAATTTGCGGTATTTCAAGTTTCCAAATTTACTGGGTTGATTTTATTGTTTATTCATTCTTTCCAACTTATCATCTGAAAGTGCTATAGACTGAATGTGCTTCCAAATCCCTAGGCTGAATACTACTTCTAAGTCTGTTGTTACTTGGAGACAAGGCCTTGGGAAACCTTGGGAATTCCGTGGGTCCTAAGGGCAATGCCCTTGTGAATGGGATTAGTGCCCTTATGAAAAAGGAGTTCTTAAGAGATCTGCACTGCCCCTCCCAGCACACAAGGACACAGCAAAAAGATGGCCAGTTATGACCTGGGAAGTAGACCTTCAGCAGACCTCAATTGGGACTGTGCCATCTTGCGTTTCCCAGCTTCCAGAAACATGAGAAATAGAGTCTTGTTGTGTAAGATACGAAGTTTACGTTAATTTTGTTTTAGTAGCCTGAATGGGTTAAGAGAGAAAGGGATGCTTCTTCTCTCAGAAATGGGCTTACCTTAGTGATATCATTGTTGTGTTATATGATATACTTTGATTAGAATTAAGCCTGTTTTCCCCCACTATCTTTGTCAAAATGTTCTAGCAATTAATGCTTTTCCTTAATATAAATGACCCAGTTACACTTCATTATTTTTATACATACATGGACAATGAGGAGTCCAGGAAAATACTAAAGATAAGCTTTTCTAGTCTCCAGTGCAAGATGAATGTCCTTCAATGTTCACCATCAGTCCTTATTCCACAATATCTTGGGCAAAAAGAGTAACCCATTTGTTTCTCCCTATAGCACAAATGCAGAAAACCAGCTTGATTCCCATTGCAAAGGTACACGCAATGGACACAATGTGTGAAGACATGGTTATAATCTTATTTAATTATATTTACATATTGAAGCCAGGACCTAAACCAGCCTGCTGATGACGAGAGGTTTACCTTAGAGTTAAAACAGAGTAACTGAGTATCAGCTCTTCTAATTTTTTCATCTTTTCCTGCCTTGGGACATCAGAGCTCCAAGGTTTTGGGCCTTTGTCCTCCAAGAATTACACTAGCAGCCCCCTCGTTCTCAGGCCTTCAGACACGGACTGGATTACACCATTTGTTTTCCTGCTTCTCCAGCTTGCACATCGCAGACTATACTACTTCTCACCCTCCATAATGATGTGAGCCAGTTCCTAGAAATATCAAGCTCTATCTCACTCTCTGTGTCTGTAAATACATATATAGTTGACCCTTGAACAATGTAGGGGTTAGTGGCACTTACCCTCCTCTGCACATCTGAGCATCTCCCTACATAACTTTTGACTCCTCAAAACTTAACTACGAATAGCCCTACTGTTGAGTGAAAGCATTACTGATAACATGCACTGTCGATGAACACATATTTTGTATGTATATTATATACTGCATCTTTACGAAGTAAAGTAAGTGACAGAAAAGAAGTTATTAGGTAAATCATAAAGAGAAAATACATTTACAACACTATATGTATTTATAGAGAAAAAATCCACGCATAAGTGGGCCCATGTGGTTTCCACCCATGTTGTTAAAGGGTCAACTGTGTATGTGTGTATGTGTGTGTGTCTCTCCTATTATCTATCTTATTGGCTCTGTTGCTCCGGAGAACCCTGACCAAATACACTTATCTATTTAATTTTGCCATTGAAGAAAACTTAATTCATTCTCTTTTAGTATCTTTCATGTATAGGAGTGTTATAGTTATTCATTGTGCCTATATTCCCTACCCCTACTAAACTATGAGTCCGATCGTGCCATCCCCCTGTTCAAACTGCAGCCGTGTATTCATACACAAGTACCTCTACCTGCCACCTCAATCAACATTCTGGGACTCTTCTTTGGTGCCTCCCTTTCCGATGCCATATCTGTTATCCACAGCCAACCACAGGCCATGATGCTTTGTCTCTGTGCCCCTATAAGAAAGATCTTTTCTCCCATTGCGTCATAACTAAATTATATTTGTTGTTACAAGTTCAGTTCAAACACCACATTCTTTAACTCATTTTTTAGGAAATCCTCACCCTCTTTCCACCTCTGCCTTCCCAACTGGAAGTATCTTCACTGTCTTCTGCTCTCTGATAGGCCCTTATCTAACTTTATTTTATGGAACTAATCATTTTTTACATCTTCATATTAGGGAATAGGTTTATTTGAATGTCTTATTTCCTCTACTCTGCTAAAAAGTCTTGTTAAAGGAACTATGGAATTGTGTTCATATCAGTACCCCCCTCCCACAATAGCTGGTGCAATACCCTGCATGTAGCAAACCATCATTGTCATCCTTCATAGGTACTATAATAATAAATAACCGTATTGCTAATGTGCCTAAAAAGATAGAATGGGGGGAAAAGACAGAATGGGAATCTCTAACCAGCACCAAATGAATTATACATCTTTAGAATGGGAGACAGCATTGCATAAAAGAGCATGGGATGGAGACAGGTCTGGGTTCATCACCAGCTCCACTACTAACTAGAACATGTGTCTGGGCAAATTAGAGTATTTACTTCAGACCATCCAGTTCTCAGGCAGATTAATATTACCTGTCACCAAGGTCATCACACGTCTTAAGTTGTATAATTCACATACATTTAAACACAATACTTGACACACTCGTAATTCATATTCTCTTAGCACATTGACAATATAAATACGCTATCCTCTTCTACATAGGGCTGCTCTTCAAAGATCTGCTATTGGTCAAATTTGGGTTCTTGGGAGGTCTTCTGGCTTTGTCCCTTCCCTGCCTGACTTTAAATTCCTTTATTTGACTTTTCCATTTTGCCATTTCACTAACATGTCTAAATGTGTATTACAGGGCCCTGGGTAGGCGTCCCACTCTTGATTTCAGCTCAGGTCCTGATCGCAGGGTGGTGGGTTGAAGGCCTGCGTCCAACTTCGCACTTAGTACGGAGTCTGCTTGTCCCTCTCCCCCTACTTCTCTCCCCATTCCATTACTCTCTCTCTCACTCAAAATAAATCACAAATAAATAAAAAAATAAAATCATTTTTGGGGAAAAAAAAAGGATGTATATTGTTTTCCCCACCCAGTGCAAAAAGGTGTTTTTATTAAAGCCCAGGGACAGAACCAATAGGCAGGAAGAGCTGTAGATGTTTACTGCTTTTAATTAATTTAATTGGCTATATTCGGTGCTTATTGAGTCTTTGGATTTCTGTATTTTGTCCGTTCTGAAAAATTCTAAATCATTTATAATATTTATCTGCCAGAATCTCTATATTTTCCTACTTTTATTCCAGTTACACATTAGACCTCCTGTCCTCCATATTCTGAAAACTGGCATATGTGCCGCATTCTATGATAGTTCTGTAGGATGATCTTCCCCCAAAAATCAATTCGCTATTTTTCGGTTTCTAGTCTGCAAGTTGATCTGTTCTCTGTCATTTTTATGTCTGCAACTATATATTGCTTTTGTTTCTATAATATCTATTGCATTCCTTTTCAAATATTTATGGTTATTTTTAATAGGCTCTCATTTTTTTATTTCCTTAAATATTTTCTGCAGTTATTTTATACCCTGTATCAAATAATATGTAATTCCCTTGAAATTTAAATATGGTATTAGTATTCCTACATTCATACACCATGTCTAGTGTGTGTGTGCTAGATACTCATTATTAGAATGTCAGAACCGGGGCGCCAGGGTGGCTCAGTGGGTTAAGGCCTCTGCCTTTGGCTCAGGTCATGATCCCGGGGTCCTGGGACCGAGCCCCACATCGGGCTCCCTGCTCGGCAGGGAGCCTGCCCCCGCCCCTGCCTGCTGCTCTGCCTACTTGTGATCTCTGTCTGTCAAATAAAGAAATGAAATCTTAAGAAAAAAAAAAAATGTCAGAACCGCAGGAGCACTTGGGGGGCTCAGTCTCTTAAGCAGCTACCTTCAGGATGGGTCACGATCCCCGGGTCCTGGAATGGAGCCCAACATGGGGCTCCCCGCTCAGTGGGGAGCCTCCTTCTCCCTCTTCCTCCTCCCCTCCCCTAATTCATGTACATTCTCTCTCTCTCTCTTTCTCAAATATATAAATAAAATCTTTATAAAAATAAAAAATAAAAATAAAATGTCAGAAACCCAGCAAGTAAATTGTAAAAGCTTTTCTCTATATGGGAATTTTACTTTGTTTTTCCTTGGAACATACAGATGCTACTGACAGAGACCACATTACTCCCATAGAAGTTCCGAGGGACACTGAGGGTCAACTCTATCATCCTGACACTGGCCCAAGGCTTAACTTCCCCCTAATATTATATTGCTAATATAAGCATTTTTACTGAAGGCAACCTTCCTTTTTTACTTACCTGATGCTCAGTTCTACACATACTGAGCTCAGTTCATATTTGTTGATGGCAAAGAGACCTAAGAGAACTCTGCCACATAAGAACTACAATTTTGGGGGGCGCCTGGGTGGCTCAGTGGGTTAAAGCCTCTACCTTCGGCTCAAGTCATGATCTCAGGGTCCTGGGATCGAGCCCCACGTCAGGCTCTCTGCTCAGCAGGGAGCCTGCTTCCCTTCTCTCTCCCTACTTGTGATCTCTGTCTGCCAATAAATAAATAAAATCTTAAAAAAAAAAGAAAGAACTACAATTTTTCCTAAAGAAAGTTTCATATAGAATTAGGTGTTTTTGCCATGACAGGAACCGTCAGTGAAGATTTTCTGCCATCCTTGAAGTGGAAGGCTATTGATTATATAAAAATCTCATTAATGCATATAAATTCAGTCTTGTATTATTTGTATAGTTTTTCAGTATCTTCTTATGTGTAAATTTCCCTCCCTTCCTAGTTTTTGAGCTTAAAGAGAAAAACCTGTAATCTACTTCAGTGGTATTCCCATAGCACCCGTAATACGCTAGATTTCCAGTAAATATCTATTTAATATGTACCCAAAAACCCCTTCCATGTTCTTTATACTTTATACTTATGAACAGAATCTAGGGTGAAAATGGAGTGTGAATTATCTAGTAGATGCTCTGAAAAGTAAAAGATAAGAATCCCCATATGTGAATTTATATACCTATTTATAAAGATGGAAAGTTAACCTTCCCTTTTTGAAATTCTGAGTCTCTAGGATTTTATGCCTGTTTTTCCCCACACTTTTACTTCTTTGCCTTTGTACAAGATCCCCAGACAGCAAAAAGATCAAAAGCATCAATACTATCTTACAACATACCCTAAAAAATAAAACAGGTTCCAAAAAAAAAAAAAAAAAAAAAAGCACATGAAATACTAACTTCTTTTAAATGTGGAATTTAAAAGGCTAGATTTAGTGAATCAGTATCACATTTATTAATAATGCCATCATATATAATAGGACCCTAATGGGACTATAGACCAATTCTCCCATGATGATTATTTGGTGATACAAAAAAGTAAAAATTACAAGAAAGTTCTGAAATACAAGTGGTAATTAAAGATGAAAGAAAAGTGCATAGTCAATGCTTACTTATCTGGAGACCAAAAATTCAGAATGAATGTCTCCTCTTTCTCCTTGGTTGTTTTTTGGCTGGAGGATTATGATCTTCAAGAGTGGATGGAAAAAGAAAATTAAAGAGCAGAAAGTCTAAGGGTTGCCTGGGTAGCTCAGTCGGTTAAGCATCTGAGTCTTGATTTCAGCTCACGTTATGATCTCAGGGTCCTAGGATTGAGCCCCACATGGGGCTCCATGCTCAGTGCGGAGTCTGTTTTTCCCTCTCCTTCCACTTCTCTGAGCTCACTCTCTCTTTCTCTCCCTCCGTCAAATACATAAAATCTTTTTAAAAAGAGCAGAAAGTCTCTATCCGTTCAGAGAAATTTTAATCATTCTGATAAAGAACAGAGGTAGAGGAAACTGAACCTTCACTTTCAAAGGAGGTTTGTACATTATGCACATTCTATTAGTTCATTTACCTAATTCCCACTAATAATCCAAACTTAGTAGTACATATAGTACTTTACACTTATGCTGATCCATATGTTATATCTGAGAGTCAAAAATGGAGGAGAGAAGGACTGTTAGCCCAGTAGTTTGCACGTAATTCATCTCTTCTGGCCAAAGCACTGAAATGAATCTTCTATAAATTCAAATATAGCCTAAAAGGCTCTGAACTATCAACAGGCCCTATCCAAAGACTAAAAAAATCGACAGTAATATAAAGGATACAATTCTTGGGTTCTGCCCAAAATCTTTCTCACACTGGTTTTCTATAGCAACCGAAATTGGTAAAATGCTACTTGCATAAAGACAGCACTCATTCGTTAGAATACAAGTAACATAGACCCACGCAAAGTAAGTAATCTATTAGATTAATTAGCTGTCATTAGTTGGCAGAGAATAACTAGGGTTTTTGCTGAAGCAGATAAAGTGAATTTGAAGAGTCTTAAATTTACGAAAATATACATGTACTTAGTTCACTAGGACATATTTCCAAAGGCAAACTCATCTGTTTTAGTTTCCCCATAGCCAGAGTTCTGGTAAGCTGTTAAAGAATGACTTCTTAATATTACACCACCAGGCACCAGTGTAATGAGTACAATGATTCAAATTCCTGAACACTAAATTACTAATATTTAGAAAACGTACAGAATTCATTTATATACTTATTTTTTTTTAATTTCTATATTTATTTTTTATCTCTTGTAACTGGTGAGGACAGCAGCTGCTATGATCTTCCTAATACTACTTAAATTCTGTTCATGCTTTGATTTCAGCACAGTTCTAAGCACGGTGTGATTGAGACAAAGCAAATAACAATGTACTGAGGTTGATAAGAGGCAGTACAATATGTACTTGAACAGTATGGGCATAGAAGGTAGGTCATATGTACCTGGATTCTGTCCCTTACTACTTATACAACTTCTTACATCATAATTACTCTCTGAGTTCATTTAGCTGGGAGTGGACTAATAATAGCATTTACATAATAGAGTTTGTATGAGGATTAAATAAAATAACCCATGTAAAGCATTTTTCACAGTACCTGACAGATAATAAGTGTTCAATAAAGGTTACATATAATTATTATAATCAATCAAGACTTTATGTAATGGAACTTATCAGTTTACACTATATTAAAGCCCATCACCAGGAACTGTATATGCATTAGTTTTAATCTGTATTTATTATCTTTTTTTTCACAGATTAGAAAACTTGGGCCCAGATATTTTAGGTAACTCACCTGAATCACATAGCTACCAGTGAGAGGATAAAGTATTGACTAAAAGTCTGCTTTACCCCCAAAGGCCATGTTTTTCCACTCTACACACTGCGTCCTTAAATGAACATTTATTGTTAATTACGGTTAAGATCTCAGTGGGGCAGGAGGGAGTGCACGTGGGAATGCATTCACATAAGAGAGCAGCATATTTAAGATGTCAAGATTAGGCCACCTCCAGGACCACCTGTCATGACAGGTCAAAGTCCCCTATTATCCTGCTCTACCACTGTCAACATAATTGTATGATTCTGTAGACTTTGTTCCTTGTGACTCAACAGACCTGTTTTCTATAGTTTAGCAGAATAAAGGATACTTGTTCCATATGAATTGAAACGCACTTGTAAGTATACAAACACAATGTTTTTGAGCTACAAGCATGTTAATGCATCAGGCTGATTGAATTCCCATTCTGAAATAAGTTCGACTAACACACCATATAGCATAATGGAGAAAAATGAAAGACACTGGTTCTAGAAACAACAGGTGGAGCCATGAACATACGTTGAAACTGACATAACAATGGTAGAAGAGGATGGAGCTGCTGAAAAATCATGGCAGGCTGAGAAACAGCCTTTTATGAGCTGACATAGCAGTATCTAGAAGGGTAATTAGGGATTTGAGCAGCATCGCACAGGGTAATCGAGGGGGCTAGGATGAACTGCAGCCTGCTACAATAGCATGTGCCAGTCAGAGGAAGACAGTGCATTCAGTCTGAAAAATCAATGAAAGGAAGAAAATGCTATTAGTCCCTGTGACTGTTGAAGGGCTGACTTCAAGGTGATGATGGGTGAAGTTATATCGAGGTGCTGTGAACCAAGAGGCTCGCAAATCTTTATTTCCCAAAATACCATTACAGGTCAGCCCTGATTTGCAGACATACGAAATTTCAAAGGGATTCTAAATTGCAGAGACGGCCAAGTTTTAAATAGGTGGTTCTTTCCCCTGTGTGGCTGAATGGGTGCCCGGATAGAGCTTCCTACACCATCTATGAGTTATCGGGCTATGTACAACCTATAGAAGGAAGGAGTTACAGATGAAATTCATATTAAGATGAACAAAATTAACAAAAATCCAAGAATGCATTCATCATTGTGTTTTTCCAGCAACTATTTACTCCATGCTAAATATATGCACAGGCCCACTAAACCATGTGTGAGAGATAGCATGAATCTGAGACCTAGCTTTAATCTGAAGAAATGGAGGAAAAGCACATTATACAGTACAAGTTAAAATCATAAAATACAAGAATGATCGGTGTCTTGGCAAAAGCATACATATAAATGTCAGTGATTCAGCAAGTAAAACTAACTTACTTAAATGCCCCGAATCTTCGCTTTCTCATCTAAGCAAGTGTCATATGAATTGTTAACTTGACGTAGTTGTCAAAATTAAATTTTAAAAATGCATGTGAAAGTCACTCCTTCCTCTGGAAGATGGAATAGAAATAATTTTGCCTCTCTCTCACAGTAAAAACAACTAAAAATGCTGGGTAGTGTCTATAAAACAAAATGTATGAACTCTTTGGAAGATAAAAAGAAAAAAGTAAGACTGGCTAGGGGCCAGGAACCCACAGAAATTAAAAAAAAAAAACAATCTAAATAATATATGCTTTAAAGAGGGGATCTTAATGGAAACCTAAAATAAATGAACTAAAGGAAAATGAAAATAAAACACATGTCAATCTGTTGATCTACTACTGTGGTAGTTGAAGAATCTAAACTATGTTAGGAAACTAGAGGAAGAAAAACCAATATTTTAAGACGTAGAAAGAGGGAGGGGTGCTTGGGTGGCTCAGTTGGTTAAGTGTATGACCCCTGATTGCAGCTCAGGTCTTAGGATCTCAAGGTTGTGAGTTCAAGCCCTGCATTGTGCTCCACAGTGGGTGTGAAGCCTAGTTGAAAAAAATAAAGGTAGTAGAAAGAAGGAAATAATAGAACACGGGAGTGAGTATCAATGAAATTAAAATATAAAACAATATAAAAAATCAGGGGCACCTGGGTGGCTTAGTCAGTTAAACTTCTTCCTTTTGCTCAGGTTGTGATCTCAGGGTCCTAGGATCAAGCCCCACAGCAGGCTCCCTGCTGAGTGGGGAGTCCGCTTCTCCCTCTCCCTCCATCCCTGTTCCCAGGTGCATGCTCGCTCTCTTTCTCTCTCAAATGAATAAATTTTTTTAAAAAAAGAATAAATTAAAAATCTTAAATATATATATTTTAAAAATCAAGCAAAAGCAAAAACTAGTCCCCCCCAAAAACAAAACAAAACAAAAACAAAAACAAAAAAACTGATGCCTTTACCCAGACTGACAAAGAAAAACAACAGGAAAAAACACAAATGAAAGAAAAAACATTACTATAGATACCACAGATATGAAAAGGTTAATAAGGAAATACTAGGAACAATTCTATGCCTATAAATTTGACAACTTAGATTAAAATAAATAGTCCAATTCCTTGAAAGACATAAGCTACCAAAATTCACTCAGTGGGTAATACATAAGCTGAATACTTCTACATCTATTTGAGAAATTAGTTTAAAACCATCCAACAAAGGAAATCTCAAGCACATAGTTTCTCTGACAAGTTCTACCAAACATTTAAGGAAGGCATAAAACCAATTCTATACAATCTCCTCCAGAAAATAGAATAGGGGAAAAACTTCCAAACTCATTCTATGAGGCCAGAATTCCACTAATAAAACCAAAGACTTTTCAAGAAAACTATAGAACACAGGTACCTGGGATGGCTCAGTCAGCAGAGTGGGTGACTCCTGATATGGGGGTTGTTGAGTCCAAGCCCCATGTTGGGTGTGGAGACTATTTAAAAATAAAAATCTTCAAACAGAGGGGCGCCTGGGTGGCTCAGTGGGTTAAAGCCTCTGCCTTCGGCTCGGGTCATGATCCCAGGGTCCTGGGATTGAGCCCAGCATCTGGCTCTCTGCTCAGCAGGGAGCCTGCTTCCTCCTCTCTCTCAGCCTGCCTCTCTGCCTACTTGTGATCTCTGTCTGTCAAATAAATAAATAAAATCTTAAAAAAAAAATCTTCAAACAGAAAAATTTTAAAAGCCATAGGACAATATTCTTTATGACAATAGTTGCAAAAATCTTCTATAAAATATTAGCAATCAAATTCAGCAATGTAGAAAAAAGATAATACATCATGACCAAGTGTGATCTATCCCAAAAATGTAACTTTGGTTCAATAATGGAAAGTACATCCAATATAATTAGTCATATTAATAGACTCAAGAAGAAAATCCATATGATCACATCAATAGATTATCAAGGTAAAGATACACAGCAAACCAGGAGTAGAGGGGAACTTGATAAACCAGATAAAGGGCATCTACAAAATCCTAGTATGCAAAAGACTAAATGCTTCTCTCTAAATTCATGAACAATACAAGGACATCCTCTTTCATCGTGTCTGTGGAAGAATTTATGAGCTGTCTTAAGAAGTGCCATGTCAAAAAAAAAAAAAAAAGGTAAAAGGAGTACAGATTGGAAAGGAAGAAAAACTGTCCCTCTTTGCAGATGACATGCTTGTATAAATAGATAATCTTAAAGATTCTACCAAAAGCTTCTAGAAGTTTAAAGTAAAGTAACTTTTTCAAGGGTACATAATATGAAATCAATATACAATCAACCATGTTTCTATTACCAGCAATGAACAATTGGGACTCAGTATTAAAAACAATCAAAACATGACAGTAGCACCAAAAAAAGATCACTCAGGTCGGCACTTCTCAAAAGACCAGACTCTGTGTGTTGAACACGACTATATATCAATTAAAAAAATAAAAATAAAAACAGATATCAATTCTCCCCAATCAGAGCTATTTATTTACTGCAGCCCCTATCAAGTTCTCAGTGTGCTTTTGAAAATAGATATCAATAAGATGATTCTAAAATTCACGTGGAAAGGCAAAGGAATTAGAAAAGTCAAAATTAGTTCAAAAAAGAACACAGTTGGATTTCTTACAAGACCTGAGTTCAGGATTTACTATGAAGCTACAGCGATGAAGACTGAGTTTGTTGAAAGGACAGATTCAGAAATCAATGGAATTGAGTAGGGAATCCAGAAATAGACACACAAAGTTATACAGCAAGAAGGAAGTTCATCGACTACTGGCCTTCTATATGGCAATGTGGCGTAAGTATTTCTAATACTGGAATCAAGATTCTCTCTGAAACAGTGGTTCTTTACCGATTGTGGGCACACATCCATTAGAAGGCAGGAGCTGTTGTTTTGTTCATTACTCTTCCCTATTCTAAGGCTGGAGTTAATTCACCAAATTCCAGTTTGCCATCCACTAAGGACATGAACTTGGGGAGGGAAACTTCTCTCAGTTTCCTCTCCAGTAAAATGGGAGGTAATACTACATACTCAGTGAGATTGTGTTGCAGATTAAATGACATAATGTACATAAGGCAATCGGCAGAGCAAATGAAATATTGCGAACTGCCTTAAATGTTAGCTGGTGGCCTTATTAGGTTAGGGGTCCTATGGTGGACATTTGACATTTGTGTGCAAGTCATTATTGACGAAGAATTCTCAGAAAAATGGGAGTAAGGGAAGTAGGGTAGGGCAGAGGAAGTGGCTAAACAAGACTGGAATCCCATTCAGTTTGATTCCAAGGGGGCTTGGAAGCACAAAGTGCATCAGAGAAACAGCCCCACTTTAAGGAAAAGGAGCAAGATTCTTGTATGAAGTGAGTCCATCCTCAGCTGTGGTCCCCTGGGAGTGTAAGTGGGCGGCTTCTGGGTGGCAGTCAAGAATTCCCTGGAGGAAGGGGTGAGCTGGAAGCAATAAGCACTCAGAGAAGCTGGAGGAAAGAACGTACCCACCCTTGACACTCACTGAAAGCATCCCAACATTTTATTGTGATCATCTGATTATTAGTCCAAGAGCATAAGTGTACAACGCTATGGTTTTAAAGACAGTGCAATGGAACGAAGCCAGCTTATAGAGTATCTCTCCCCCAAGTTCAATAGAAAGATCACATTAGCAGGAACAAAGAAGCACAATATTATTCAAACACAATGGCAAATGACAGCGACAGAAGATTTAAGGAATCAGTCTAGTTTATGACCCTCCCTGTCCACCTTCTACACTCTTAGGGGAAATAAAAGCGGAACAATTCTTAAAGACCATAACTGGCTCAATGATGTCTTCTACTTCAGAGAAAATGCCACTGTGCTGGTATTTCACCAGAGGCAGAAAAGAAAGCCACGAAGTTTGTCCTTTTTTCCCCAGCTAGGAGGAAAGCTAGAAAGGGAAGTTTGAAGGATGGTAAACACCAAGAGTTCAATACTGTCAATAAATGAGAAGTAAAGGAGATGAAAAATTAAAAATATCTCCCCAAGAACCAGGAAGTGTGGAGAAAAAAACCTGGTGATGCCTGGCTGTAGTCCTCCTGGTTCCTCCCACTGCCAGAAAACAAAAAGAAAATGGTGGCCAAACCCACGTGTTTTGCCAGTGTTTGCCTGTCATTATCAGGAAAGGGGATAGGGAAGTTGCTAGGAATGTGCAAGTGCCTAGTGATGATAAACCATCTGGGCAGAGGCCAGACTCTCTCCATTCAAAACAATTACCTTAAAATCAAAAAATCAAAAATAATAAAATTATGGAATCGCCTCCTGCCAAAAACAAAACCATTTTATAAACTGATTTCTATCTCTTCAGCTTTCAGTGGTCCTTTAATTACCATGCCATCTCTGCCATTGCCCCCGTGCCTCTGCAGCTGATCTTGCTAAGGTCAGCAATAACGTGCCAGTCCCCAAAGCCAACGGATGACCTATTTCGGACTTGATAGAATTTGGCCTCTGAGCGACAGTGGACACCGGCAGTGACAACCTCCTCTATCCAAGCCTTTCTTCCGGTGTTGTCCATGATACCATTCTTTTCTGGTGTTGCTCCAACCTCCCAGGGGCTGCATTTCAGGCTCTGTCAATGGCTTCTCGTCCTTAACCCCGAACCTCAAATGCTGGGGTCTCTCAATGCTTTGTCAAGTCCCATCACGTCTTTCCCTTCACATTCTTGCCAGCTCCTGTCAGGCACTCCCAAGGCCTCAGTGTCCAGCTGAGTGGGATACAAAGTGTGGGTAAGGAACAGGTCAGTTAAGAGCGAGAGAAGAGCATCCCAAGCAGGACAATAAGGCATATTTGAGGAAATAAATGAACTGTAATAATCATGAACATTTACTGAATCCTTGCTATGTACTAAGCAAACCCTACGTGTTTTCAATATATGAAATTGCTTAGTGCCAACAACCTACGAGTCACTTCCTCAGCCCCACTGACAGATGCATAAACTGGGCCACGGAGAAGTTAGGTAATTTTCCTAAACGATTTTCCAGGGAACGGCGGAAGCCGGGCTCCCAAACCTGACCTCCCATACTGAAGCTGAGGGGAGAGTGCTGGGAGGGGCTGTGGACCTGCTCCTCTTGCCCACACGTCCCCCAGCCCCCCAGCACCCCCTTCATGCTGCCAGCACTGACTGCTACTTCAGGAATAGGTTTAAATTTGATTCCTTCAAGGAAGCCCTCTCCCTGACCACCTCAGGCTCAACTTTCCACTGTTAGCCATTCATAAAGCTTTTCCTACCTAATTCCTCTTATTCTCCGAGACGCAACACAAATGTCATCTCCGGGATGCTTTCCCTGATGCTCTCCCAAATAGATTAGATTTCACGGCAATAGCCTTCGTCCCACTTACACTCAGTGACTCAGTACCTGTGTCCCACTCAGTTCTAATCTCCCTGAGGCAGGGAGCGAGTCCAGCTCATTCAACACATTATTACCGGCAAATAAATCCTGACAGGCAGCAGAAAGCAAATAAATATTTCTTCAATAAATGAAATTCAAGGGGCGCCTGGGTGGCTCAGTGGGTTGAAGCCTCTGCCTTCGGCTCAGGTCATGATCCCAGGGTCCTGGGATCGAGCCCCGCATCGGGCTCTCTGCTCAGCAAGGGAGCCTGCTTCCCTTCCTCTCTCTCTGCCTGCCTCTCTGTCTACTTGTGAGCTCTCTCTCTGTCAAATAAATAAATAAAATCTTTAAAAAAAAAAAATAAATGAAATTCAACTAAAATACTAGCAGTAAAAGAACATGGTTACTATCATTAATGAGTACCCAGTACGTGCCAAGGATAAAGGGGGTTATTTTCATAAGGCACTGCTAATCTTCCTAACTACCCTGCAAGGGGAGGGGCATGAATTTAATATTAAAAGAGAATAACAGGATGCTCAGAGCAAGTAAACATTTGCTTAGATCAATGAAAAAGGTAATAGTTCTAGTCATGTCGGGCTTATGTGCCATGTCCTAAGCTAAGAGCAATTCTCATCAGACACCTAGGACAAAGAAATTGCTATCGTCATGTTACAGATAGAGGAACGGAAGCTCAGAATCAAGGCAACCTGCTGAAGATCAAACCTCTGTGTATGGATGCGGAAGAACAAAGAAATGAACTCAGGACTCTGGGATCCTAAGCCCGGCTCTTTCCACTGTGCAAAGGCTGTTACTCCTCCGATGATGGGTGCTCAGGGAGCTACTTCGTGCTGATCAAGTGTTCATGGGCAATGAGCTACCTTGTTGATCAATTTGTTTTTCCTTTCTTTCTCCTAATCAAGACATAAATAATGGATGAATGCAATGTGTTTGGTAAAGCATTTCCAAGTATGGGTGTATCTGGCAAAGGTATCAAACGAGGTGTTAAATGGACCGGGATGGGGGGGGCGGGGGGACACTTGATGACTATTGGAGTAGGAGACCACTTTTCTACTGGGAGAGTGAAATTTTTAATTTGGAATCTTGTTAAAGATTCCAGGTCTCCCAAGCAGTTGATCTTTAACCGTGCTACTGAACAGGAATTATTTCTTTGCCACATATACTGTCCGGCTACGTAATTGCTTTGTATGAGGTGTAATTTGCAGACAGTAACGTGCTGAAGATCCGTAACACAGAGGATAGTATTAAGGACGTTCTTCATAACGTATCTAGCAAAGGTGGTGATGAAAATGTGTTATGGTTAAAGGTTTTAATCACATCTCACGTAGATGATTACCTAATTATCATTCCAAAGTCTTTGCAACTTTTAATTTAGCCTCATGCATTTTTAAAATGACAGCTAAAAGAAATCACCTGGCCAGAATACTAATAAAGAAGGTTATCATCTACCTCGAATGACACAAAAGCAAGAAAGGATTTTACATGTTAGTACAGCATAAATGAATGGCAGAAAATCGACACAAACGCACGCTTTGCAACCTCATCTTCAAACCCATTTTAGGGGACTACATGTTTTCTTTAAGTCAGTAAAGGCAAAAACAGAGTTGCCAATTAATAAGTATCCTCAATTAAACTCATAATGGTGTATATGTCAAATCGCAAAGGGAAAAATAAAGATTAAGGTAGAAACAGTTCTTACTAGGGAAAAGGACAAACATGCACATCCTTACCTATCAAGCCTTGGTGTGGCTGTGAATATTAAAGAGGAAGGTATTTGAGTCTTGGGAAAAGAGTCCCCAGATGTATTTAATTATCCCCATAGTTGGCAAAGGTGCACCTTGAATTACAATTAACCCTGTTCACACCCACAATATCACCAGTCATTAAGTGCACAATGGGTGGCTGTTTCTCCTAGCACCTCTTAGTTCTTTAATTAATTCCTCTATAGGCTGATCTACCAAACTCTGATCAATAAGAGTGTAAGAGCCCAGGGGAGCTACCTTGCCTTCAGCACACGGCCAAAGAGTTAGCTTTTGCAAAGCTCAGTATCTGATAGTTAAGATCAGGGAAAAAAATCTGGCTGAAATGAAATATTTTCAACATCTATTGACATTTGAAACTAGTTTGCTTTGTGACCTTTCATGACAAAACGATTTCAACCAGCGTACCGGGGAATGACACGCCCTGACTCCCATTATGGAATGAGGTTAAGCAAGGGGAGAAGGAAACATGTGCCCTAACCAGTACCTCAAGTGGCAGAGATTACTTAAACTGGATTTCCTTGGGGAGGCAGCTACCAAGGGACACTGGATAAGCTCTGAGGCAAGCTTCTGGCTTCCACATTAGCAGACGGGTTCCATTCGAGGTGTAGGTGTCTTGAAGCTCTGATCCTAACAAGTGCCCCTGAACCACCCGATATCCGTGTGCCCACATTTACACAAATTCTTTCTCTTAGTCCAGCTAATTAGCGTCTCTTCCAATTTCACCCAATGCCCTCCCCACTGCAGACAGTATTGCTTGTAAGTAATAGCTATGTCCTTACTAGGTCCTTACTAGCTGCTTTAACATGCAGTTCAGGTCGACAAATATTTCCTGGTCGACTAGTAAGTGTGGGGATCGGTGCAGGAGACACAGAAATAACGACTGGGGGAAAGAGTCCAAGGGTCCGATCGGAAGTCCTCTGTTGCAGCTGCTTACAACAGGTGAAAAGTCAAACACTTCTGAAGCAATTCGTCAGGAAAATGGCAATTTGCTAGCATCCCACGCCTAGGACCCCGAGATCAGGACCCAAGCTGAAGGCCGTGGTTGAACCCACTGAGCCACCCAAGTGCCCCGCTCATTGACATTTTGTGTCTTAGTTCCCAGGCTGCTTCAAGCGTGTCCCCAACAGAGCTGTGGCAAATAAACCGGGAAATCAGTTACATGCGCAAACCTGTGGCCCCACCCAGACGCGCGGAATGAATTCTGATGGTAGAGTTCATCAATCTGGAATGCATCAAGCCCCCTCTGGCGGTTCTGAGGCAAACTCAAGTTTCTGTGAAAACCCGTGCCCTGCTTCTTGCTCTAGGCCTAGCTGTTAAATCTTTTCTCTTTTAGTTTCTGATTCACAGCCAGGCAGGCCCCAGCAGCACTGGTTCTGACCCAGCTCCTGATTCAGCTTCCTTATAGATCAGACACCACAAGACATAAGGTCAAGTGGCTTCCACCCTCCCAGCTGAGCCCAGCCTCAAGTTCATCTACCAGCTGAGCGCGGCCGTATGAATGAGCCCAGGTTTGAGCAACAGAAGTGCACAGGAAACGCACACGATCATGGTACAAGATAATGCATATTTCTTTAGGCCACTAAGTTTTGGGGTTATTTTAATACAGTGGTAACCGAACCATGGTGCCTGGACTATATACGGAAGAGAGCCATTGAAGAGCTTTTAAGAGAATAATAGGATCAAACTGACATTCTTCAAAGATTACGCGAGCTACACTACAGAGGAAAGGTTGGGAGAGGAAAACAGGAAGAGGAATTAGCAAATTTATGCAGATATCACTCCCCCAATCAGGGCTATCTAATATATCATTTACTTGTGATTGTATTATGTAAGATTAGGTGTAATTATAACCCCAAATAACTGGAAACTCATGGAATGTGCCCGCAATGTTTAAGGAGGCAGGAAAGAGCACGTTCAGCCCATTTAATAAACCCGTCGCATCTTCTTTTCCACTTTTCTTGGTGGAACTATCTCACAACCCGAGAAAGGGAAATGGTTGTGGTTTTTTGTCTTTTTTTTTTTCCTTTTTTTCTTTTTAAATTTTCCAACACAGCCCACAGATTTGTGTTACTTCCTTCATATACTATATATGTGATTTATTGGGATAAGTGTGTACACCTAATTACTTACTGTGTTTATCATAATAAATCATCAGTGATAATGCGGGAGAGAGTACGACAGAGGCAGTAATACTAATCTGATCTAGACGAGAGATATGTCATCACAGGTACAAGGCGAGGCCCCGAAATGAGACAAAACCAAGTTTAGGGGCGCCTGGGTGGCTCAGTGGGTTAAAGCCTCTGCCTTCGGCTCAGGTCATGATCCCAGGGTCCTGGGATGGAGCCCAGCATCTGGCTCTCTGCTCAGCGGGGAGCCTGCTTCCTCCTCTCTCTCTCTCTGCCTGCTTCTCTGCCTGCTTGTGATCTCTGTCAAATAAATAAATAAAATCTTAAAAAAAAAAGTTTAAATCCCAGGTCCATCCACATCTTAAAAAACTATGTCACCTTGGGCAAAGTAAGCATCTTTCCAGTCTTCATTCTCTATACGTGATGGAATAAACAATGAGATAATATACTTTAAAAGATCTTGGCACAGTGCCTAGGAAATGCTTAGGATACAGTAAATGGCAGATGATATTAAGAACAGTCTCTCAATACAGGGTTTGCCCACTCCGGGCCTTAGTTACCTCATCCGTAATTTGAGGACCAGGGGGCCTGTCAAGCTATATTGTTTCAGAAATTTAAGAATACTCCTAACGTTAATTCATTTTCTACATTTCCATTCCTTCGGAGTAAAGTGCAATACTTTGCCTCTCATGGTGATTTTCCACGTGAATAACAAGCAAAAGACAGAAACAAGTATTATTGCCACATTTCCTTGAAAGCTGTTGGAAATACATTTTCAACAGTTGTATAATGCTTTACAGAATATTTACTCACCGACTTTCCTTGGACTATGGTTTTCTTTGTTTCAAGAGCTCTTTCGTGTTAGACATGATTTACACTAGTGGAAAAGGTAGTGGCAGGTTCTGAAATTTATACTCAACAAGGTGCTCTTTAGAGATTTTCCTTATCTAGTCTTACCGATATCAAAGTCAGATGCCTAATCTACAATTCCCAGATTCAGTCCAGTTTATTTTTTAAAAAGGATCAGTAGTCAGCAATCATCTAAGCCAGTGCCTGAGGAGCTGTTGGTAATAATATGTTGCATCTCCCTGTTAGGAGTCCAGCTGAGTGTCTCTATAGATCTTCACAGTGAAGGCCATCTGAAGCTCACGCCTGCCTTGAAATTTGCTTCTTTAAAAATTCCCATCGTTTGCTTTCAATAGACTTGTTGCTATAGGAAATAGCAGTTTGTTACATCAAAACAGTCACATCTGGGCAGTTGAGCTCTCAAGCATGCACCTTCTACATGAGCCAACTGTCGTGGCTCAAATGACCACATGATTCCAAGACTTGGGCCACATATTCAGGTCTTTATACAGCAAGAATGGAGAACAATCCAAGAAGATAGGGCCCTGATCTATGGAAAATGATGCAGGGACGTAGGCCTTGGATTTTCTGTTTTGGGAAGACATCGTTTATTTATTCAGCCATTCAACCATCCATTCTTCTAAAACACACATTTAATCGCGCCACTGCGCGCTACAACATCTCAATCCTTCCACCAGTGCCCCCAGCTACAAAACAATCAGAGCAACCATTTCCTCCGAAATAGAATCAAAAAACTCCTTAGAATTGACCTATAATGTTTCTTCCATCTCTCCCGACCTACTTCCTAAACTCAATCTTTGCCACAAATCTCTAAGCTCCACCCACAGTGTCCCAATACCTTTGCAGATGCTGTTTCCTTTTCTTGAAATAACCCCCACTCTGCTGTTTTCCCCGAGGTTGCCCTAGTAAGTTATGTGCCAGCTTCTGCGCTCTAACACATTAGGGGTGCGCACCAGGTAGGAAGCAGTGATGGAAAATAAGTCAAATCGAACAACAGTTGTAGATGGCGAATAAAGCCTACATGGAAACTACATCCGGTCAAAGGGCTGAAGGTGGAACAATGATTCATTAAACCCAGACATTAAACACAGACCTTATACCCTTAACAAAGTTACTCAGCATGGATCACTGACTTAAATTTAAAAGGCAAAACTATAAAACTGCAAGAACACAACACAGAAGAATACCTAGATGACCTTGAGGATGGCAATGACCAAAGATAAAACATCAAAGATATGATCCATAAAATAAATACTTGATAAGCCGGATTTCATTAAAATTAAAATCTTCTCCTGGGAAAAACAATGCCCAGAGAATTAAAAGACAAGCCACAGGCTGGGAGAAAATATGTGTCTTACAAAAGACACACACCCATAAGTACTCAGGTGGCTCAGTTGGTTCAACATCTGAACTTGATTTTGGCTCAGGTCATTATCTCAGGAGGCTTGCATTGGGCAAAGAGCCTACGTAAGAGTCTCTCTCTCCCTCAGCCCCTCCCCCCCAACAAAACAACAACAACAACAACAATGAAAAACACAAAGGACACATCTGATAAAGGAATGTTATCCAAAATATTCAAAGAAACTCAACAGGGAAAACACCTGATTAAAAAATGGGCCAAAGATGGGCATAACAGATGATATACACATAGAAGATGACAAACAAAACAACGTATGAAAAGATGTTCCACATCACAGGTCATGGGGGAAATACGGTTTAACAACGATGTGATAGATACTACCACACACATATCAGAATGGCCCAAACCTGGGCCAGTGATAATACCAACCACTGGCAAGGATGTGAAGCAACAGAAACTCTAATTAATTACGGATGGGAAGGAAAAATGGCACAGCTAGTTAGGAAGACGGTTTAGTGTTGCTATGAAGTGAACATACTCTTTCATATTATAAAGCAACCATGCTCCCTGGTATCTGCCCAAAGGTGTTGAGAGCTTATGTCCGCGTGCAAAATCCTGCACATGGATGTTTATGGCCGCTTTATTCGGAATGGCCCCAACTTGGAAGCAACTAAGATGTCCCTCAGTAGGCGAATAAATAAATGAGCAGTGATACATCCAGAGAACAGAACATATTCCAGCCGAAACAAGAAATGAGGCTTCAAAACATGAAAAGACAAATAAGGACCCGATGCGCATATTACAAAGTAAAAGAAGCCAATATTTGAAAAAGCTACATACTCTAAGATTCCAACTATATGAAAACATTCTGAGAAAGAAGAAGTTATGAAGTCAGTAAACAGATCAGTGGTTGGCAGGGGGTAGAACTTCAGGAAGGAATGGATAGGCAAGGGCACATAGACGATATTTAGGGCGTTGAAAGGATTGACTACGATACTATAAAGGTACATATATGTCCTTACACATTTATCAAAACCTGCTAAACATACAACACCAAGACTGAATCCTAACGTAAACTGTGAGCATTTATGATGTGTCAACATAGGTTCATCAATTGTAACAAACACCCCAAGCTGGTGCGGGATGTTGATAATGGGAAAAGCTATGCACATATAAGGATGGGGGCCATATGAGAAATTTCTATAATTTCCTCTCAATTTTGCTGTGAACCTAAAACTGCTCTAAGAATATAAAGCCCTTAATAAAACAAAACAAAACAAAACAAAAAACACACCACTCATATTTCAGAAACTAACCATAGCATGGATTCAAATTTGTGATATGATACAAGTAGTAATGTCTAATTCACAGAAGAGTTAGTCAATAAATTTTAAAAAGTTAAATTACTCACTTAGCAAACTAAGTCATAATTAAATTTCAGAATTTTTACACATAAAACAAAATACAAAATCATAAAATACAGAGTTATAAATCTTTCCTATGTAAAAATGATAGAAAAACATTGATTTTTAAACAAATGATTTAAATTTGGGGGGTGGGGGTACGGAGGGATAGAGGAAGACAGAGAAAAAAAATCTTAAGCAGGCACCATGCCTAGTGCAGATCCCAACCAAGGGCTCAATCTCATGACACTGAGAGCACGACCTGAGCCAAAATCAAGAGTTGGACGCTTAACCGACTGAGCCACCCAGGTGGCCCTGATTTTCAAAAAAAATCATTAAACAAGGATTTTTGTATCATTAAATATATCAAAATGTTGATATATTTAAATACTTTGGAAACATCTTTTTATGTCTGTTTGTGTGTGTGTGTAAGAAGATAAAAAAAAAACAAAGAAAAAACTGGTAAAATCTTTGCAAAGATATAAAGATATTACAAGGGTTTTTAAAAACATTTAATTTACAGGGTGCCTGGGTGGCTCAGTGGGTTAACCCTCTGCCTTCGGCTCAGGTCATGAGCTCAGGGTCCTGGGATCAAGGCCTGCATCGGGCTCTCTGCTCCGTGGGGAGCCTGCTTCTCCCTCTCTCTGCCTGCCTCTCTGCCTACTTGTGATCTCACTCTCTCTCTGTTTCAAATAAATAAATAAAATCTTTAAAAAAAAAACATTTAATTTACAAATACATGCAAGTCATTAAAAAACCCTAATACAGAGGTGCCTGCATGGTTCAGTTGGTTAAGCCTCTGACTCTTGGTTTTGGCTAAGGTCATATCTCAGCAGTTTGGGATCAAGCCCTGTTTAGGGATCATCATTCCTCAGGGAGTCTGCTTGGGATTTTCTCCCTATCCCTCTCCCTCTGCCCCTCCCCTAGTTTGTGTGCTTGCTCTCTCTCTCTCTAAAATAAATTTAAAATCTTAAAATAAATAAATAAGTAACCCTAGGGTGCCTGGATGGCTCAGTTGTTAAATGTCTGCCTTCCACTCAGGTCATAAACCCGAAATCCTGGGATCAAGTCCCACATTGGGCTCCCTGCTCAGTGGGGAGTCTGCTTCTCCCTCTAACCCTCGCCCCACTTGTACTCACTCGTGCTCTCTCTCTCTCAAATAAATAACCTTTAAAAATAAAAAAAAGCTCTAATGCATAAATAGAAAATGAAAAAAGAATAGCAACAGCCAATTCACATAAAAATGAATGTAAATTCTTTATATCCTAATGCTTAAATTGAGAAATCAATAAAATGTAGATGAAATAAGAACATAATTTCCTTATTAAAATAGAAAGTCGAATATATTAGTAAAAATATAGCTAAAGTCACTCTCCTACCACAAAAGTAGTTGGTATTAGTCTGCCCCAGCTGCTGTAACAAAATGCCACATTCCTTAAAAAGCTAAAAATAAAAATAGCATGAGTCAGTAATTGCACTACTGAATATCCAACCCCCGCCCAAAAAAAAAAAAAAAAAAAAAAACAAATTTGACAAGATAAACGGAACCCTATGGTTATGGAAGCATTATTTACAATAGCCAAGATATGGAAGCAACCTAAGTGTCCATCAATGGATGAACGGATAAAGATGGAGAGTGGTGTGTGTGTACACATATACATACAGTGGAATATGACTCAACCATAAAAAAAGAATGCAATCTTGCCTTTCGCAAAAATATGGGTCGACCTAGAAGATACCATGCTCCATGAAATAAGTCAGACAGAGGAAGACAAATACCATATGATTTCACTTATATATGGAATCTAAAAGACAAAAATAAATGGACAAACAAATAAAAAGCAGAAACAGACTCGTAAATGCAGAGAACAAATAGTGGTTGCACAAGGTGGGAGCAGGGAGATGGAGGTATAGGCTTTCAGTTCTGGAATGAGTAAGTCATGGGGATGGAAGCCACAGCACAGGGAATAGAGTTAATAGTACTGTCATAGTGGTGGTGGGGGGGTGACAGACAGCAGCTACACTTGTGATGAGCCTAGCAAAGTGTGTAAACTTCTCCAAAAACTATGTTGTACACCTAAACTAAGGCAACACTGTGTGCCAAGTAGAGCTCAATTAAAAAATCGTTCACAAGCAAACTTTCTCTCTGTCATGGGCCTCTATGAGGCATAATCAGAAACACTTATAAATACATTTTTAAAACTTGACCAAAAAAAGTTTTTTGACAAAATGTTTGACAATCACTGAGTTTTATATCTATGATACTTTGGAAATTTTTTCTAATGATAACTCTTTTAATATATCTTCAAAACATAATCCTTTTCTACTAGAATTTGAGACATTCAAATATCGAGCACCATGAGATGTATTGGAAGAGCAGAGAAATAAAAAATACATATTCTGATGCCAACTTCTAGCAAAGAAAACAGCCCCATGCACAAATGCCTGTACTACAGCACTAACATCAGAGTTACTCTTGGACCCAGGATTTTACTATCTTAGATATTTTTGGTAGTACAAGTATTGTTATAGTAATTTACAACAGTTATGAATGAGCAATGCATCAAAGTTCCCATATCTTATTAGTCCCCATGCAAATGACTGAAGGAATCCTTTTTACTTTTGGGTAGATATTATTGGGTAGATATTATGTATTTCTTATATAATCTGACTATAAGAGGAAATTATTCTCTGCCGCATATGACATTATCAGGACTACTTCCCTGAATGCAGCCCTGATCTGAAGACAGACCAGCATTCAGGGGCCCAGTCCAATCATTCTCTTCTGTCGGAAAACACAGATTATATATTAGGCATAATTAATTACCCTGATGACCCTAAAGCAAAGCCTTTAAAAAGTCCTTAAAATGTGCCACATCATCGTTTATGGCCTATATTAAGCTTGACCCAACTCTTGTCTGCGGTAGTGGGCTCTGAACTGTCCTGTTGGGGTCGTCTGTCACCAGAGCAGCTGACACTGCAGCCTTGCCACAAGACCTCTCCCTCTACCTCCTTTCCAGAAAGTGGAAGGAAGTGATCACCACTTGAAACTCACTGATGTCCTAGCATGACCACATGCGCACTCCAAAGGCAGGCATGTAATGCTCTTTGGTAGCTCTGTGTTGTAAAGGTAATTGCCCTTATACCAAAGAAGGAAACTGAGGCACAGAAAGGTGGAACATGTACCAAGTCACTTGCCCCATAGCTGAAAACTGGTAGTATCAGGTGTGTAACTAGGTCTCTCCGGCTCCAAAGTGTTGCTCCTTTTCAAGTGCTTCCGGCTAATCAGTAATTTAGGTGATGTGTCAGAGAGGAAGTCTAGAAGGGAGTACACAAAGGAAGAGGGAGCAAAGACAGGAAGAAATAGCTTCCTGCTTCCTTCAGGATCTTCTTGTGAATTTACAGGTGCATTTGTATTAACGTTCCTGGTTTCCAATTTTGCGTCCTAGCTATTTTTTTTCCTGTGTAAATTATTTCAAAAACATAGGTGAACACTGCGAGTGATTAGCCCTTGTAGCTTCCTTCCTGAGTTTCAAAGGACTCCACAACCATTAATTACTCACCTCCATCTGGAAGGCAAGGCAGGAATTATTGCCTTCATTGAACCAAAGGAAACCGAGAGGCCAAGGAGTTCCCTGAGGTCCCCACAGCAAGCAAATGATCGAGTGAGTCAAGAATTAGAAAGCATACTTCCTAATTTCAACTCTATATTTAGACAGTGACTTTCTAATTTTCTGGTAGAAGAAGGGCAGTACTGCTAACAATGTGCAGCTAGTATTCTGCCTATCACTCAGAGGAAGGCATGTTTGTTAGAGATAGGGAAGACGAAGAGAGAGGAGCACAGACACAGGAGCGCAGAGACTGCTTTTGAATAAAAGGAATGAACTGTCATATTCCTTGTAGGGGGCAACAGGGAGCTTTGTTGGGAAGAAGGGAAAACTCAAGCTAAATGGGAAAATACAGGCCAGGAGGCAAGCAAACAGACCAGCAGTCCAGAATTTTCATCACACCACAGGTGCTGCTGCCCAGCGGACGGAAGTGTAAGAAGGGAGGGCTATCGAAAAAGAGACAGATGCGGGATTTCAGAACTTTGACTCAAGTGCATCTTTGCTCATCACCACCGGAGTGTTCCTGGAACATCTCCAGCAACTTTAAAGAAAAACTAAATGAAAAAAGATACATCATGCAAGAAGGGAAAAAAGATTATGAGGGTCTATTCAGTAGAGAACCAACCTCGCCAGGAGTAGAAAATACTAAATTAGCAACCATGTAGAAAGACTGTAATCCTTTCTCAGAGGTTATTAAAAAAAAAAAAGAAAGAAAGAAAAGAAAAGAAAAAGAGGTTATTTCAATGTGGTCTCATGTGCTGGTGATAATCTCTAATGTAAAGCAATTGTTTCATACTCAGGAGCTAACTCAGGACCAAGGGACACATAGTATGCACTCATTAAATAATTTTCTGAAATGAAAGGATATTTGAAAAATTGAATAAATGAATTATTTTGGTATTCCCAAATGATCCACATATTTCCAAATACTTGCATTCTCAAATCTCCCCCCTCACTCCCCACCTGCCTCCAGAACACAGCTATAAAGTTAAAATTCAATTTTGGAACTGTTTTATTGACTAAATAAATTAGAATATGTCCATGCTGCAGAATACTGTAGCTACTAAAAGAATATAGAAAATCTATGTGTAATGTCTTGGGGAAAGAAATGTATAAAACACGTTAAGTTAAAAAAAAGAAAGTAAATGGAAAAGAGTATGCTTAGGGTGAACCTGTTTGGCTTTTTAAAGAATCCATATTCATTCTGTGATGCAGGGCGCCTGGGTGGCTCACTTGGTTGAGTGTCTGCCTTCAGCGCAGGTCATGATCCTAGAATCCCAGGATTGAGTCCCACATCCAGCTCCCTGCTCAGCAGGGGGTCTGCTTCTCTGTCCTTCCCCCTCTTATGCTCCCTCACTCTCATTGTCTCTCTCTCAAATAAATAAATAAAATCATTTTTAAAAATTAAAAATTAAAAAGAAAAAAAGAACATGTTGCACAGTATATGCATATAACTTAATTAGGCACCCAACCCATCTACAGATTTCTTTTTTTTTTTAAGATTTTATTTATTATTTATTTGACAGACAGAGATCACAAGTAGGCAGAGAGGCAGTCAGAGAGAGAGGAAGGGAAGCTGGCTTGCTGCTGAGCAGAGAGCCCGATGTGGGACTCAATCCCAGGACCCTGGGATCATGACCTGAGCCGAAGGCAGAGGCTTTAACCCACTGAGCCACCCAGGTACCCCCAGATTTATTTTCTTAATCTGCCAACCACGGGACAATTCAACAAAGAGGAAATATGGGGGACACAGAAGCACATTAAAATACGGTCATCAGTAGACATCGGGGAAATGCAAAGTAAAACCATGATGAAAGGACGTCTAGATGGCTCAATCGGTTAGGTGTCTGACTCTTGGTTTCAGCTCATATCATGATCTCAGGGTTGCAAGATCTAGCGGAGTCAGGATGCCTGTTCAGCTGGGAGTCTGCTTGAAATTCTCTCTCTCCCTCTAACTCTGCCACTCTACCCACTTCTCAGATAAATAAATAAATAAATCTTAAAAAAAAAAAAGATGCTATAGTTCTGCACACACACTGGGTACCTACAACTAAAACTTATCGCAATAGCAGATGCTGGGGAGGGTGGGGAGAAACAGGACCTTTCATTTTTTGCTGATAGGAAGGCAAATTGGTAAAGCCATTCAAGAAAAATTTGACAGCTTATATAAGGTGAACATTGAGGAACCTGGGTGGCTCAATCAGTTGGGCAACCAACTCTTGATTTCGGCTAGGGTCATGATCACAGGGTCATGGGATCAATCCCCGTTTGTCAGGCTCCTCACTCAGCAGGTAGGCTGATGGAGATTCTCTCTCCCCCTCTTCCTCCGTCCCTTACCCTGGCCGCACACACTCTCTCTCTCTCTCTCTCTCTCTCTCTCTCAAATAAATCTTTAAAAAATAACTTAAGAGGCTCCTGGGTAGCGTGGTCAGTTAAGAAGCTGTCTCTGGATTTTGGCTCGGGTGGTGATCTCAGGGTTGTGGTATTGGCCCCACGCTGGGCTCCGTGCTCAGAACGGAATCTGCTTGTCCCTTTTCCTCTGCTCTGCCCCCCGCTGGCTCTCTCACTCTCTCTAAAATGGATAGATAAAATCTTTTTTAAAAATTAATAAAATAAAATAAAGGTGAACATGCATATATCATGTAATCCAGAAATTCCAATGCAAGATATTGACTCCAAAGAAACAAAACCTTATGTTAACATAAATTCCAGCAGACAAGTATTTATAGATGCTCTATTTAGAATCTCTGAAAACTGGAAATATTTCAAATGACCTTCAAAGGATAAATGGATAAATGAATTGCAATACAGCTATACAACGGAATAGTACACAGCAGCAAAAACAAAACAAAACAAACGCTGGATACACACATAGACAATACAGACAATTTGGATGAGTGTCATAGGAATCATGTGGACTGACCAAAGCGAATCTCAAGAAAAAAGGACATATATGATTCCAATATATAGCATTCTTGAATAGATAAAGCTATAGTGACAGAGAACAGAGCAATGGTTACCGGGGCTGAGAGGAGAATCTAACCACAAAGGTAGCCCAAAGGAGTTTCTGAGGTAAGAGTATAGTTGTGTCTCCTGATTATGGTGGTGGCATCACAAATCTATACATGTGTTAAAATCAGTAGAACTGTAGGGGCACTGGGTGGCTCAGTCGGTTGGATGGGTGGCTCAATCCACTGGGCAACCAGCTCAGGTCATTGTTCATGGGCTGTGGGATAGAGCCTCTCATGGGACTGGCGTTGCACTCACTCTCAAATAAGTATGTAAATCTTACCTCTCAAATAAATATATAAATCTTTTTAAAAAGCCCACAGAAGTATATACCAAAAATATGGTTTTTGTAATATTAAAGGTAAAATGTTAAAAGTGAATTATTGGTCTTCCTCAGTCAACCAGTATAATTTAGATTTCAATGCCAATTATTTAGCATTGACTTTTTTTTTTTTCATAAATTTAGCTAAAATTAGTCAAAGTCATGGAGGATTCGTTCAGGTAATTATTAGTTATACTCATCCTGATGGATTTTTGAAAAAATAAAATCAACTTACCATAAGCTTCCTTTTGAAAGCTTCTGAACCATTTCAACAACCACTATTCCGCCATGTGACTCAAGGAAGGGGGGACTAGTTAGAAAAGATCCCCTCTGAGTGACGCATAGATATTTCACCATGTTTCTTTAACACATTCTTACCAGAAGTTCTATTTCCTTCATCTTTCTAGGAGCCCACCCACACAAGCACTAGAGTAACAGGTTTCTTTGTTTTTCCATGAAATTAAAGTGAAAAACCCCGTGCCTTTGTTCTCTTCTAAACAATTAAGAAGGGGGCATTCTAAACTAAGACTGCCATTCAAAATTGCATTATTTCTTAATCTGCATTGAATTCACATACATAATAAGTGATTTAAAGCTAATGATTAATTCAATGAGCATTTACCAATAACCTATGAGCTGTCCTGCTGGGGATATAAAGATGAACAGGACATGGATCCTAACCACAGGGATATCATACTCTGAGAGGGTTATGAAAAATATCAATAGGAACAGAAACCACCAGTGAGTAAGCTATTCTTGGGGTATAATTTTGTCATGAAGGGAAAAAATATTACCTTCTTTGAGTCTGAAAGGTCACTGCTGAGTGTACCTATTAAATGCTTCTTGATAAAGTATCTGTCAAGTTCAAGTAAGTTATTCACATGCTAGGTTTCATCAGATCCATGATTTTTAAATTAAATCTTTCCAAAGCTTATTACACCAGGACAGTGCTTCCCCCAGAGCCTGGTAGGATGAGCAAGTGATAACAAAATGTCAATATAGTGAATGACATATGTGCCTTTAGTTTTGGACTACTCCTTCCACCCATTTACTCTTGTCGAAATTAGAATATTCATGAATAATGATGCCATTTATTTTTCCTTTAGAAAATCATGTCCCTGAGACAATTTAGTCTCCTGACATAAAATAAACATAGTTCATTTAAGATGCATTCAACCAGTCCTCCATTATATTCCAAACACTGTGCTGGATACAAGGGACATACACATGACTAAGACAAGGGTTTCTCCTTCAGTGGCTCAAAATCTAGTGGAGAAAGTTAGACACACATGTAATTAACAGGGAAGGAGAGGGAGTGAGCATATGAAAAGCACGGTTTGAAAATTTATAGTCTCGGAGCGCCTGGGTGACTCGGCTAGTTAGGCATTAGACTCTGTTTCACCTGGGGTCATGATCTCGGGGTCATGATCTCAGGGTCATGGGATCAAGCCCCTGAGTGGGGATCCATGCTCAGCCTACAGTCTGCTTCGGAGTCTCTCTGCCCCTCCCCCACCCCACTCACATGTCTGCAGGCTCTCTCTCATTTCGTAAAAAAGATAAAAGAAAATTTA
The DNA here is from genome assembly GCF_010015895.1 of Lontra canadensis. Taxonomy (NCBI): domain Eukaryota; kingdom Metazoa; phylum Chordata; class Mammalia; order Carnivora; family Mustelidae; genus Lontra; species Lontra canadensis. Next base: position 2,343,738 of record NW_022631151.1, on the reverse strand, counting down.
TAGTGTAACATACTGAAAGCTATTACAACACTTGACAATGCGGATCTCTCACAGAAACGTTCTTGTAGCTTCTGGATACCACATATATCTGGTTCTCACCTGATCTTTACCGACCCTCTATTCTCCTTTCCCTTGCTGTCTCTGATCCTTTTTGCTCCTGTCTACTAGTGTTATGAACTGATAGTTTGTGTGGCTCCAAAATTCCTGTGTTGAAATCCTATCCCCCACCGTGATGGTATTGGGAGGTCGGGCCTTTGGAGTGATTAGATCACCAGGGCAGAGCCCTCATGAATGGGATCAGTGTCCCGATAAAGGAGACCTGGGAGAACTTCCACTCCCGTTCTGCCATGAGAAGATAATGGGACGTCTGCAGTCTACAACCCAGAAAAGGACCCTCGCCAGAGTCTGACCAGGCTAGCACCCTGAGCTCTGACTTCCAGCCTCCAGAACTATGAAAAATAAAGTTCACCTAGCCTATGGTAACTTCTTCTAGAAGCCTAAACTAAGATATGTAGTGTCCGATCCTTTGTCTTGTGCTCTGTGCCTCCCACAGGAAAATTCTCAGCAGCTCCCATGGCCCATGTTACCACATCTGTTACCACCATCTTTACCTTCTCCACAGGTTTCAGACGTATATCTAATTGACTCTTTTAGACCTTATTCATTCATCTACTCATTTGAAATTATATATCATACGTGCCTACTATGAATCAGGCACTTTTCTAGCTATGGAGGGATAGAGTGGGAAGCAATCACAGACATGGTCATTGATACTTGGACATCCCCCGGGCATCTAACCCTCAGCATACTCAAACCTGAACGAGTACATTTTCTCTCGTAAAAGGATAAGACCAGTTAACATTTCTGGAGTAGTTACTGAGAGCCCAAGTTCTGAGAGTTTTATGTTCACTAACCTCTTCAATCTCAATAGCCAATCTAGGAGAGAGGTACTATTTTATTGCTCTTTCAAAGATGAGGAAACTGAGGCAAAGGAACATGAAATGTCTTACCCAGGTTCACACAAAAAATAATTGGCAGAGCTGGGCTGTAAGTCAAGTTAGCCTTTATCCACAGTCTGAACTACCCACCGCATTCTCTCTCTTCTGGAAACTCATCCAGTATTCCTTCTCAGGGTCACCACTATCCAACCTACCATCCTTGAACTCTCCCTTTTACTTACTTTTACCCTCTCTCCTCTCCCCTCTTCTCCTTTTCCTTCCCCTCATCCCATCACCCCGCTCCCCCATCACCCCGCTCCCCCATCATCCACTCCCCCATCACCTCAGCAACCAATCTCAAAATCCTGTAAGTTTAACCTCTCTGGAGTCCCTATGGTCACAACGCCCAGCCTCTGTATCTCTAGGACATCTGCCACGAGAGCCCTCCTCATCTTTTGTCTGGGACACTGCAATTTCTTGTTCACAGACCTGTCTGTCACCTTTAAACATTGCTCACTTCCAATTCAACTTTCATAACGCTTGCATCACAATTTATCTAAAAAGTCAAAGCTGACCGCATGGCTCATTTGTATGAAAGCCTTTAATATTCCCCCTACATCTCGGGAAAACCTCAGGATATGGGGGGAACCCTTCATGATTTGGTGTCTCGCTTTCTCCCTGGCAGTGTCTCCCCCGGGCTCCATCCTCCTGGGTCAGTCGCGGGCAGCTCCAAAGCAACTGCTATTCCACACGCTTGTCCTGTCACATCCCGTATCCACGCTCTCGCCCACGCTCTTCTCTCTGTCAGAAATGCCTTTCTCCAACTCCATCTAGTTCCCTTTTGCTTGTATTTTCAAAAGTCAGTGGAAGCACGACTTTCTCTGACAGCCTTCCCTTTGGGGTCCCACAGGACCCAGTGCTTTCCTCGGTACTGCACTTGTCACTGTGTCTCATGACTGTCTATTGACTTGCCCTAAATGAGAAACTCCTAAAGATCAGAGACATTATATCCTTCATCTCTTCTATACCAGACATGTTTCTTCCCATCATGCATAGTTCTTACCTTCCAGTAGGGAGACAGGCAAACGTTCAGTAATCAGGCCGATGAATTTCAAGTTGCAGTGTGTTAAGTTTCATGAGGGAGGGACGTTGAGGATGGAAAATAAGATGCTGGCTTTTGGTCAAGTTGAGAGTTTGATACCGGGAACCCAGAAGAAGCAGAGGCCATCATCCTGGCCTTGTGAGACTTAATGCTGGAGACGTGAAACTGCTAGTACAACAGAGTAAAGCAAATGTCTTTTTTTGTGGGGGGTGGGGGTTGTATTTATTGGGGGCACTTGGGTGGCTCAGTCGGTTAAGCATCTGCCTTCAGCCTCGGTTGTGATCTCTGAGTCCTGGAACAGAGTCCCAAGTCAGGGGGGTTGCCCCTGCTCAGCGGGGGGTCTGCTTCTACCTCTACCTCTCCCCCACTGCATGCCCCGGCTCATGCTCTCTGACAAATAAATAGAATAATTTTTTAAAAAAGATTTTATTTATTTGAGAGTGCGAGGGGAGCAAGGGGAGTGGCAGAGGGAGAGGGAGAGGCAGACTCCCCACTGAGCACGGAAGCCTGACGCAGGACCTTGAGATCAAGACCCCAGCCAAAGGCAGATCCTCAACCAACTGTGCCACCTGGGTGTCCCAAAGCAAATGCCTTAAGTGCGAAGTAAGCACGTGCCCAATACAGCTTCTATAGTTCCCACACTCCTCATTACAGCTGAGAGGAGCAGCGAAGACGAAGCAAATGTGAGAGCAGCCAGAGGCTAGAGAAGAGGTTTTGAAAGAGGCAGTCCTTGAATGGTGCAAATGAGCACAGCCTGCACTGGAGCGTAGAAAGTAGTGACACCTTTTAAAGGTAAGTGACACCTTTCAAAGGTAAGTGCCCCAAAATGGCCAGTGCACTCTAGAGCCAGTGATGCTGCAATCTGCTTTCATTCCTCTTTCCCCACGCTCTCTGGTAGGCACGGTAGGTGAGAGGAGCCCGGGCTCCAAGACTGGCCCCAGGTCCCACGACAATATGAGAGAGTCATCTATTTCGCGTCCACATGGGTACAGCATTTCAACAGGTGTTCTAGCTTCAACAGATTTCCTGCCACTTTCATCTGTGATGGTTGATATGGTTTCTCAGTCCCCGAAAAAAAAACCTTTCCAAAGGAGAGGCTAGGTTTTGCTCCCCAGCCTCTCTACCTAGACTTCTATGACATGGGGACTGGCTGACTCCAGATGAACCCCGTTCAGAAGCAGCAGTCCAAAGAGACGGATTTCACTGCACATGGTCACAAAGGTAGGAAGTAGCAGGGAAGTGATTCAAAGAGCTGGAGCATGGGAGAGACGCGGAAAATGTCTGGCACACAGTAGGCGTGAGGCACATACTACCTATTAGCTCTAATTAATCCTGCCTGGAGATAAAAGGCTGAACAATACAGCCCTTTGAGGTCCCCTTCTGTGCTTTGAAATGTGATCTTTTCACAAGTAACAAAGGGTATTAGAAAGATCATGGTTTATCTCTCTAAATAGAGCCTATTATATAGTATGAGCCATCCATGTGTTGGAACTCTTTTTCTCAATTTTAGCAGAATACATTTACACGACATAATGAGTCTCTGCATAATTTTTACTTTTCTTTATGATTTAATTAGCCTCAGTCTTTTCTGTTCTTTGTTTTGACTGGTGCTCTCTCAATCTCTCCAGCTTTTTATTAGGAATACTTAGTAACACACCGTACATATTCATATGGGTGCCAAAGCTTTGACCCAGGATATTAGAGCGTATTTTCCTTTCCTTTTACATCATAAATAAGAGACTATACATTTTTAAACACTGGTGGGCTCTTGGATTCCACATGGAAGAGTGGGAATTGTGCAGATTAGTAAAAAAGCTTCTTTCCCACTCATGATATTTGACCACAATTACTATTTATTCTTATTGTGGACTGTCATTTTTGTTGAATTTTTCCTTTTCCTGAGTCCGGATTTATTCTACTCTTATGGTTTAATCTGGCAGTTGGCACATTATGGAACATGGGCCAAATCTGGCCTGCCACCTGCTTTATTAAACAGTTTTATTGAACCACAGCCATATCTATCACTTACATATTTTCTGTGGCTGTTTTTGTCCTACACTGACAGTCAAGGTGTCGTGACAGACCTATTATGGCTCACGAAGTTGAACATACTTATTATCCAAAAATTTAGAGAAAGTTTATTGACCCATGATTCAATGCATACGACTTTTCATACCACTCCATCGAATACAATCTTGGGTGAAATTCGAGAAGGGAAACATTTTCCATCATTAAAACTCGGCAATATTCTTACCATATGAAGTGACCAGTTCCCAAAATAACATGACATTCCACACTGGCAACCTGCCACTTCCCAGAAATTCTACTGAGGAAATCGCGCAATGCCTACCTGGAAAATTCTGCCGCTGGACAGTCCTGCAATGATCACTTGTCTTGTGTGACGTCATCCGATTTATAGAGTCACGAAGTTTTCTTGAAAAAAAACCAGTTTCCTGACCTTCACTTCATTATACAAAACTGGACTTCACTGCTACACCATACTTCGCCATTTCTGCTAGTCTTACTCTACTTTGAAATGTTGTACATATTTCAACAAAAAGATTTGGAAAGCAGTTGCAGATGAATTTAATGAGCCCATGAGGGAACATTTCAAACTCGTATTGCATGTGATAAATAAAGTCCAATACTGACTTTGAAAGGAATTCTAAAATTTCTAGATTCATCAGAAGGCTTCGGGAAAATGTAAAGAATAGCTAGAGAAAAGTTGTTTCAGTAGAGTTAAAGGCTATGAGCATTTTGGTGTCTCGTACCTATAATCAACCTCTATTTTCCTGAGCACACATTTCCTATTACCTCAGGCACTGCCTCTTGTGTTAGGTCTAGGAAAATATTTTCTTTATGCTGAGTCATATGAAGGCATAAATCTCGAATACGTTCCCTTCTAAAAAGAGCCACGGTTAAGAGATACGCCTTGCTCTCAGTGAAGGTGCATAATTCACAGTGATGTTACATATAAAGGATGATACACCTTAAAGTTGGATATTCTAAGTGGCATAATTACACCCAAACTTATCTAAATTTCCTTCTGCTGCCTTAAATTGATAGGTTGTCCTATCTAGTTACATGAAAACTCACAATTCCTTAAGGATAAATATTTTAAATAAACAACCTGAAAGAGGTTTTATCTATTATTTTTTGCCTGGTCAAGAGAGAATCTCACGAGTTAGTATGTATAGCTAGCTTTCATTTGTTACCTCTATCTGAGTGGTAAGGAAAGATCCAGCACAGCCAAACGCCTGTAAGTCTGAAATACATGGCACACTTGATGTGAGCATATAAAGCTGCCCTGTTTTAGGTCCTAATACATTTCCTCTCCAAGAGGCATGACTTCCTCTTTCCATCAAGTAACAAATCAACCTGCTGCTTGGCACAGCCACATTGTTACCTTTTAGAATCACAAACTTGTCTATCTGGACCTTAAATATATCAAGGGCTATTGATTCCCTCTTGTTCCTTTTGGATCTCGGGAGCATACGAAGTCTAAATGTAATAACGTGAAAGTTATAACCTTCTGGGGATTTGATTTCTAAAACAACTGAAACGTATTTTGTTGTTTTGTATGAGGTAAAGCTACACATTGATTTTGTTCTAATGTCCAGTCAATAGCCCAACACCACTTTTAAAAAACAAGTCATATGGTTGCCACGTTTTGCTGATCCATTCATGACTGTAATTTCAAGATTTTTTCTTTTAAAGATTTTGTTTTATTTTTCAGAGAGAGAGAGAGAACACAAGCATGGGGAACAGCAGGCTCCCTGCTGAGCAAGGAGTCCCACGCAGGACCTGATCCCAAGACCCTGGGATCATGCCCTGAGCCGAAGGCAGCTGCTTCTCTGACTGAGCCACCCAGGTGCCAATGTAATTTCATTATTTTTATTATTTTTATGAATTATATCAAATATATAATAGGTAAACACAGCATATATAGTTTTAATATAACCTGAATACATGGACATGTACGTGCTCACTATAACTTAAAAACATACCCGCCACACATTTGAAAACCTCATGTGTCCCTTCTTGACCGCACCCCCTTCCTTCCAATCCAGAGGTATCTACTGTCCTGAGTTTCTGTCAAACTGCCACATGCTACATATGTATTACCTACTCCAAAAAGATATATGTTGATTGGTTTTGTCATTCAATATATTATCTACATATGTGTGTGTAGATATACATATATACATATATATAATTACATACATCTAGATCTATATATAAATCTATATGATTAAATATATAAGTATATATGTAAGTATATATGTACATATATAAGTATATATGTAAATCTTTAAATATATATAAATCTTTAAATATATATAAATTTATATATATATGTAATATATATTTAAATAAAATGAATTATATTCACTCCTTTGGATTTTATTTTTCTGTTAAATACTATTTTAAAGATTCTTCTTGATGTATACAACGGTTTTCCACTGCTGGAGAATATCCCATTGTGTGACTATGCTCTGCGTTTATTTATTTTGCAGTAATTATGATTTACTTATCAATATTACTTCTTGTCTTTTCCCTCTCACATGAATGTAAGCTCCGTAGGAAGGTATATTTTTCTGTTTCTTTCACTATTGTACTAACAAGATACATAGTTCATTGCTGAAATTCAAGGAATATTAAATATCAAGTATCAAACTCAGAATGAAATTCTCCCTGATATAAATTTTTTTAATGTGCAGAAGAAACAAATCGGTATTTTGCAGGTGTCAGTATATTTTTATTAAGTGTTCAACATCATTAAGCCTAAAAAATACAAATTGAAAGCCACAAGACACCTTTCCACACCTAAAAAATAAATAAAAATTATAATAAAAATTTCCCAAAACGTGATGTAAACCAAACACACACACTCCTTATAGGGGTTTAAACTGGAAAAGGAGGAGATAAACATACCAGGTAGCCCTCCAAGTCCACTTCTAGGTCTATGTCCTAAATAAACGCTTGTACCAGGTTAACCAGTAAGAAAACACTTATCAAATAGTTTTTTCTGTCAAAAGCCAACAAAAACCACAACGAAAACAACACAGATTGTATTATTTCCTTTATTCAACAAATCTTTATTGGTTACCTACTACATACCGCTAGGCACTTCAAATGGATTAACTCACAACAATCCTAAGACGCAGGTATGAATAACATCGCCATTTCACAGGTGGGGAAAATGAAACACAGAGAAGTTAAATGACTTGCTCATTCATAGTCACAGCAATTCAGTGGAATTGCCATGTTTCCAATCCAGGAAGTCTAACTCCAGAGTCCCAAGTTCTGAAAGATAACTTCTGAGAGTAACAATTCACCCAAGAGTGCGAGAGAATTCCAAGGTTACTCAAGATGGTCTTCACTGTAATGATGCTTGAGCACCAAGCAAACCACTTCCAGTATATTTCTCTACCATCTCATTGACTTAATCTGATTTATCACACAATTACATGAGATGTGTATTTTGAATGGCCCAGACCATCTGGTTGCTCTTTGTAAGGCACAACCCGAACTGAAGTTCTCCTGCCAAGTGGGGTATTGGGCTGGATTGTCTCTAGAGGGCTATTCCAGCCCCAGGGTTTTGTGATTGAAGTTTTATATCAAGAAGATTCTTTATTTCATCAAAAATGAAAAAAGTGTATCTATTAACACCCTGTAATATCCCTCAGGCTATTTCAGTTTAAAAAAAAAAATTATGAAACTTGCGGAGTCCTCACTGCTAAATTCACTAAATTTAAATTTTTAATTTTAAATTCACTTTTAAATTCACTGCTGGAATGTAGATGTGTCTCAGGGCACATCGAAACAACAATTTCCTTCAAAGGGAAACAAAACTCCTTTAATTTTTTTGGCAATCATTCATTCTTGCCTGCTTCGACATGAATATATAATGATTACGCACGCATTTCACTATTATTACCATTATCACTCATTGCTTCCATTTACATTTATATGGTTTATGAACTTTTCAAAATAAATTCAAACCCATTAACTCCTTTGAACCTCACAAAAACCCTTCAGGCGTTTTAGGGCCGGGAATATATATGTTTCCGTTTTTTAGATCAGTAGTATATTGAGTTCCTTCATCTGCTATCTACATCAGGAAAAGTCTCGTGATTTAATTTTTACTAAATCCCCAAAGTCCTAGGACCTTTCCTAGACAAAGGAGTTGGAAAAAATATCTCCCCGTTGGACTGACAAATCGAAGATAAGGTAATTAAAATATAAATGACCCGGTGATGATAGGTGACTGGCATAGTGGAGATATATTTGGCAAGTGGTGTTATTTTATTTATGCACAGACTATTCATTTAGAGGGCAGAGAAACTGATGGTCAGGGAGGTCTCCATTAAAAATCGGGCTTCAAAAACAGATCTGCACTTGGATGATAAAACAAGTAGGCAGGGACAGACAGGGAGCACCACCATCCTGACAGGGCCCAGAAGATAGCAAGAATCGACAGAGGGAGAAGGTCCAAAAATAGCAGAGAGACGTTTCATTTGTGTAAAGATGTTTTTTGTTATGTTTTGAGAATAATGGGCACATACATTTATACACTGTTGTTGAAACTGGCAAAACGTTTAACACTTATTTTTTAATTCGCTCCTCAAGAAACACTATGTAGACAGGAAAGTTCTTTTGGTCAGATTACTAATGAGACTGCAGATCCTGAAACACTAATTTCACTTGGCAAACAACACGGAGGTCGCGACTGATGGCGCAAGGAGTGGCATTCACAGTGGCCGGCTGCTCGTTCCAGGAACTATCCGTTCCACTACTTTTCTCAATGATCATTTTTTCCTTGAGATTTCACGACTCTAAAATGACCAGTCTCATCTACTTCATAGTGTTATAATCAGATTTAAATAAAATGCATTGTATGTCTCCATCTATGTTTCACACACACACAAATGCACAGTATGTTTCTCTTTTTGGTCATTTAGTAAACACCTTTAGAGTAGCTACTAACGTGCTAGGCACTATCCAAAACTTTAGGGATACAAATCCGTGTAATACAAAGTCCTTTCTAAATGGAGCTTATATTCTAGCAGGGAAGGGGAAGTGAATGAAAATACAAATGATTACATAACACATATCATATGTTTATTTTAAGTGCTCCAGAGCAAACTAAAGCAGAATAAGGTGAATCTCGAGGAGACAGCTGGGTGGGCAATTGTTACTCTCTCTCTCTCTCTCTCTTTTTTTTTTTTCCCTAAGATTTTATTTATTTATTTGAGAGACAAAAGGAAGGAGAGAAGGAACAGGGAGAGGGGCGAAGGGAGAGGGAAGAGCAGACTCCTTAGTGAGCCTGATGTGAGACTTAATCCCAGCATCCTGGGATCATGACCTTAGCCCATGGCAGCCGGTCTCAGGGCTTCATCTCATGGCACTGAGATCACGACCTGAGCTGAAATCAAGAGTGGGACACTTGATGGACTGAGCCACCCAGGCGCCCCGGGATTATTTTCTCTATGGTTGCCACTGATACAACAACAATGTGCAGAAACTGGGAATAAATGAGGAGTTTTCCAGGTAAAGTAAAGAGCATATGCAAAGGCCCAGGAGGGAGAATTCCTAAAGTGTTCAGAGAACATCAGCCTGTCGTATGTGGTGAGGCAGTGTGAACAGGAGGAAGCATGCTGGGCCATGAGGTCAAGGAAGTAGGGGAGAGTGAAAGGGGACTGGAGATCGTGCAGGACCTTGTCCGTTACAGGAAGGACAGTGGCTGTTACTGTCAGCAAAGTGTCGAACCATTGCAATGACAGGATCTGACTTAATTTTCTAAATGATCACTATTTTCTGTGTTGTTTAGGAAGTCCACAGGGACAAGAAAGCAGTTGCAAGGCTGAGACAAGGTGAAAGAGAATGGTGGTTTGGAAAGGTTGCTTATCTGTGGAGGTAATGAGAAGAAACTGAATTATTGGATATATCCCAAAGGTATATGGGTGTGCGATGTGTAAAAAAAGGAGAAACAAGGGTGACTTGAGTGGTTTAACTGAGCAGCTAGGAGGATGGAGTTACCACTAAAATGAGGAAGGTGATGGAAAGCCACTTGCGTGGGATGAAAGGTCAGATAGGAATTCAGTTTGACAGAAGAGGGAGATGATTAAGGCCTATTTATTTCCATTACCTACTTTCAGGCAACAAATGGCCCCATCACTTAGCAGCTTAGAACATTTATTTTGCTCAAATTCCACTATTTGATGACGCTTCGTGGGGAATAGAAATAGAAATTCCATCTCTATTTCACCGTGTTAACTGGGGTGGCTCAAAGCTGAGGGCTTCAATGACCTGCATTCCCTCACTTCCCTGTCCGACACTTGATACTAGCTGTCAATGGGAACTTTGCCTGGGACTGTTGGCTTCAGCACTAGCAAGTGATCTCTTCATGTGGCCTAGACTTCCTCCCAACATGGCGGGAGTATGTGAGACCATAAATATGGCTGGTTACCATTTTGGTATGTTATAACCTATCATAATGTCCAAGTGGAGTTTTTGAATAGGGAGTTGAAGCATGGGAGCACGGATTTCAAGGCAGTATGCTGCCGGAAATATAATAGAGAAATTCTACCACAGAAATATATTTCCATAGGAGGGATTAAGTAAGATCATCCGGGGAATTAGTATGGCTAGAAACGAAAAGTAGTCTAAGGACTGAGCCCTGGAAAACTCCAGATATATACAGGTCAGCCGTAAAGGGGAGGCAGCCAAGAATGAGCAAAAAACAGTGAGAAAGACTGAAAAAAAAAAAAAAAAGAAAGAAAATGAGATGGCCTGGAAGCCAAGAGAAGTGTTTGGAGTGGGAGTGATCAAGTCATCAGCTACAGAAAATCCTGATAAGGTTTCAAGTAAGAGAAAACTGAGAAGGGGCGCCTGGGTGGCTCAGTGGGTTAAAGCTTCTGCCTTCGGCTCAGGTCATGATACCAGGGTCCTGGGATCGAGCCCTGCATCAGGCTCTCTGCTCAGCAGGGAGCCTGCTTCCCTTCCTTTCTCTCTCTGTCCACCTCTCTGCCTACTTGTGATCTCTGCCTGTCAAATAAATAAATAAAATCTTAAAAAAAAAAAAAAAAAGAGAGACAGAGAGAGAGAGAGAAAACCGAGAAAGTGACTGCTGCTATTAGAATGGTGGGAATTCTTGCTCACCTTGATAAGAGCTAGTGTGGAAGCGTGACGTGAGCCAGCGTCGGGTGGAAGAGACCTGGCCTTAACGGGTCTAAGCAGACAAGAGGCAGCTGGCTGTGTGCCAGAGCAAAGGGGGAGCGCATTTTGTTGGGACTCCAACATGAATGCTCTGAAGAGGACAAGAGGAGACCCAGAACAGGAGCACAGAAGTTGGAAATGGAAAATAAAGACAAGTTTGATTCTGGAGCCACATCTTGGTATTTTGCTTTATGTTTACTTCATGTATTCCTTTCAAAGGGATATTATCTATTCTAGGAGTTTCCTGTTGCCATTGTAACAAATGACCATGCTTTTAGGGGCTTAAAATAATGGCAATTTGTTCTCTCACAGCTCTGGAGATCAGAAGTTTCCAGTAAGAGTCAGCGGGTTGAAATCAAAGTGTAGGAGGCCTGGTTGCTTCGGAGGGCTCCAGGGGAGAAAACCTGTTCCGTGGCTCCTCCAGCTTCTAGAAGCTGTCATGGTTCTTTTGCTTGTGGCCATGATCCCTGTCTCCCCTATCACAGTGCCTTCTCTGTCTGACCTTCCTGAGTTCCCCGCAGAAGGACAAAATTGTGATTCAGTCAGGCCCACCTGGGTAATCCAGGATTATGTCCACATCACGAGATTCTGAACCAACCACATAGGACTTTTTGCCAGGTAGGGTAACATTAGCAGGTTCCAGAAGTTAGCGTGTGAACGAACATTCCCGGAGGCACATTTTTCAGCCACACATATCAATTTTAAGAAAAACACCTAAATGCCGAATAAAAATGACCTTTCTTACTTGGAAATGATTTTCTGGGGTTTGTTTGGGGTTTTTTTTTGCATGTTTTGAATCTTAAGATTTTCAAATATCTACCCTTTTCTCTAGTTTCCTCATGAGAGGAATATAAATCACTTCTACTGTCTTCAATTTTCCCCATATCATTAGAACAGAAAAAGGTCAATGTTACAGGGCTGTTTAAATCAGAACATGCAGCGGGGCCTCTGGGTGGCTCAGTCACTGAAGCGTCCGCCTTTAGCTCCAGTTGTGATCCCAGGGTCCTGGGATCAAGTACCGAATGGGGCTCCTTGCTCTATGGGCAGCCTGCTTCTCTCTCTCCAGCAGTTGTGGGCCACCCCCCATTCAAATAAATAAAATCTTTAAAACAGAGAGAGGGGAGGAGGCTCAGTGCGGGCCAGCTGCACCCATGCTTTGTTTGACTTAAACACGAATGCTGTGCAGGTGACAGCAGGGATTACTGCTGGGAAAGCAGTGTTTCCCTCATATGCACTTCAGGTCCATGTTAATAACCAAAATATCCCAGGTACGGCGGCCATCAATGAAACTTACATGGTGAGGTAAAGAGGAGCTTCTCCCACTACAGTGAGCACCGCGAGTCCTGCATCTACCAACGAGGCAGACCATCTCGAGGACGGAATTTGAAGGATGGACAGAGGAGAAAAACCCTCCCCACCATAACGTACCGCAATGCAGAACTACGGTGTGTAGCTACCGCACACCGCACAATATTAAGGCACGTGACACATTTCAACAAACTTAACCCTCACAACAACCCTAGGAGGTGGCGACTATCATATGCACTTCGCGCATGAGGGAGCTACAGCACGGAGGTTAAATTGCTCGTCTTAGTTCCCGCAGCAAGTAAGAAGTTGAGCTGGAGAGTAAACCAAAACACACAGTATTCAGATTGTCCGTCTGTATCCACTACGGTATACGGTTCACTTGTTTGGTAATAAACTGTATCGCTTGCTTTTGGTTACTTTATTTTAGGTTGACTCGTGCAAATCTCAATAACCAAAACAGGGTGGACAGGAGCTGGCGTCAGCATCAGGTACAGAATTCAAACTACTCTTGGCCATGGATCTAAATAAACAAATTTATGTTATCTCACATGAGGACAAGTATTAGCTTATAATGGAAATATTTTGCATTTATATGATTTATATAATTTACTTGTATGATTTATTTATAGGACTTATAGTCTATCCCCATGTACATTACTTTTTATCCTTCACAACCACATGTGAATGGAATGGTAGACTCCCTTTTAAAATGAATAACTGAGGCTTAGAAAATATAAGAGATTTGCTCAAGGTCACTGTAGTAGATAGAATTGGCCTCTCAGCAAACTGAGTACATACTGGTTATGAATCTTAGTATCTCCACGGAATTTCTACCCTCCCGTTTCTTGAACAGTCTCATTCTGGTCCTTAACCTTAGAGAGGCAGCCTCCTCCCCAGCTTTGGCAGGGTGAGGGGAGAGGGGACATGTGTTTTGAGGTTGGATAAATGACTAGGTGACTATAAATGTCCACACCTAGAGTTGTGTGATTTTCTGCTCTCCAAGGATGTGACCTGATTGAACACATTAATAGATAAGGTGAACTATATTTTTCCACAAGCTAAATTAACCTCGGGGTTTACCATGGGGAAAATGGTATTAATGGTATACCAGACCAAATCATCAATGATAGGGGAACAAACATGTAGGAAGGATTCTGAAGTTGGGGGATTAAGTTAATCAGAGGAATAAATGCCTTCTTCATTACCCAGAGTTCAGTCACATGGTCCCTTCTCGAGCAAGGGGGAGGGCATTCTGGATAGCATTGTCTTCCTGCGTGTTAATGAAGAAAAGACATATTTGCTGAAGAACAGCATCTTCCCTACTACAAAAAAGGCCTATCAAAGGTTCCATCGGCCCCAAACATATCCCCTACCAGCCTTTCCCACAGGGTGGCAAATTACCATCTCACCCAGAGTCAAACATGGCTGAACAACAGCGTATGCTCACGCGTAGAATATACATGGGTGAAATGGTCTTGGCCACCTCTACCTTCAGTTTGGCTTGCTAGAAAAAAATGTAGCTGTTGGGCATTCATAGCATGTACTGAAAGCACCCCAAAAAAGCAAGGCTACTGTGCCCCTCTTCAATCATCTTTACCAGCACCAGCTAGGTGCACATGCTTAGACGGAGTGTTTCACAATCCGTAAAGAGGGGGCACCTGGGGGGCTCAGTCTGTTAAGCATCTATCTTCAGCTCTGGTCATGATCTCAGGGTCCTGGGATCAAGCCCCACGTTGACAGGCTCCCTGCTCTGCGGGGACTCTGCTCTTCCCTCTGCCCCTCAATGCTGTTTATGCTCTGTCTCTCGAATAAATAAATAAAATCTTAAGGAAAAAAAAAAAGAAAGCAAAAACAATCCCCAAGAACCTCACAAACTTCCTATCATTTAGGTTTCACATTATTCTTCTGGAACAGTTGGTCAGAAAGCATTTCTCTCATTTTGTAGAACAACAACAACAACAAACAAAAACAAAAAACAGAAGTTCTGAGAGGTTAAGAAACATCCCCTAATTTGAGCCAGGAGACGGTCAATCAGAAGCTAGAACCTAGGTCTCAGGTCTCTGGTGTCTAGTGTCTGGTGTCTAGTATGATATCATTCTTGTTCTGCTGTCACACTCCCAATATCAGTAGAGAGATTCCCTATATGAAGTCTAGCCAAAACAGAACTCTGGAATACAGGGATTGAAATAGATTTCTTTTTTTAGTGTGGGATCCATCACACAGTCAAAAACTCTTGTCAGTCAATAAGTACTTACTGAGTCCCCATACAAGGGAATAGCACTGTTACGCAATGCCTTTGAAAGGAATTTATACTTTGTTAAGTGTTTGAAAATTGACTTTCACAGGGTGAAAATCTTTTGCCTTACATCGGAGTGGAATATTGATCTGAGTACAACTGCTTTTTGGGTTATTTCAATACAGCAAGATTTTATATTGTTGATAAGTCAGGCCAGTTTTTCTCTTAGACTGACCTAGAGACAGTGATGATAGGGAAAAAAAATCAATTAGTATGTTAGGAGAAATTTCTTCCACTGTACACAAATAATCAGTACCTTTATGCTAGGCTGAGATCAAAATAAGAAGTCGGGTCCATGTGTCAGGAATAAATAGGTAAAAACAGCTGGAGGCCGTCAGCCTTGACTACCGCGCTTCTGGGCTGCTAGAATGGAATGGCAGATCTCACTGTGCACACGGCTTACAGGCAAAAATGAATCTCCTACTCTCTGCCTCTATATCCAGGACATGGATGGGTAGGAAGATTACCCTCTGTGAGTTAAGCTATATAACTCTAAAACAACCTAGGACAGGAAAGATCAGCAGTCTACAGAGACTCCCTACAAACAGAAAAGGTAACTAAGATAAGTCTGGTAAGCTCTCAATGTCAGAAGGAAGGTATGTCAGCTACAGAATCAAATACTAATAGCTCTACTAATGGTACCCTTATAAGGTATCAACCATTAATCTTTGTGTGACAACTAATAGTTAAAGCGCTCTATCACTCCCATATTAAAGATAAGGCAATCGAGGCTTAGGATGAGCAAGTGATTTCTCTAAGGTCGCGGAGCTGATGAATTCTGGAGTCAAAATCACCATTCAGATACAGGAGCTCAAGTGGCTTGTCACCGGCTTGCTTGATCACAATCACCTAGAGGGCTTGAAAACACAAATGTCTCTGTTCTGCTTCGTATGCACGTACTGCGTCTGAATTCGGAGGTCGAGTCTCAGCTTCTACACTTGGAAAAATCTTCAAAAGGAGTCAGCTGTATCTGCAGTCAGAAGAAAGAACCACTGCACGAAGCTATACTACAGAGAGAAAGGAGAGGTACTGTGATTGGAAGATCACTAAACTGGTCCCCTAGATTCTAGTCCCCTGGTGTATACACACTGTATAATCCTTCTCTTTGAGAATGGATGGGGCCTGGGAATAGGCTAAAATACTGCACTGGTTGGTTAATTTACACATCAACAGTGATAAGATTGTCCTTCCTTCCTTTGTTACTTTACATAAGGCTCAGTCTTAGCAGGCTGGATGCTAAAGCCCTGAAGAAGCAAATGGCCAGAGGACAGGTGGTGAGGAATGTTGGGAGGCTTCCAAGAGCTGGAACTGTCCTCGGCAGTGCGATGAAGAAGAGGGGAACACACCCCCACCACCTCAAGGAACATATTTAGCCACAATCATGTTAGTTTGGAAGAGGCCGCCGAAGTTCCACAAAGGAATTCAGTATAGCCAACCAATGGTTCGCAGCCTTGGGAGACCCTGATTGGAGGACCTAGTTAAGGCTTGTTCAGACTCCTGGCTCACAGACACTGTGAAATGGTATGTGGTTTTAAGGTATTAAGTTTGTATAGTGTGTTATGCCACGATAGATAACTAATACAGTTACCAAGGAAAAATCTGCTATGTCCATTCCCGCATAGCCCAGAAAAAGACTGCCCGCCTCCAAGAAGACTACAGCGTAAGTTGGATTTGTACGGCGATGGGAAGCTCATACCTGATGTAGCTATTTTGTCGTGCCCCTTCTTCTAACTCTCTTCTAACCAGGTGAAATTCTGAATTGGTGAAAAATAAAATATGTGTTAACTAAAAGACAGGAGAGCTTTGGTCCCTTGACAGCATCTTAATAATTGGCTTTCTGGTGTAGACCTCGCTGTCTGTGACCTTGAGTACTGGGAGTCTACCGAGGACAGAACAAGCATTTCGGTTGCTACTAAGTGGGTTTTTTCAAGTAGTCTCCCCCAGAAAGTGCTTTGTGCATCACCGATCCTCAACTGAATAAAAATCTACGTATTAGACCTTTGGTAGATTTTTATCTACCTTTATCCGCTCCCACTATGGGTGTTTCACTGAAACAACTTCTTCGAGGAGGTCCTCTTTTGACAAGAGACAGCCAAGCAACTAACCTTCAGGAAAACAGCAAGCAGAGTGGTATGTGGGGACAGAAAAATGAACAGCAACCACTAAATCACATACATAAGAATCAGGAGAGTGTGTTGCCGAAAATGTAATGCATCTGTTTGCAAACTTTTACGATGGACATCTTTCCAGCATGGCATTCACAAGTTTGACATTCACTGTGTTTTCCCTGGTATTTCCTTGCTGGTAAAATCATCTCGGTGAGCACTGTGCACTGGAATTCTGTCTCTCATTTGTTTTAATAGCCGGAATAACGGCGGAGTTCTGGTGCCAATGCCCTCCATTTGTCCTCTACTGCAATCTTACCTGGCAAGCGGCGGGAAGCACTACAGCAGCTAATTTCTAGATAAGTATATCTTAGGACACCATACAAAAATCAGCTGCAGGTTTGGACTGCCAGATTGAATTTTCTAAACATAATAGCTTAGTTGTAGCAGGAATAGAGTAGATATTTCTTCTCTGACGCATTTCTATCCACTGATACTGGAGATGGGCAGTTAAAGGAATGGAGCCTATTATTATGATCTTCCTGCAAGCACAGATTTATCACAGATTCACACATTTTTCTGCCTATCTCGGGCTCAGTTACCAGCATGTTTATGAAATGTTTCTAAAGGAAAAGGGAGGCGCTCAAGTAAGGGTGACTCAGGGCTGTATTTTCTCAAGCACAGGTTGTTGTTGAGTTCTACAAATATGAAATAGAGGATTGTACTGTTGGCTATGCAAATGCAGTTGCTACAGTTTAATTCAAATATTTAGGGAACATCTGATCTGGACCAACCGCATGTTAGATGATGGGTGGGCAGTGGTGGACTAAAATGAACACAGCTTCTGTCCTCATGGCCATTAGAGTCTAGCTCAACAGACAGAAATAAGCCAGCCACCCAAAGAATGTGATAAAATCATGGACAGGACAAGTAGTGGGGACAGTAGAAAAAGAGTAATTGCTTTACACTTGTGTGATTGGTTCCAGATTTATCTTAAGAACTCTGGAGGAACATGTGATTAACACACACATTACATGTGAGGAAACTGAGGAAAGGCTCAGAGGCTAAAGAACACTTGCAAATCCAAGGCAGCTTCATCAATTCTCAAAGGGGGATTTTTTAAAATATTTTTTTATTTATTTGACAGACCGAGATCACAAGTAGGCAGAGCAGCAGGCAGAGAGAGAGGGAGAAGCAGGCTCCCCTCCGAGCAGAGAGCCCGATGTGGGGCTCGATCCCAGGACCCTGAGATCATGACCTGAGCCGAAGGCAGAGGCTTAACCCACTGAGCCACCCAGGCGCCCCGAAGGGGGATTTTCTATAGAGATAATACATTTATTGGGCGGAGGGGGGCATTCATGATAAAAAATATAAGGTGAAAATTCATGGTGAAGAGCATCCTACTATTGAGGTAAAAAACAAAGAATGAGCTAATAGGGAGGGATGCAGGATATGGAGCCAAGTCAGCAGCAAACTAGTAACAAAGGGGCTCTAGAAAGTCCTACCTACACTCCTGCTTTCATTGCACACCCTTGTGTACAACTGAAGGGCCTCCTTTCTGTAGTCCTTTGCACAGGAGAAATGCATATGGCTAAGTAGAGGAGTTTGGAGAGAGAAGTGTTTCTCATGCTGGTCAGTTTGGCTAACAGATGGAGTTTACAAAAAGTAGATGGTACTCATCTCTCTTTAATTGGTACTATTATCTCTAGACCATGCATGTTACTATATAGCTCCTACAGACACCGAGAGAAGCTGCGGAATTGAGTTTCTGCCACATGTGCTAGCCTATTTAGTGACCCCATCTGCTAGCCTGCTTAGTGACCCCAGTGTGGGAAATGTTAAGGGTCAAGAAGCAGGGGCAGAGCCTTTCTGTTTTTATATTCCACCTCCTTCCTTGTTATGCCTTCATCTGGTGGCATGGAGAGGAGAAACCATCAGAGAGACTGTCCCAGGGAACAGGCATTAGCTACTCACGCGGGACGTGGACTTAGTGCCAATCTCCTGTGTGCCCCAGATTCAGGACCAAATAAGCATATGCTGCTGATGGATTTCCATAAAACTCATCTTCTGGATCAAGGGTAATGCAAGAGAAAAGAAGGAATATACAATCAGCCTTCCTCTGTATCTCCTATCTATAGAGAGGGATGCAGAATCACCAGTCTACCAATAGACACTCATGACATTGGCATTGTTTAAAAAATGGCAACAAGTTTATATTGAAGAAATGACTTTTCGGCGGTAGTTTCACCTGCTAGACATTGCCCATGGTAATGCATTAGCTTCATTGCTTTGGCATCCACATTGAGAGAAAAAAAAAAGTCAGTAATAGCTCAGGACTAAATAAAATAACTAGAACAAGATAGTTTCCTTAATAGCAAGGATGCAACCTATGCCACAGGAAAAAAAGGGTAAAGAGTAGCAGGAGGTTTTTTTAGATCGAGTCCTAAGAGAGAAGAAAAGATATACTCAAAATGGGATAATTAAGATTACTTCAAAGGGATACTTTATAAATTTGTCGGAATAGGGGAACACAAAGTCTTGTGTAATTGCCTTGGGAGGCATAATGACCTTTGTTTTTGGATATACTAATTCAAGGTAACTCCTTTTGGAGCGGCATACTTAAGGGAGTTAATAAGTTAACTCTCCTCTTTTCCTCAGATCTATAGTCAGAGCTGTCCAATGGCCAATCCAGCAGGAACCCACAAGATATGGGACTTCAGCGATGCTGTCAATACAGGTGAGACTTCTGAGGCACACACCAACAGAAAAGGGCTAAGACTGGATCTGAAGAAACAAAGAACATCTAAACCAGAAACCAAGGATTCCTATATGCTGGAGTGAAAGGGTATTATTAAATCCTATTACTTATCTTTTTTGTTGAATGCCTCTGCATACCCTACCACCACCTAAGCCTTTATCTTCATTCAAGTTTAAGTACAAATCCCTGTATCCCACAAAGCTTTTCATGATAAACATCTAGCCTCCCATGGTCTTCGGTCTTTACTACAGCTCATTTGACTCTTCTAACTTAATTCCTTTTGCTGTTCTTTTTGACCACACCCATTCTCACTCACCAGTCTCTGAGCCTCTGGAGGACAGAGTGCATGTGATAAGTCTCTATGTGTCCTCTATTCCCCAGTTTAAGACCTTATAGGTAGGAAGGATGCAATACCATAGATCTTCAACACCAAGAGCCAAATCAGGTACCAAAAGTTACATTGTACAACACAATGTTTAAATGCTTCTGTATTAGCTCTATGACCTGGGTGAGTTTACTCTTTGAAACTGCATTTCCTCATCTATAAAAATAGAAATAATAACAATAATATGTAAAGTCATCATTAAAGGTAAAAATGTATTATTACAGATCTTGGAGTGTAGTAAATGCTTAAGGCTTGGTAATTACCACTTTTATCATGAAGGGAAGGGAAGGGAAAAGGAAGGGAAGGGAAGAGAAGAAAAGGGAAGGGAAGGAAAAGACAAAGAGAAAGAGAAAGGGAAGGAAAAAAGAAAAAGAAGAGAAGGAAAGAAGGAAGGGGAGAAGGAAGGAAGGATGGGAGGGAGGAAAGAAGGAAAAATTATTTTCTTTGAAGTTCTTACCAGGATTTTCGAAAATTATTTTCCAAATAGTAGTGCTTGGCCTAAAGGAACTTTTAGGAATAAACCATTTTTAATCATTAAAACATGGACTGTGCTTTCATAAGGCTATCCTGTTTATATCTTATGCTATTTTGAGAGGACTGAAGTTCACAAGCAAATAGTTGGAAGGCTTCACAGATTATTGAGGTGCTACTGTCTGTGTCCCCCACTAAATTCACATGCTGAAATCCTAGTGCCCAATGTGGTAGTATTCGGAGGTGGGGCACTTTCGGGAACTGGATTAGTGCTCTTTTAAAGGCCCCCCCAAAGAGCTCCCCAGCTCCCTTCTACGCATAAGGACACAGCAAGAAGGCACCAGCTACGACCTAGAGAGCCCTCACCGGATTGCATCCATGCCGGTGCCTTGAGTGGACTTCCTGGATGATAGAGCTGTGGAAAATAAATTTCTGTTGTTTAGAAACTACCAAGTCTCTGATATTTTGTTATAGCAGCCCAAACGGACTAGGACACAAGGCTTAGGAAATATCATTTTAAAAATGGCCTCAACCCAACAATATTAATTTTATACTTTGGAGTTTTGAACAAGATGGATCCATTCCATAAAAAGGTACAACTTGTATCCATTTGGAATGCCAATTGTCGCAAAAGCCTAGCATCGTCACATTAGCTTGCAGAATATTTCCAAATGTCTCTTACAAAGTCTAATGGTGAAAGGAGAGTTCAAATTCGATGACTGTTCAGGGCCAGGCTGCCCAGCAGAGACCACCACGTAGGCCCAAATCACATACTAGAGGTGTACTGTGTGGATCTCTGATCATTTATGTATCGCTAATGACAAACAGCTTATTATCAAGGAGCAATTTCTCCCCCAGAGTCCAGTGTGATTGATTGAAATCGACTGTTCAGGGCCAGGCTGCCCAGCAGAGACCACCACGTAGGCCCAAATCACATACTAGAGGTGTAGTGTGTGGATCTCTGATCATTTATGTATCGCTAATGACAAACAGCTTATTATCAAGGA
Source organism: Lontra canadensis (assembly GCF_010015895.1). Classification (NCBI taxonomy): domain Eukaryota; kingdom Metazoa; phylum Chordata; class Mammalia; order Carnivora; family Mustelidae; genus Lontra; species Lontra canadensis. The sequence continues at coordinate 2,322,146 of NW_022631151.1, read as the reverse complement.
GCAATTTCTCCCCCAGAGTCCAGTGTGATTGATTGAAATCAAACTCCAATTTGAATGTGATTATGCGAATGAATTCCTTACTTTCCATTGGCTGTGAATCATAGTAATGTTGGGAGTTTTGTTCTTAGCATGGTCTTCATTTGCAGCTTTGGGCTACCTGTATATGAGTAAATTATGCCCTTACAGTGAGAATCTATGAACTACCATGTATTTAAGAGTCAAAAACAACAATACACCTCAACTTTCCTCCTAGCTTTCCATCATCTCATTGGCCAAATTTCTGTGGCATAAGCTAGTATGACTCAATCCATCAAAGAATCAACCTAGTCCTATACAGACCCTTCTTACAAGCTTATATGTGCTTATCATGGCTATACTCTTTGGGAAACGGTGCTCTCAATTTCCAAAGGCAAGTTCAAAACCTGGAAGCTCTACCTGGAGGGACTTAGTTTTGCCTGTTGAAGTATACACAAACCCCTTCACTCCGAAACAGGTCTACAAGGCTCAAAAGTTTAAGAAATACCAAATCTGCTAGTGGAAACTCATTTGTTTTAAGTTTGTATTACATTCCACGACCTGTGCCCTTCATAAAACCAAAGTTCTATTAGGAAACCTAATATCTAGCCCGAAGAAGCCTGAGAAAAGTCGTATTTGAGCCCCAAATGACTGGTTCAAGTATGGCTCATTAGGACACAAAACAAGAACTTGGTCACCTACCTCATTGTTCTATTACTGAAGAATGTGTTATCCCTTCACTTCCATTTCTATACCTCAGTTGGACAGAGCTTTAGCTCGGTTCTACAGCAATGGCACGATTCCCTTCCACTTTGTGCACATCCGTTTAAGAAAGTGCAGCCTAAAATTCTGACTTCTGATAGCTACAGAACCTAGGAAATACGCAGTAGCATATAATCCACGCCAATGAACCAGACTGAGTGCCAGTGCTTTCCTTCAGCCACTATCTAGTCCGCAGTAATTGTGAACCAAGGTTTGGGATGTTACTCCCTTAGTTCTTACCATAGTGTTAGGCTTCTTACCTTCGAAGACAAACAGAATAAGTGAGGCCCATGGAACTATGTGTCTGTAGACATGGCTGTCAATATGGCTTATACTCTAACCCCCTTTATAATATCACCATGAAAAGGATCCACTTGCCTTACCATTCCCAATTGCCTAAGAGAAGGAAACTACTATTAGCACTGAATATTCACCTCAGAATAAAAGAAGTAAACTAGCCTACATCAATGTTTGGGTTTTTTGGAGTTTATTTATCCCAGGGTATCCCTTATCATCCCTATTATCCAGATGGTACCCACACAAAACTCTATATCACCGAATCTCCCTTATTCTCATATTCCTTTGTAACTATCAGGAATTCACTGTTTCCATAGCATCATTCAGATTTTGTGTTCAAGGTCTTTTTGGCCCAAAACTGACCAATAGATTCAAACAACCAAACAGAATCCCAGGTAGCTTTTTTGGTAGAATTTGACAAGATAAATATAAAATGATTGTTGAAATGCAAAAGATCTGTAGAATAACCAAAATGATATAGAAAAGAAAGAAGAAAATGGAATGACTCATATTGTCTAATTTCATGACCTACTTTAAAAACCACAGTAATCCAGGGGTGCCTGGGTGCCTCAGTCAGTTAAGCACCAGACTCTTGATTTTGGCTCAGGTTATGATCTCTGAATCATGAGATCAAGCCCCATGCTGGGCTCCATGCTGGGCTTGGAGCCTGCTTAAGATTCTCTCTCCTTCTCCTTCTACCCCTTCCCAGCTCACTCTCTAAACAAAACGAAACAAGACAACACAGTAATCCAAATAGTATAGTGTTGGCATAAGGATATATGTACAGATCAATGGAACAAAAGAGGTTTTAGATAAAGAACTACATATATGGTCAATTTATTTTTGATAAAGATGCTAAGACAAATTAAACAGGGAAAGGATTTTTTTTCCCCAAAAAAGAAGCTGAGAGAAAAAAGTAGCTGGAAATTTGGATACCTGTATGCCAATATTTATAAGTATATGTGTATATAGCTAAATAGAATATAGATCTGTATAGATACATATATATACATATATATAATATTAATGTATGTATGCATACCCCAAGCCATATATAAGAATGAAATTCAATTATATCATTGACTATAAAACTTCTAGGGAAAATATTGGATAAACATCTCTGTGACCTTGTAAGGAAAAACATGCCTTAGAAAGGATATACAAAGTAAGAAACACCTTTACATGATACATTGGACTTCATCCAAAGTAAAAACCTCTTTTACAAATGAAACTTTAAAAATGAATAGGTAAGCCATTGACAGGGGACAACTCAACCGATCACCAACTAATGAATATGCAAACCAGTTGTATACTTTACTGTACGGAATACAATTCAGATCTAGGATTATTGGAGCCCGGAATTGGGAGGAGGTGAATGACTGCAGAAACTGTGGAGGTAATGGAAATACATCTTTCTTATGGTGATGGCCAAATGGACTACATACATTCGTCAAAGTCATCAAATTGTATCGCTAAAACTGGTGGGTTCGTATTATGGAAACTTCTATCTCAATGAAACTGATTAAAATATACTTGATGAAAAAGATATATGTGTATGTACATATATACTTGGTGTGTGTGTGTATATATATATATATATATATATGTATTACTTTGTGTGTGTATGTATAATTGATATTTAATAAAGATAAATGTCAGTTTTGCCCTTTTCCTATGTATCACTGGCTATAACAGCTGCTAATAAATAACCAACCAATCACTACCATTGGAATGAGTAAATCAGTACTATTAGTTATAACACCAACTGTTAAAATTAGAAGCAAATATTTACAAAATCATGCACTAGTTTGCACGAGTGCGTTTGTTGACGGACGGGCCGATGACCGGTCTGCCTGAGTGATTACCTTGAGAACTGCTCTAGTAGTCTGAAGGTCACGCCACACACAGGCAGGCTTGCCACTCTTGCAAAATGGACAAGGAAAATACCAATTAACTCAAATCCATATTGTACGTGAAATCAACTGGGGATGAGCAGCAGCAACAGAACCAAGCAACCGTTGCCGGCACATGGGACACAGAGAAAACGAGAGAATTCAAAACCGTAGAACACCCATGCAACACATACGTTCGAGTGTCAAAGAAGAAAAAGCAGGTTAAAAGCCTTTCAAGAAGCAGCTCCACATGTGCATGGAATCATTTTGCTTCACTTCAACTACCTCTGACTACCCAATTACATTATCATCACTGAGCAAGGATCTCAGCAGAGCATACCTGTTGGATAATGAAATGTCTACTTACGCTTAATCCCCGAAGAGATCTGGAGCTCACCAGGACTCTGCCAGATGGAAAACTGAAGCCAGCTGCCGTAAGGACTCTGTGGAATATGTTGGGCTAGAAGATATAAAACAACAAATCGATCGTTATCCTAAATGGCAGAGAACTGTAACTGTATAGATTGTGACAAGTTCATCAAGCCACATACTGTGGATGAAGAAAGGCCATTGACAGATTAATCTGCAAACTCTTCCTATTTATCTACCAATAAATAGCTCCTTTGAGTAGATGCTTCCCTTTTTGCCACTCTAGGTAAGCATATCATGTAAAAGGCAGTGCTTCTATTGATGAAACAACTTCCCATACCATCTAACCCAACTCGCACTTTACACTTTCCTACACTGAACTGTCCAAGACACCAATTTCACAATTCTTTCTCTTATATACTCCTTAAGCTACCCCTGGCCCTAAATGTGGTATGAGGTATAATGTACCCCACCTTGGGGTTGGCTCTTTTCTTTCTAGTGTGTTTCCTATTCCACAGCCCAGGGCTGCAACCCTGGGGAACCACAGGTTGGGTTATACCCAGCCTAACTATTTATGGCAAAGGAACAGAATTAGGCCAACTATCATGTGCTCTTTTTAACTCACTCAGTTCCAACAATGGCACTGAATTATCATGGAAAAAAGCCCTGTTTGTGCTCTCCTCATAATGTATTAGCCCAGGCTTAGAAGCAATAATTGCTTGGCAATCTCAAAAGTGTCTTCATCTAGTAAGCAATGAAGTGGTTCAGCAGTATTAACTCTTGGCGAAAGCAAAGCATGGTATTACTGCCCCAAAAGGATAGGAAACTCTTCTTTCATTTGAGAAGCAGATACAGCTTTATGTAACTCATGTAACTATCCCCTTGAATGAGCACAAAGTAATCATAAAGCACATTTGTTATTATTGTTATTTTCATTAAATCCTTACATTTATTTAGTTTGGTATTTCTTCCTCTAACTCTGAGGGGACCAAAAAAAAAAGGATTTTTTTTTTTCATCATTCTTATAGCATGGGTCCTCTGAGAACAAATGAAAATATTTAGCTCCACATAATAATTAAAACTCCAAATTTGATATACAGTTAATGCTCCTATCCACCCCCTGAAGTCAAGGAAAGGGGTACCTTCCTCCCCTACCTTGTCATTCCATACCTCTCCCAGCTTGTTAACTAAGGTTTATATTGCAACTGGGACTGGAGCAGGGTGAGGGAGGAGAGGTCATGGAGTAGGGAACTCTCTGCATGACTAATACAAAGCCAGGGATCCTAATCTCCCATCCTCTGTCCTGGAGGCTGCCTTTCTGGCAGTGTGGGTCCATGAGTTAGTCAGGTATTCTGCTTTTCTGAGGATCCTTCTGTGCACTTTTCTTTATGAGGACTGTGTCCATCAGAGTCCCACAGAATACAGATGGCATACTCAAATCCAGATAATTGGAAGGTTTACTTTAAAAAGGAGGGTTTACAACAATGGAGGTGGAACAGAGGAAGACCGTAAAGGAAATTGAAGTAACCTGGGGTTAGTGACACTGGGAGTGATCTCTAGGCCCCAACAGATTGAGGCGGAGGAGGGGGGAGAGCTGTCACCAGTACTCTGAAGGAGAGAACCATGCAGAAAAGGTCAATATAATAGGAACAGACACCTTTGGTAAAGGGACAGGACAGGATGAGGGGCCTCAAAGGAAAAGAACCAGGAAAGAAAGAAAGTGATCTAATCTCCTTACCACAGATCTCCTGCTGTGGATCCCCACTGGGACACTGAAGTGGAAGCCAAGGGCGAAAAGGAGCCCTTGATGTAGTGCATGAAGGTCTGCCTTCCAGGGCAAAGGGCAGAGGTAGAGAGTTAGAGAGAGAATGTTGAAAAGCAGGTGGATGACAGCCAGAACAAAGGCAGATTAGTCTTCTGCATTGTCTCTAACGCTGTCATTAGCCCTGAAACATCTTCTAATATCTATTCATTTCTCTCTGCTAAAGTCTGTTACTTCTGTAGGCTAGAACCAAAGATAACATAGATGGGATCCTTCAAGTCTACAATAAACTTTTTTCTTAAAGATTTTATTTATTTATTTGACAGACAGAGATCACAAGTAGGCAGAGAGGCAGGCAGAGAGAGGGGGGGAGGCAGGCTCCCCGCTGAGCAGAGAGCCCGGATTGATGCGGGGCTCGATCCAAGGACCCTGGGATCATGACCTGAGCCAAAGGCAGAGGCTTAACACACTGAGCTACCCAGGCGCCCCAAGTCTACAATAAACTCTTACAGATCCTCACAACAAGCTCAGAAATACAGATAGCCCTATAAAAATGCCTTTATATACTGGCTCACAAAGGGATAGCGAACTTGTTGAATGCCATTTAGGTTTCTCTGGTGTTAATGAGAATTAGAACTACCAGACTGTAAACGAAACAAATGAAGACATCTATGTGGTCCTCTTCAAACTCCTTTCCACAGACTTCCGGTAAGGAGCAAAGGCTCCTCAACTCTCATACTGCTTGAGTGTCAAGAAGGCCATAGATAACCTCAGACTCATAATTTCAGACCTCAGTGTCCTCAGCTAAGAGACCGCTAATTGAGTTTTCACAGGAAGAAGAATGCTGGCATGGACTCGAATTGTCCCAATTTGGGATGCATACTCATTACTGAACAGTAACCAGGGACAGCAGTACTATGCCTGGTCTAACCTGTGTGATGCCCTTCTCTGTGGCTAGAGTTGAGGATTCTTGTACTTTGAAAGCCCTGCAAGTTCCTCATGCATTCAGACAGCAGGTTCCCAAAGGAACCACACACAGAACGATGTTAAAACCTGCTTATGAGACATAAACCATAGCTATTATATCTTCTATAGTATGAACACAGAATCTTAGAAATGAACTTCAGAAAAGCCCAAGAAAAATAAAAATTCTAAACAGAATTCTGAAGAGGTGACACCTAATATGTAACGTTACCCGATGTGGGAGGATTCGAGGGCACACATAACTGAAACGCACAGTCAAGGACAAGTTTAGCGTAGATCAAGAACTACAAGAGATGATTTACTGAAGGTCCTGGAAAAAGGCACTGCTTTAACACCTTAATCACAAAACCCCTGTGGTTCTCACAATTGCACTTTACAATAGGCTTTGACACTTGCAAAAATTGACTTCAGAGAACGAAACACCCTGTTACTTTCTTACAGAGCAGTGTTTTTCAAATTTTAGTCCTCATAACCATCACCTGAGGGGCACGTTACAAAAACTCAGAATCTGTTGGCTTTCCTCCCAGAAGGAGGCAGCCCTGGAATCAGCATAAGCTGATTTGGATACGCTTATGATAAGCACAAACAAGCATAAGGTGATTTTAAGGGATGGTATACAAAGTGAAAAAAAAGTCAAAACAAAACAAATCAAAAATATTTTAACATTATTTACCTTTGGATCAAAAGACACATTTTGCGCTTTGGAATTTACTTTGTACTTTTCTCTTTGTAAAACCCAGTTTCGGAACCTACCTTGACTGCAATCTTCACCAAAAGCCATCCAGCATGTTCTTGAACATCAGAAATGGGAAATTCATTACTTTTAAAAGCAGTTTATTGAAAAGCTTGTATTCATTTATTCAATCTTGATTGTACTGTGCTTGTTAGAATTTTCTAGTTTCTACATAAGACAGGACTGGATTTGTGAGATGTATATTTGGCCAACATTATTCTGTTCTAGGTAAGGCTGACACTGGGTACAGGGAAAACACCCAAATATATGCTAGGATTGAACTTCACTCACTTGCCTCAGGATATCCAGCTGTACAATTCTTTCATTGTTCTGATCATTTGTTGAAAAAATGATTCTTCACTCCCACTGAATGGCCTTGATACCATTACACCCTTACACCCTTTCTGTGATGTAATAGAAATAAATATTTGGCCTTTGTCCCAGTTCCTGGTACAGGGCTCCTAAAATCTTTGGAATCTCTGGAGTGAAAAGAATATTTTTTATACAACTGGTGGCTGGGGGCCCCTAGACAGATTCAGGACTGGGGCTGGTTGCCAGAAAGATCAAGGCATGATTAGAGAGTTGGCAATTTCAGCCCTACCCCCTAATCTCCAAGGACGGGAAAAGGATTGGAAATTGAGTCAAACACCAATGGCCAATGACTTAATTCTATCTATGTAATGAAAGCTTCTAACAACCCCTAAATGATGGAGTTCAGGGGCTTCTGAGTTCGTGAGCACATCAAGATGCTGGAGGGGTGACACACTCAGAGAGGGCCTGGAAGGTCTACACCCCTTTCCCCATAAGCTGCCCAGGCATCTTTTCTATTCAGCTGCTTGTGTGTTGTATCTTTCATTAATAAACCAGTAATAGCAAGAAAAACATTTTCCTGAGTTCCGTGAGTTATTCTAGTAAAACATAGAATCCAAGGAGGGGTCATGGTAATCCCTTATTTGGTCGATCAGAAGTCTAGGTAGTAACCAGGGAAGTGAAACCAGAATCTAAAGTGGGGGTAGATTTGTGGGACTGAGCCCTTAACCTATGGGGTCTGCGCTAGCTCTGGGGAGATAGTGTCGGAATTGAATTGAGTTGTAGAACATTCCAGCTGGTGTCTGGAGATTTGGAGAACTGGTGAGGGGATGCGGGGAGGGTAACGGGGGACAGCAGATGTTTGGAGTCAGAATTGTTGTAGGTTAAAACAGCTCGGACATTCCAATCTGGATGCCTTTTATTATTCTTTCTTGCCTGAATGCCTTAACTAGTACTACCAGTACAAGGTTGAACTGAAGTTGTAAGAACATATATTCTTGTCTCCTCCCTAATTTCAGGCAGTCCCAGAGCCTTACTGTCTGCTGTTCCTTCCTGGGCAACATTTCTCCTGTGGGACGTTTTAGCACTATAACCTTCATACCTTTCAAGTATCAGCTCAGATTTTCTTCCTCAGGACTCCCCCACTTCTAAGAGTTTCCTGTCCCTATCCAAACTCTACTGTCTATTCCATTATCTTTTCTAAGCTTCACAGTATTAATTAATATTTGAAATCACTGCGTTTAATTTATCCGGTCACCTTTCTATACTCCATTACTAGAATCTTAGATCAATGAGAGCTGAGACCTTCTCTGGCTTGCTCAGTGTTGTGTCACTCATGCTTACAACAGTGTCTGACACACAACAGTCATTCAATACTAGTTAACTGAATGAATGGGTAAGGGAGCCAATGATTCAACAAATCAGTCATATGAATATATATCTGAAGCAAAGCTGTCTAACCAGAGTGACACAGAACACCAGTCACAGGTGTATCCGATCTATGGATTCTCTCCGCGATGTCCCTCCCTACCCCAGAGGCCAGCCTCATCCATTTTCCTAGTCAACTGTGCAAACAGTATGCACACCATGATGTTAAAGAGTTTGGGAAACTAGGTAGAAATATATTCTCTTATTCTTATTCCTTTATTTTTTTTCTTATTTAAAAAATTAATGCCTTCACCCACCCATGTAGAAACCATGGAGAGGCTGAACGCAGGAAAAGTAGCCCCGTCATTTCAAGGCAAGAATTAACTTCACTGCGACAAATGCTCTAAACCTGTAATGAGAAGAAAGTATGCATGGGTGTGGGGGGCGGGGGAGGAGGGTGGCTGTGTATGCGGATGCCCAAGACCGTCTGCCTAAAAGCTGTTGGATGATTGGCGATTTTGAAGCGGGTAGCCCAACTGTCTGCAATTGACACTTCCTGTTTGCGAAACCAAAGCCAGAGCTGGAAAGCCCTGTCAGACCCCCAGAGCATATTCTTTTCAGCAAGTCATTGTTTCTACAAATCCTGAGTGACAGTTAGTGCCAAAGGAATTGCCGGTCCCTGGCTGACGTGCAGCCACCCCAAAGAAGTAAGCACCTGCCAAGACAGATGGCTCGGCTTTAGCCCTGCCGTCCCGGATGGAGAGCTGGTATCCGAGGTCGGGGGTCACACTGGAAATGGTGCCTCGGAGGAAGTCAGCCAGGAAGCTGCAGGGGCATTTCACAACAGGTCAAAGTCGAAGGCCAGACAAAATGCCCCTGTAAGTATGAAACATACTACCCAGTGTGAGTTCTTTGTGCTCATGCGTTCGGCTGCTTGGGTTAGCACAGAAAAAATATTCTGTGTCATTGGGCTTTCACTACCTACTTTGAGTCCTTTATCTCCCCATCTATTCAGTGAGGGCTTGGCATTGTCTGTGCCACCCACCGTGGCCACCCCAAGCCACATGTGGCTATTGAGTCCTTGAAATGGACTGGTCCAAACTGGTACAGGCTTAACTCCACAACACACACCAGGTTTTGAAGACACACACACACACAAGAATATAACTCTCTCATTGCATCTTTATATTGATTACAAGTTGAAATGGTAATATTTTCCATGCTATTATTAAAATTAATTGTATCTGCTAATTTTTATCTTTTAATGTGGCTACTAGAAAATTTTAGTTCATATATGTGGATTATAGTAAATTTTTATTGGCAAGCAATTGACTAGATCTCCAATGTTTTTTTTAGTCCCATGGTTGCTTTATATAGCAAAAGAAAGAGTAGGGAGAGGGAGAAAAGAAGGAGTTTAAATTCATGAAGATCGTGTTTTAGTATGTGTATATATTCGTTTCTGGATGTGTAACTAGGAGAAATATCAAACAATTCATAACCTGTTGTAATAATTCTTTGGTCATCATTGAAATACATAAAGTCAACTACGAAGTCAGTGTGTGCTGAAGAAGCTGCCACTGGAGAAGAGGGACTGCCCGGTTTCCCTGGAGCAGCTTCCAAAGGGAGATTCGAAGCCCAAGCTAAGAGGAATTAACAAACCCCATGTTCTTCCTCCAGCCCCAGACTTTATCATATGCCCCTTCCTGCTGCCACAGTGCCCTTTCTTAACCGTGATTCTCACTGTGTCACTCACTAGCTCAAAAGCACTCAGTGACTTTTTTTTTTTTTTTTTTTAAGAATTTTTATTCATTTAGGGCATCTGGGTGGTTCAGTGGGTTAAGCCTCTGCCTTCGGCTCAGGTCATGATATCAGGGTCCTGGGATCAAGTCCTGAATCGCTTCCCCTCTCTCTCTTCCTGTCTCTCAGCCTACTTCTGATCTCTCTCATTCTGTCAAATAAATAAATCAAATCTTTTTTAAAAACAAAGAATTTTTATTCATTTGTTTGACACAGGGAGAGAGAGCACAAGCAGGAATAGCAGGGACAGGGAGAAGCAGGCTGCCTACTGAGCAAGGAGCCTGGGATCATGACCTGAGCAGGAGGCAGTCGCTTAACCAACGGAGCTGCCCAGGCGCCCCACAATTAGTGATTCTTTATATAATCTACAGGAGAGATTATTTAGTCTTACATGGACATCCCTTATCTCCTGCCCTGTGCCTGTCCCAGATGCCAAATCCATGACCATTTCCCGCCTTGCATGCCCTGTCTCAGTCACGCTGTATGCATTCACATAGCGAGCACTTACTGAGTGCCAACGGTATGCCACAAACACGGGATTCACAACGGTGAAGAGGAGAAACAAATCTGGGTCCTCACGGGGCCTATAGGAGAGTTGGGGAAATAGTATGAAACACATAACCGAGCAAATGCTACAAGGGAATGCACAGTCGAGGGACCTAATTTAGGAAAAGTTATCAAAGAAGGCCCCTCTAGAAATGCAACATATAACTAAAACATGAAGGCTGAGAAGAGACCAGCCACTCAATGACCTGGAAGGAAAAATTTCCAAGCAGAAGAGAACATACAAAAGCCCTACAACGAAAACTCATTTGTTCATTTGAAAGTCATCCAGGGGCACCTGTGGGGCTCAGTCAGTTAAGCCTCTGACTCCGATTCTTGATGTCGGTTCCGGTCATGATCTCAGGGTCCTGAAGTCCGGCCCCACGTTGGGCTCTGCACTTCGCAAGGAGTCTGCTTGTCCCTGGGAGGAGTTTGCTTCTCCCTCTCCCTCCGTTTCTACCCCTCCCTTCGCTCATGAGCTTCCTGTTCTCTCTTCAATCAATCGGTCAATAAAATGTTTAAAAAATAAAACTCATCCAAAGCACCCCTTTCTTCAGGAAGTGTTTTCTGACCTTCTGAACCAAGTTAATACATGTTTTGTTCGCCACCCCCATGTTCTGTGGTTCCCTCCATCATTGTCATTACTATATCGTACTCAATGTATCTGTTCGTCCACTTAAATGGCTAGCTCTGGGAAAGGAAAGGATGTGCGTTTGTCTTCTTTGTGTTTGTGTGGGAGCTAGCCCATTGTTTTATCCTGAATTCATAGTAAATATCCATCTTTTCCTAATGCCGGGTTGGTATATTGTCTGACTCTGGACTCTCTCAGAAGTACTGAGGAAAATTACATTATATCATGTTCCTGATGACTGTGTGAACAATTTGCCTGGCCAGATTTGCCTGGAAGTAGCACGTTACTCTCAGTGGTATATCCAGCAAAGCTACACCATGAAGAATTTAAAAAGGGAACGTTTCGCTAGAGGTCAAGATGTGAAGTAGGAGCAGGAAGTGGGGGGTTTGGGGACAAGCAAAAGAGAAAACCATAAGGCTGCCAGGAACTATGGATTGGAGCAAGGGACGGGGGCAACCAGTTAAGCAAGGAGAGTTAGTTTAGTGTCCTAGGTAAGGGACAAGGACAATTTTAAAATCCAAGAAGCAACAGCTGGCGGGACAGTGACCCATGGGCTTGCACAGAACAGGAGGCCGACTGGGCACTGCCATGTTTGCCCCCTTTTGGTACTGGGTACTAAGCCTGCTCTGGAGCATTTGTTCCCTTAGTAGACCTAGAATTTCCTTCTGTCTTGTTGCCTTTCTGTTTTCCTTGCCCCCCACCCTGTCCCTCTGATTTTAGCTACCTTAGTATTCCTTGAAAATTAGCTAGATATTTCTGGATCACATCCTCTCCATCCCCAGACGTGACACTACGGATGTGGGGCAAAGACCCTGATAGTCATCTCTGTTCAAATTCTATCCTCTCTGTTTCTCCTATAATTCCACAGGACTAGAAGAGAAGGGACTTTGAGTTTCCCACTTGTTCTTTGGCATGTCCTTCTTTGCCCTACCCTGCCTGACACACAGAAAACTTTATTATCTAGTTTATTCAGGCCCGATAACCTTGATGATAAAGACAGAAAAGAAGGAATTTATACAAGAGTTTTCTTTTTTAACAAATACTGGCTTTCAAGCTGCTAGGCTTCCTGCTTTGATCAGTACAATGTGAATAACAAAACTCTTTCTCTTCCTATTTTTCAACAATTCTAACCTTCCCAAACCTTAAGAACAAATGTATGTCTTAGGGTGAGTAAAAAGAAAGTCCACCCTTGACAGGTTTCAAAATATTATCTCTATACTATACGTTTGCATAGGTAAGCTGCAGAAGCATTGACCAAAGACAAAGAGAGCATTCTAGAATAAGCATGTCCTAGCTCATGAGAGCTGTGTACATCTCGTCCCAACTCTGTGTTCAGTTAAGTTAACTTGGTAATCTGACATCAACCATGTCTGTAATATTTTTGCTAAGGAAATCAGAAAATGCTACAAATAAAATCAAGATTTTTTGTTTTGATTTTTTTTTTTTTTTTTGGAGAGCATCATTAAACATTTACTGGCACATCACTGTATAGAGTATATTGCAAAACCAAGTTTATATACAGAGGAAAGCTATTATCCACACGGAAGCTAGCTACCCAACAAAATGTTAATGTCAGGCAGCCTAGAGGGTCCCAGAAGTGCCCTCCCCACTTTTCTTATGACCAAAGAACAACACATGCAAGCCCTTACTCCTAATACGTTTGACAAAGGTGATGGTCAAGTCCACAGGTACGCCAGGCTCTAGGCGTTAACGGTATCAGTAGTACTACCTCAGAAATGCAGTTTCTTCACCTTTGCCTCAATATATGTTATCAAGGGCAGTAAGTCTTCCACAAGCTTCATAACAAATTCTGTTTCTATCATTTAAAAGAGGCTTGGATTTAGCAGGAGCGCTAAATTTTGACATTGAAAAACTATGGTCAAAATGTATTTTTCGCAGGTATGTCAGGCCATAGTTTACATGATATTTTCAGGTCACTTGTGGTATATGGCTAATAGTCAACACCAGTAACAGAACTCTTAAACTGTTGGAGTTTTGTAGAATAAATAAAAAACCCTAACTTTATACTTCATGTTTAATCTGATGTGTTTCCTCTGTTAAAAACTAAACCATCTTATGGGTCAGAGCCACGGGGAATAATATGTTAATAGCAGACTCCTGCTATGTTTTCCAAATTTACTAGAATATGTACTCAAGAAAGGTCAGTAGCAACAACAGGAAATAACATTGATCCAGGACCAAAATTAAGGACAAGATCACCTCAGAAGAAGATAAATGATTAGAGTCTATTACGCCTCCTCTGTACAATAAAGTCAATGAATGCCTTATTCTGGAACATTGTTTGATTCTATCTTGGTTTTGGAGTCAAAAATTAATTCCACTGTGGTTGATTTTTGACATAGAATATGAAATTGGAAGATGACTTAGCTTAAAAAAACAAGAAAAAAGAACAAACCAACAAAAATCTCTTGAATGTGTGTTGCTCACCGACCCCGTCATACACGCTAAGAGGGGAAGAAAGCACAGACCCAACAATGGGGATGTGTTGGAGGGATATAGGGCATGGTTTCAGAGGGACACCCCGGAACTCTCCCAGGAAGTTGTCACCCTCTGCAGCTGCACAAGTTTCAGTGGGCGTGCATATAAACATATGTATATGTGTTGTCAACTTTTCTGAATACGTATTTTCTAAAATACAAAAATAGGGCCTATTCATATGAGATCATAAACAGATAAAAGTCAAAGTGCCAAATCCTGGTTTGAGCCAGACAATATATCTTAAAGTCTGCCATCCACTTCAGCAAGAGATTGAGTTGCTTTGTCTAAAATCCAGTCTTTTTCTCCAAAGATATCCATTTAGGACAGGATTTTTCAATCTCATAACTGTTGGCACACTGAGCAGGATAATTTTGTGTTGTGTGAGGCTGTACTATGCATTGTACCAAGCACCTTACAACATACCCGGCCCCCACTTACTAGATGCCACCATCATTTCTCCTTCCAGACACTGCTACATATCCCTGGGGGGCCAAATCTGCCCTAGCTGAGAACCACTGACTTAGGGTAAAAGAAAAACCCATGAGGTACCTGAGTGGCTCAGTTAGTTAAGCATCTGCCTTAAACTCGGGTCATGATCCGAGGGTCATGGGATCGAGACCCACATTGGGCTCCCTACTCAATGGAAGTCTGCTTCTCCCTCTCCTTCTGCCACTCGCCCTGCTCATGCTCTCTCTCTCTGACAAATAATTAAAATCTTAAAAAAAAAAATTCTTATGTCACATGATGCAGAAAAAATAATTCCAAGTGCATTAAAGAACTAAAATGTCTAAAAAGATGATCATAACAGTATTAACAGAAAGGATAGCATATTTTCATAATATCATTTAAAATATAGTGTGTGTCTGGGAGTTAACTAATTGAGGATGATGTTCTTCATTAAGCAGGACATGAAATGAAAAAGCTGTAAGGGATTTGATTATATGCAAATTAAAATCTTTTGTAGGGTAAAAGGTGCTGTAAGAAAAGCTAAAAATATAAACCACAGAGCACATAAAAATATTTGGAACATATTATATATTCCCAAATATTACACGAGGGTTGTTTTGTTCAGAAAAATTTTCTGCTGAGAAAAATGGAACCCACATGTTTGAGGCCTAAAACAGCTTCCTCCTATTATGGGAGATTTCTCAATTCCATCTTTTAAAGAACAAAATACCATTGTGAGAACATACCAAATTGACAGACCTATTCAGTGCTAACTTTAAGTAATTTACCAAAAATGCAAAAGAATAAAATAAGGTAGGTGAATTTCTTATCTGTTAGATACAATTAAAAAAAAAACAAACTCTTTTAGGGGCACCTGGGTAGCTCCGTCAGTTAAGTGACCGACTTTATTTCAGCTTATGGTCATGAGCTAGAGCCCCACATTGGGCTCCACTCAGCGTGGAATCTGCAGGAGGTTCTCTCTCCCTCTTCCACTGACCCTCCCTCTGTTCATGCGCACGCATGCATTCTCTCTAATAAATAAATCTTTAAAAACAAACTCTTTCAGAAATTACATTACAAAGCAAGTATGTGCTGCTATTTTTCTTCCTCATCTTTTTCATTTCTAATTATTACATTTCTCTTATAGTCTACATGGCAGGCAAACTAAATTTCTTTCAGCCGCCTGACTGTACCTATCTTTCTGTCTCTTCTCAAGGCCCTTGAACATGCTGTTCTGTTTGGAACAGGATGGAAATCCTCTACAGGAGTTTCTCTTAACTCCTATTCATCTCTTGGAACTCCATTTCCCCATTACTGACTCTAGGAAACATTTCCTTACTTTATAGACTTTAACTGGGTTTCGTTAGTTACATTCTCTCGTATCACTCCATACTTCTTCTAGGACTTATTACAGTGGGAAGTAACTACTTTTTGGCTATGTACCTAACGTCTCTCTTACCCACATACATCTAAGCCACATGAACTCAAGGAATGGTTCTGCCCTCATGATAAAATGCTCCTGTTCCTAGTTCAGTATCTGGCCCTGAAGTGATGGTCAATAAATACTTACTCTGTAAATATCTCAAGAGTAAATGCTCAATACTGGATTCATCCTTAAGCGGTTGGCAAAGTATAATACCTGGTAGAGAGCAGATGTTTAGTTGCTATTGAATGAATAATCAAATAAATATTAATAACAAGAGTGATGCTGAAAGGCAGATATAATAGGAATAGAAATTTGGACAACAGATTTCGGAACAGAATGAAGAAACAGAAGAAAAAGATACCTGACCTTCAAAAATGTTCTCCATCCCCCAAAGACACAAATGCACTGACCCGAAGGGACACCTGCACCCCAGTGTTTATAGCAACAATGTCCATAAGAGCCAAACTATGGAAAGAGCTGAGATGTCCATCAACAGATGAACAGATAAAGATTACACACACATACATACACACACACACACACACACACACACACACACACACAATGGAATATTACTCAACCATCAATAAGAATGACATCTTCCCATGTGCAATGACCTTGATGGAACTGGAGGGTATGATGCTAAGTGAAATATGTGAGTCAGAGAAAGACAATTATGATTCCACTCATATGTGGAATTTAAGAAACAAAACAGAAAAGCATAGGGGAAGGGAGAGGAAAATAAAACAAAATGAAATCAGAGAGGCAGACAAGCCATAAGAGACTCTTAACCATAAGAAACAAACTGAGGGTTTCTGGGGGAAGGGGGTGGAAGGATGGGATAACTGGGGGACAGACATTAAGGAGGGCACGGGATGTAATGAGCACTGGGTATTATATACAACTGATGAATCACTGAACTACACTTTTGAAACTAGTAATACACTATATGTTAATTAATTGTATTTAAATTACCTTTAATACAAAAAAAAAGAAAAAAGAAAAAAAAAGGACTCCATCATATGAGTTTCAAATAGTTTCCTCCAGGTCACAATTGGTCAACTAACTTTACTCATGGGAGCTTTACAATTCAGAACTGCCTAAATTTTATGTAACCAGTTTATAAATTTCTTCCTGTAAGTTTAGGAACCAAACAGTAATCAATTTCAAACTCTCCTACCCCAGAAGTGTCAGTAATCTATGTTCCAGTTTTAGTGAGAAACTAAGATAATCCTTAAATAAAATTACTATGCTCTGATGTGATATTCCAGTTGGCATGGGCTCTTATTTTCTGTCAACCTGGTAATTAAGAGGTCCAAAAATCAGGAGAATGTCCACAACTATCATTATTTTTGCCCTCAGAATGTTCTCCTCTCCCTGGTATTCCCTGCAGTCTTTAAGCCTTGTTCGTATCACCAAGCAGTAATCCCTTAAAAGCACTGAGCAGTGAAGAATGACAGTGTTTTGCATCCCCTCAGAAGTCCAAACAGAGCTACGGATTAAGGCTGTATGTGAAGAAAAACCTAGAATGAACCCTGCAAGATAGTCTCACAAAGCAGCAGCAGGGACTGCTCTCAGTGAGCAATAATTTTGAGCATTCTTAGGGAAGCTGTTGTTCTAATTACTGCAGATCTATAACATAAAATGAAGAAGGCCAGTATCATCTTTTAAAATCTGGAAGTCTGCTGCCAAAGTTAAACTCCAAAAGAAATTTAAAATTAACACGTTACCGTCCTTTAATATTGGGACCCTTGTTTAATTTAGTTCTTGATCCATATCATCACTCAATAATGTATGGGCATTCCATTTTTCACATTTTTTAATGCCCTCCTTTGTTCCAGATCCATCTATATCTCTCATCAGTGTGAATAAAATCATATAATCCTGGGCCCTCAACACCTTCATTACCAAAGGTGAAGGTCAGGTTGGGGCCTACACAACAGGAATAACACGCCTCACCTTCTTAGATAGCCTCAATTCCATCTGTGGAATTCTGTCTGCTTTTCCTGGGGCCAGGGGTACAGTGTGAGGCTTGTACAACGTAACTCCGTTTCAGGGAATCAGAGATCACCCCAGATACCCATGCTTCCCTATACCTTGGAACTCATGCTCACCTGTCTCGAAACTGCTCAGTTTCATTGAGTCCCTTCCCTCGTTTATGTCAGTCATTGCAAGAAACCCCAGGCTTCTATCTCCCCCAATCTTGCACATTCTAAGTATGGTGAAGTCTTTTGTCTATTGTTAACTCCACCTTAACATCTGAAAAGCATCCTCTGAGCCTTCTCCCACTCCTGGTCGGTCAGGCATCACCAGAATGTCCTAAGCGTACACTCTCAATCCCATCTTTGACTTTTTCCTTTCTCTGAGGACACTGCTGCAGACTTTTCAAGTGATGGCCATTTCCTCTTCCACACCTAAACTACCACTGGGCCTGAAAGTGAAGTAGGTGTCCTCCCTGTTCTACATATCTGTTTCCAGGTCATTCCTCCTCTATCTCTCACATGATGCAGGTTTGAACTTAACATTATCCTATTACACTGCCCACAATCTCTCCCTGTTGCTGCCATCTCCTACCCTACTCTTTTCACTTATTTATTTGTTTGTTTGTTTAAGATTTTATTTATTTGAGAGAGAAAGTTAGAGACAGTGCATGAGCAGACAGGAGGAGGGGTAGAGGGAAAGGGAGAAGCAGGACGTGGGGCTCGATCCTGGGTCATGGGATCATGACCTGAGCCAAAGGCATCCACTAAACCAGACTGAAACATCCAGGTGCCCTTCCCCTACTCACTTTAGATTCACTGACACTTACTCTCTCCAGCACTCCTGCCTTATCTAGGGCAACGTAAATATGCACTAGATAGGGGCGCCTGGGTGGCTCAGTGGGTTAAGCCTCTGCCTTCAGCTCAGGTCATGATCTCAGGGTCCTGGGATCGAGCCCCGCATCGGGATCTCTGCTCGGCAGGGACCCTGCTTCCTCCTCTCTCTCTCTCTGCCTGCCTCTCTGCCTACTTCTGATCTCTCTCTGTCAAATAAATTAAAAATTAAAAAAAGTATATGCACTAGATAATTCTTCCAATACCCTAGGTTTAACCTCCTTTTCTCCAAGGGTGTTTATCCATCAACCTAATGCAGTACTCTCCCTGATGATCACACCTGTGACCTGTATTGTCCTGTATGTCTCACCGCATGTGGCTACTGTTCCAAATGTGGCTAGTCCAATCTGAGACGTACTGAAAGTGTAACATACACACTGGATTTCCAAAACTTAATATGAAAAAATGTAAGCTATCTCATTAATATTTTTATATCTGTTAATGTTAAAATGATCATTTTAGATATTTATTTGGATATTTAAATGTTGGGTACTAGAAAATTTACAATTAGGTTTTATGAAACCCATTAAATTTCCTTTAGTTAACTGTTGCAAACATTCCCATGACTAAAAACAGTAAAGCCTCCATAGTCTCAATTTAATATCTTATCCTCCCTGATGACCACCTCCTCCTATCTTTCTAGCTCACTCCTTCTAGTGTCCCACCAGGATTCTCTGATCCTTCTCCTTTTCCACTCTTCCTCATGCCTTTGATGTTTTTCCCTTTATTACTTTGTCAATTTACATTTTATAATCAATTATTTTATGTATCTCCTCCTGTCTGCTCTCAATTTTCTTTCCCTTCTTCACTTGGTTGCTTGGTGAAACCACAGCCCTGGTTAAGTCTCCACCTATGCACCATCCCAAGTCTGGAGAAAAAATGCAAAACCATATGGATTGGTTTCATTCTAACATCAAGGACTTAATCCCCTAATCCAAGCTTTAGTGTGCAGAAGAATCTCCTGGAAGACTTATTAAAACACAAATTTCTAGGCCCTGCTCCCAGGGTTACGTATTTGTTAGGTCTGGCATGGGGTCCAAGAATGCGCCTTTTTAACCTATTCTCAGGTAAAGATGACTGACCCTGCTGGTAGTGGAACCCCACATTGAGAACCGCTGCTCAAGCAGGCCCATAATGTTATCCCCCCAACATACTATATTTCCCTCATCTACTCAGTCTCCCATTTTCCTACATAAGTTATACCTTCTTTTTTCTTTTAAAACTTTCAACAAATTCATTCTCATCCTCATTCTACGTGATGTCTTTGTTTTCTACTTCACTGAGAAATTTGAAATACAAAACTAGAAGAGAACTTCTGCATTCTCTCAAAACCACTCCACCCGAGGCACCTGGGTGGCTCAGTCAGTTAAGCGTCTCTTGGTTAAGAGACTCTTGGATTAATACTCAGGTCATGACGTCAGGGTCATGAGACTGAGTCCCACGCTGGGGTCCATGCTCAACTCAGAAGGCTGCTTCAGATTGTCTCTCCATCCCCCTCTGCTTCTCCCCTTGCTGGCCTGCATGCTCTTTAATAAATAAAATCTTAAAAAGAAATTCCACCATCCTTCTTCCCGCTAGATCAATATACTCATCTGCAAGTCTGTGTTACAGATTAATTTTCTCTACTCCCTCCTAAAACCTGTTTTTTTTTTTTTTCCCCCCTCATGGGAAGTAACTCTATTTCTTCTCATCCTTCAAATTAGTGCCTCACTGTGTCCAGCCTCTGCTCCTGGTCTCTGTTCCGATTTACAGAAATGTATGCAAAATGATTATGTAAAAATGTATGCAAAATGGTCTCTAATTTCTTTTTTCTCCAATCACTCTTAAAACTACTCCAACCAACTTTTTCACCCCAATCTATAAACTGCTTTGTCAAGACCACCAATAACTTCCATTTGCTAACCCAACATTCACTCTGTGGTGATTCTGTTACATGACTGATCACTATCCTTTATCTCCGTCATTCATTTCCTGGCACTTAGATATCCATTCTACACATACCTTTCACGACACTCCACCTTCGTGGTTTCCCTGCTACCTCACTCATAGCTCTTTCTCAGTCCTCTCTTTTCATTCCTTTTTTCTCCCTCCGGTTGCAATAGTAAAGTGTCACAAGTTTATTTCTTGACCTTCCTCTCTATCTACATACCCAACATCTGTACTTCAAAATGCCCTAAACTGCTCTCATTATGGTCCCTCACGCAAAACCCACGACTACTACTGTCTTAATGTTTGGATTCGATGATGATGACATCTATCAGGTTGCTCAGACCAAAATGCTTGAGTCATCCTTGAATCGTTTTTGAAATCTTACATCTCACACCCTATCTTACTAGAAATTCTGTTGCCTCTACACTCAAAATATATCCACAAGCTGACTAGTTCTCACCACCTCTACTGTCCCTACACATATATGGTCTGAGCCACCATCATATTTTGCCTCTATTACTGTGCTATCCTAATAACTAGTTCCCCTGCTTCTATCTTTGCCTCCATGTAGTTCATTCTCTACAGAGAAGCCAGAAAATCCAAAGTATTATGTAATTTCTCTGTCCCCAATCCTTCAGTGAATCGCTCTTCAATCAGAGAGAAAACCAAAATTCTTTTTTTTTTTTTTTTTTTTTTTTGGAGAGAAAGTACAAGGAGGGGACAGGGGGTGGTGGGGGGAAGGAAGGGAGGAGCATCTTAAGCAGGCTCCACACCCTGCCCAGAGCCCATAGAAGTGCTCGATCTCATGACCCTAGGATCATGACCTGAGCCGAAACCAAGAGTCAGATGCTTCCCTGAGCCACCCAAGTGCCCCCCAAAACCAAATTCTTAAAATGATCTAATGAGGTCCCACATGGCATAGTACTTGCCTATCGACATTACTTACTTCTCTCACTACATTTCCTACTATTGTCTCCCTTTCTCACTCTGCTGCAGCTACACTGACCCCCAGTTGTTACCCCAAAATGCCAGATATTCTCCCACTCTAGAACCAGCATATCTCAGTCAACTACTATCATACCTAATACATAGTAGACAGTCAATAAATATGGTTGCTTATGTAAATGAAAGAGAAGAGTTTTTGAGCTACAAAGAAATAACATTCTGAAAGTGTCCAAAGCCAGAAGAGCTTGACATATTCGGAAGGTCAAGTGAAAGGAGACAAAGTTGTAGTATCAGGATCTTCATCACTCAGAGCCTATAGGCCATAGTAAGGGTTATGGAGTTTATAGTTTAAGTGTGATGGCAAGATATTGAAGATATTTGAATGGAATTTATATGCCTCCATTTATGCTTAATAGGGACCCCTCTGACAGTTTGATGGAGATTTGACTATAGGTGGATAAGGCCAAAGCAAGAAAGTGAGTTAGGAGCTTATTACAATGATCCGAATGAGGGAAGATGATGTCTTACATTATTAAGATGGAACTAGTGGAAGTGGAACACAATGTATGAGTCTAGGCAATTTTTTCAAGTGGCCCAAATAAAATTAGTTTGTTCAGAAAAGTTTTAAAAATTTCATTTTGAACCATGAGGTCCTGAGTAATGCTTGCAAATAACTTCAAAAACTTGTCACAATAAAAACACTGAAGCATGTATTTTTCTACTTTGATGTTTGCCATGAAAGATAAGTCAAAATCATGATTTTGGAGTATCAGACTTATAATCTCCATCCTGGGAAAAGTCCTACAAATTTTCAAAGGAAATGCACAAAGCTATTTGAAAGAGTAATCCATAAACAAAATGGGGATTTTTGGCCTCCATAACTCAAATTTTCCTCTTCAATTGAGTCTAATGGACTAATGGACTTTTTGAGGTTACTTGAAGAAAATTATCCAGAAAACAATTTTGTTTTTTCTGGTGAAAACACTTAGCTCAGACTCAGTTTAGATGATCCCAGTTTTGTCAGCAACATCCAGACCTTCCTAGTCAGGAACCAGTCAAACATATACCTTCTTCTCTCCATCGGGCCTGATCAGGGTGTTGACCTTGGCCACATCAATGCCATAGAGCTTCCCCACAGTCTGGTTGGTCTGGTGCTTGTTGGCCTTGACATCCACAATGAATACAAGTGTGGTATTCCCTTACGTTTTCTTCAAGATTGAGAGGAGTGAGGGGGGAATTTGAGGACATAGTGCCCATGCTTGTTTCTTCTAGGAGCGCTCTTGATTCAAGGATATTAGGGCTGCCTTCAGAGATACAATGTTGGAATATAGGTGATGTGTGGATGTTGTGTGTGACTGGAGATGCCTTTCAGCACCACTTTCTTGGCCTTCAAAGCCTTTGCTTTGGCTGTGGTAGAGGCAAGAGCTTCCTTCTTCACCTTTGGTGCCACCTTTGTGAAATAACACTTAAATTTTTGCCATATGATTTGACAACAGAACAAAGACTTTATTGGTTTCTCAAAGTGGATAAAATTCAATATGTAGATTCATCCCGGAGCTGTTCTAGGAAAATGCTTAAAAATTTTCACTTTTACCTTAGTGTTTCTGACCCTCCTTGATTAGCCAGGGTCTCAATACTAGGGCAAGTTATAGAAGAAAATGGGAACAATTCTCCCTTTTCATAAAATAGTAGCTATGACTTATTGAGGACTACATACCAGGCACTGTAGAAAGAGCTCTACAACAATATTATGAAACAGGAACTATTCACATGCTATGGATGAAAAACCTAACTCCGTGAACATAAGTAACTTAACCAACACCACACATTCGAGATGAAGTTGTGACTTGAATCAAAATCTAACTTTGTCCATTTTCTTTGCATTTCAACAAAATCTTACAATTTCTGAACCTTTCTATAAATGTACTTAAGTCATGTAATATATGGATACATTCCTAGGGCTTCCTTGCCAGTTATAATCTTGAGAAAAACCAACTGTATCAGCCTAAGTTCTACTATCAATTTTCAAAATAATGTCCTTCAGGAAACAAACGGAGGGTCGCTGGGGGAGGGGGAGAGGGAGACAGAGGCTGGATTATGGACATTGGGAGGGTGTGTGCAATGGTGAGCGCTGTGAATTATGTACAACTGATGACTCACAGACCTGTACCCCTGAAACAAATCATACATTATATGTTAATTTTAAAAAAATAATGTTCTTCATTAGTGGTAGAATGAAATTTGATAGTATCTGCAAAACGGAAGGAAATACTTATGAGGCTGGATGATGTAGAATCAAACTGAATCCCATGAAATTCACAGTCACTGGGGGTTCTATGACAAATCCAAATCAGATAGAAATATTTATAGTTCATTTATTTTACTCATCTAATTAGCAAAAAAAAGTAACCATTACATTATAAATTAGCTATTATTTTTTATATTTTAGGTAATTTTGTAATTTAATGTTAGAACTCTGAATGGGAAATGGAAATCTTGAATTCCATGTGGAGTTCTAATAGAAGATATCAAGTAAAGCACACCCTCTTTGAATGTCAACTATTTCTAATGGATGGTAAAAAATCTGGTGGGAGGGGGGCACCTGGGTGGCTCAGTGGGTTAAGCCTCTGCCTTCAGCTCAGGTCATGATCTCGGGGTTCTGGGATCGAGCCCTGCATCGGGCTCTCTGCTCAGTGGGGAGCCTGTTCCCCTCCCCTCTGCCTGCCTCTCTGCCTACTTGTGATCTCTGTCTGTCAAATAAATAAATAAAATCTTAAAAAAAAAAAATCTGATGGGAGGAACGTCAAAGCTTTTGAAATGCTTTCAAGGGAACAGGTCTCATAAAAATATTTTCTTCTATTATTGTTACTCATGCCATTCCACCTTTGGTTTTTCTGCCCCTGTAACCCTTACTTTGGTATCACACAAGACTTTGTGAAAAATACTTGACGATGTACGGTAATGTTGGGATTCAAGCTGTTAAATTTTAGAGCACCTTCTGCGAATTATCACCAATTAACACCTCTTTTCAGGAAGAATGCTTCATCAGTTCCCTAATTAGTTAACTTAGATCAGTTTTATTTATTTTTACTGGTAGTATTACAATTAACATATAGGAATGGAGGGTAAAGAAATTTTCCAGACATGAATCTCACTGCTACTCATAAAGTTTGTTCATGAGAATAGCATGCTGCAGAATTAGGCATAATGGGATTGACTATCTGGATGACTATTATAATTATTTCCCTTTTACAAATATATTTCACTAGCTTAATATACCTGTGTTGTATTCCTCACTATTGCTATGTATCCAACGTATACTGGACATAATTGGATATCTGTACTGTCACTGACCACTGCAGCCAAGAAAGCTAGTGCTGGCAATTTTATTATTTTTTTTTAAAGATTTTATTTATTTGTTTGTTAGTTTATGTATCTACTTATTTATTTAAGAGAGAGGGAGAAAGAGAGCAGGGGGAAGAGCAGAGGGACAGAGACAAGCAGACTCCCTACTGAGCACAGAGATGGATGTGCTGAGACTGAGGTGGGGGGAAGGGTTCGATCTCACAACTCTTGAGATCAGGACCTGAACCAAAATCAAAGAGTCAGTAGCTTATCCAACTGAGCCACGGAGGCATCCCGTGTGCTGGCAATTTTATACCTGCTCTTTTATGTTACTTTGAACCAGGAATGGTGCAGTGGGATGGGGATACAGCAATGAACAAAACACAGCCCTCATCATGGGTAATATTGTAACAAATCTGTATGGTGGCAAGTTGATAACCAGACTTATGGTGGTTGGTCTTTTCATAATGGATTTAAATATCAGATCACTATGCTGTAAACCTGAAACTCATATCACATTGTATTTCAATTATTCTTCAGTTAAAAATACATGGTCCTTGGGGTACCTGGGTGGCTCAGTGGGTTAAAGCCTCTGCCTTCCACTCGGGTCATGATCCCAGAGTCCTGGGATCGAGCCCTGCATCGGGCTCTCTGCTCTGCGGGGAACCTGCTTCCTCCTCTCTCTCTGCCTGCCTCTCTGCCTGCTTGTGATCTCTGTCTGTCAAATAAATAAATAAAATCGTTTAAAAATTTTTAAAAAATATATACCTTTAAAAAAAAAAAAAACCAAAACACATGGTCCTTATCCTCATGAAACTTAAAATATGGGAACAGGGAAAATGAATAATCATTGCATGGGCCTATGAAAATTCTGAAGGAAAAAGGATGGAAATCTTGTATTCAAATTTCAAAGTGCAAATTACAGAGGAAGAAATTTTAGACAGCTCCCACTAGATAAATTCACATTTCAGTAAACCATGGAAGTGGAAGATGAAGTTTAAGAATAAAACAATGCACACAGATGAGGCAGGAAACCAGCAAAACCAAACTGGAAACCAAACCAACAAACCGACGAAACTGGAAACACACGGTATAATACGTCGTAAAACAACATAAATTCAGACAACAAACTGGTGGTGGCCAGAAAGGGGTGGGGAGGGG
This sequence comes from Lontra canadensis, assembly GCF_010015895.1. Lineage (NCBI taxonomy): Eukaryota > Metazoa > Chordata > Mammalia > Carnivora > Mustelidae > Lontra > Lontra canadensis. Next base: position 2,296,059 of record NW_022631151.1, on the reverse strand, counting down.
AGACGGGTAAAATAGGTGAAGGGGATTAAGAATAAATTTCCACTGGCAGAATGCAGAAGTCACTGTAGGAAAGGTGCAGCATAGGGAAAAGTCAGTAACATCACTGGCATCGTGTGGTGACAGATACTGACTGCGCTAATCATGCTAAGTGGAGCTTAATTTGTAGTGTTCTCCAATCAGTATATTGTGCACCTGAAAGTAATATAAATACAGCATTGTATGGCAATGATACTTCAGTAATAAACAATCCAAGCTGCATTCAAAAAAGGTAGCCCCTCCAATCCCCTATTCAAATGCGTATGAAAAGGCTTTTAAAATGCCTAAAAACCCAAAACAACACTAAAATACAAGATAAGTGGGCAAATAAAGATCACACTCACAGGACTTTTCACCATGTATAAGGCAGATGGACCCAGACTTAAAAACAATAAAATTTAACGAAGTTTTTAAACTCATGAAATAGTCTGCTTAGGGGCGCCTGGGTGCCTCAGTGGGTTAAAGCCTCTGCCTTTGGCTCAGGTCATGGTCTCAGGGTCCTGGGATCGAGCCCCGCATCAGGCTCTCCGTTCAGCGGGGAGACTGCTTCTCCCTCTCCCTCTGCCTGCCTCTCTGCCTACTTGTGATCTCTCTCTTTGTCAGATAAATAATATCTTTAGAAAAAAAAAAAAGAAAGAAATAGTCTGCTTAAATGTGCTTACTAGTAAAAGAAAGACTTCGTCACCCTATCAATGACTGACCTTTGGTCAGAATCACAGGGTCTGTACAACAAGCATGTTGGGCAACAATCACTTTATTACACAGAAAAATGTTTTGAGACAATAAAGAATAGAAAGGATCAATCATGTAAATCTAGCAGTCAAACACGGGTTTTAAATACTCAAGTCTGAATGCAGAGGAAAAGGTCAGATTCAAAAAATGATAGAGAAGATAATAGACATGTACATCAGAGGACAGAGATCTATTATACAGACTCTCTACAAGTTTTTTTTTTAAGAAGGACCAGGTGAGTGGAGCCTGGGTGGCATAGTTGGTTCAGCGTCCAACTCTTTTGGCTCAGGTCCCAATCTCAGGGTTGTGAGATTGAGACCTACATGGGGCTCAGAGCTCAGCATGGAGCCTGCTTAAGGTTCTCTTCTCCCTCTGCCCCTTCCCCCATCTCTCTTTCTGTAAAATACATAAATCTTGAAGGGGAAAAAAAAGGGGCAGATGAAATGATAATTAATAAACAAACAATAAATAAAATAAACTCAATCCAAAGGGCAGCTGGGTGGCTTAGTCGGTTAAGCATCTGCCTTCAGCTCAGGTCATGATCTCAGTGTCCTGGGATCAAGTGCTGCATCAATCTCCCCTGCTCCCTCTTCAACGGTGAATCTGCTTCTTCTCACTCTCCCTCTTCCCCTCTCCCCTACTCGTGCTCTTTCTCTCTCTGTTTCATATAAATAAATAGAATCTTAAAAAAAAAAAATTAAACCCACAATCGCAAGTAGAAAATTTCCTGATGTCATAAAAGTAACCAACAACAACAACAAAAAAAGCAGAGTACAGAGATTGAAATATTTAATCAAGTTTCAGGTAAAATCAGTGTTAAAAAGTCTACACCTAAACAAATCTCCACAGTAAGTTGAAACTGAAATGCTTGAGGCAAAAAAAAAGTTTGTCCACAGTTGGACATAAATTAGGCTGGCTGCACACTCCACCTCAACAATATGAAATGAAAGAAGCAACTAGCGATGTTTCTATACAGTTTGAAGATAAAACTTTGTGATCCAAAAATTAAATATACAGTTTTATTCCATTACTGAGAGGGAAAAGAATAATATGTTCATATATTGAAGTGCTCAGAGATCATGCTCCTAATACACACACTGTGAGAAAAGAAACAAGAACGAAAACTCAAAGATGTCCTGCACCTGACCAAAACCCTGGAAAAGAAGGACTTTAAGGGGTGGAAGTGAGCTCCCAATTTGGTAAAGAAGGAGAAAAATACAGTTCGATGTAAAAAAAAAAAAAAATTTAAAGTAGCCATAAATGTTAAACAATAACCATTAGGGGTGGGCATTATTATTTTAAAGGTTAGGAAACTGAGACACAATGAAGTGATTTGCAAGTCACACAGCTAGTCAACGTAAAAGCTGGGCACAGTGAAAGGACGTTTGTTCTCATCATTTCTATTTAACGTTCAATGGGGACCTTAGAAGGTATAATCCATCAAGATAAGAAATAAAAGTCACACAAAAAAAAGTGGACAAAGTGTCTTTATTGACAGATATGATTGTTTATGCATTTTATACATTCTAATGAATATATAAAAGGACCACTACAAATGAGTGAAATTAGCAAGATTACTGGATACAAAGTAAATACCAAAACAAACAAAAAACCTCGCTATCAATTGTATTTCTGTATACTAGAACCAAGCAATTGGAAAGTAAAAATTTGAAAACCCCATCGACGATAACATTAAGAAAATAAAAATTAGAAATAGATTGAACAAATGATGTGAAAGATCTCTAAACAGAAAACTACAAAGCATTATACAAAGAAATTGAAGTAGATGAAGATAAAGGGAGAGATCCAGTATGACTGAACATTGGAAGATTCAATGTTAAGGTATCAATTCCAACATTTTGGGGTAAGTAGAAGTTGACAAGGTAACTCTAAAATGTATAAGGAGAAACAAAATAATCAGTGGCTGTGGGGTCATTTGCAGTTACAGCCCCATTTCTCAATTCCCATTGTAAGGGCCTAGGCAGCCAGAGCAGCCCCACCCCGGTGGAACTGCCATTTTGTTGTAAAATTTAAATTGACCTTGGCCCCCCCCCCCAGGGGAACTTATTTAAAAGCAAGTCCGGGAAACCAGTCCCAGGTAACAAAGTCCAAATACAAGGGTGGGTCAGGCCAGGTGGAGGTAATCAATCCGTGGGGGCGCAGACTGTCTCCCTAGCTACCAAGGAGTATGGGCCCCGCCCTTTGGGTGCCTTTTGGGCGCCAGTTCTGAACTAGGTGATAGGCTGGTTCAAATGTCTACTAGGGTAAATTGTAATTCAGTTGGTCGCCTAGCATCACCGTGGAGTTCCCTGTGTGTGTTACAATCTCATTGGCCACCTGTGTGTGGCCAGGGCCAACCACGTGGCCTTTGCTCTATAAAAGTTAGTCTGGAAAGCAGGGAGAGGTAGTCCTCTCTGTAGGGGCAGCCCTGACTGGTCTGTTTGACGGTCGGTCTGATTCCTGATGCTTGGCGTGAAATAAAGCTTTGCTTGACCTTCGCTTTGTATCAGTCCCGCTCCTTTCATCACGGACCTATTATTGGGGTAGCCAATTTTGAAGGGACCCAACACCATTCATAGAAAACTTACTGAGCACGGTCTACTCTCATTGCTACAAAATCCTCACCCCTGCTTTTCTTCTCAAAGAAATATAATCAGAATTCTACCTGATAACTTCCATATTGCAACATCGCATTCTCGGTTTCCCAAAGTTATTCAAACCTACCAGCAGCACCTCATTCTGATAACCACCGCATTGCTAAAGCTGCTTTTGCTTTGTCTCTGAAAAAAACATGTCTGATTATATTCGTTTGCTAGAGATGCCGAGTAAAACAGACTAGGTAGCTTAAACAATACATATTTATTTTCTCAGTGTCTGAAAGCTAAAAAACCCAAGATCAGGGGCATCTGGATGGCACAGTTGGTTGAACGCCCAGCTCCTGATTTAGGCTCAGGTCATGATCTCAGGGTCATCCAATCCATCCCTGCATGGGGCTCCCTGATCAGCAGGGAATCGGCTTAGCATTCTCTCCCACTGCCCCTTGCCCCTCCCCCATTCTGTCTCTCCTTCTCTCAAGTAAATAAATAAATCTTTAAAAATAAATAAATAAATAAAAGCCCAAGATCAAGGTATCAGCAGGTTTGTTGTTCCTGAGGTCCCCCTCTTGGCTTGCAAACTGCAGTTCTCACTGTTTTGGATTAAGACCCAAGCTAATGGACTCATTTTAACATAATCAATCTCCAAATATAGTCATGGTCTGAGGTACTGGAGGTTACGTCTTCCACATATGAATTTTGGGGGGGGGGTTTACAATTCAGTCTGTGGCGGTGAAGCTTCATGTCTCAATCTTTTTTGATGTCTTCCATTCATCTTTCAGACCTATAAATGCTAGAATACTCCAGAGTTCCATCCTTAGATGGAACCCTAGTCAATCCACAGTCAATCCCTAGGTGACTTTGGTCCGATGTTTTTAAAGAACAACTATGAGCATATAATAACCAAAATTACTTCTCTATTCTGCACCTCTCCCGGGAACCCCAATTACTTCATTTTTGAGTCTATCTGGATACTTAATGGAGAGTTCAGTAGAAATATTGTCAATGATAAATTAATAAAAAAACATTAATACTGTGCTTACCACATGCCAGACACTGCTCTAAGATCATACATAAACTTAGGAGACAGTTAGCATTTCTGCCATTTTACATTTTAAAAAACTAAAACAAAGAGTAGATATATGAATGACAAAGTTCACATACAAAGTATCAGACTCCAAGATCTGAACCCAGGAGCGCTTGTTCGAGAACCCACGTACTTCACAGCACACGAAGTCACCTCTTCCAATCAAAGCCTATGTTTGTTTTAATCTATGTATATATGTTCTCCTTTATATTAGAGGAGAAACTTCTTGATGGCATATTCCTCCCTGTGCCATCTCCACAACAACATAAATTATACAAATAAAAGAATTTAAGAATGGATGCCTACATCTTCTCTCCTGCAGCGCTCTACTAGGCTCTTAAACCATACTGTTGAATGACCTTAAGGAAGTGGATATGGGGAAGGCAGTGTTAATTCAGTCTGTCAGTAGACACGCCTGTTTACCAATTTCTGCCCTTTTCGTGCATTCACTCTTTTCTAGAGACATACAAAACCTTAAAATAAACAAAAGAAAACAATAAGCAAAAGTCTTTGGACACCATATCAACCTACCCCAATTCGCAGTAGATTCTAAAGTGGGGCGCTAGAGTTCACGTTTAATTTGCTATCTGTAACCATTTACTCCATGATCCCTTGTCTTTGCTGAAACACAGAAAACACAGGAAACCAGTCCTTTTCTCTAACACTCGTCCTTTTTAAGAACTATAGCACCAAATAAATGCAGATTTTCCGTGTACATGCCAAGATCTCTCCCACCTGGAAGTTGCTTTCCCACGGTAAAATAAGCAAACAGAGACCCGCCTTAAAAATTCCCTGGGCAGAAAAAAAAAAAAATCCCTGGGCAGAAAAAACCCTTTTACTCATACAAACGAAGCTTAATTTAGCTAATTTGGCAAGACCAACTTTAACTGGGTCATTTCTTGCTTATACTTCTGGAAATCAGAACGAGACTTAAAACTTTCCCAAGGTTGATAGGAGGTAACCACTGACCATTTCCCTAGCATCTGAAGACAATTCTAATATTATCATCAATCACTGTAAAGAATAAAGAAAGAGGGGGCGCCTGGGTGGCTCAGTGGGTTAAAGCCTCTGCCTTCGGCTCAGGTCATGATCCCAGGATCCTGGGATCGAGCCCCGCATCGGGCTCTCTGCTCAGCGGGGAGCCTGCTTCTTCCTCTCTCTGTCTCTGTCTGCCTCTCTGCCTACTTGTCTGTCCAAAAAAAAAATAAAATAAAATAAAGAAAGAGTCATTTGCCCACTCAGTATACGAGCTTCTTTATGCCAACATACCCCCTCCTGAGCCTCATTTCCTGTTTTGGTCTGAGTGCTCCTGGTTGGCAAACTCTATGGTGCCGGCACAATTAATTTTTACTACTTCAGTGATTCATTGGTCTTGGTATTTATAAACTTTTGATAATTAACGGTATCCAAAGTATGATCCAAAGAACACCCGCTGAGGCCTGTGAACAAACAGAGCCCAAGGCCAAGACAAGCTGGTCTATTGACCTGGACCTTGTGCCTTTTTGGAAAATGGGTGAACTTTTGGAATTGTTGTGGCCACTTCGGGGAAAGTTTAACTTAGGCAAGCCTACCTTAAGGAGCATCCTTAAAAGAGAAGATTTCAAACCTCTGAGACAATGGAACGCATTCTTTGATTGGTATGCAGAAGCTTCTAAAAGACAAAATGACTCCAAAAATAGCTCTAAAAGGATCCTCACAGCATGCAAATAAAAAAAAAAATCTTTGGTAAAAAAACTTTGGCCATCTGAACAGGGACAATTAGTCCATCTGCCAGAAACACAATTTGGACCCAACTGTTTTTTAGAGTCTTGTATCCCCTGAGACGTGGCTAAATTTTTCCAAACAAAAGCTTTAGGATCTCTGTGTTTGACTGTATATTGATGTACGTCTAGATATGTAGGTTATAGATATGTGGTATTTTTCTCCTTCTGGATGGTGTTGCCATAATTAATTTTAAGAGCTCTGTTTAACTAGATTAAAGGAAAGTAAGCATTTATGTGAACCAAGTATACACTCTCAGAAATACAGAAACTAGCCCAAATGATTTTCAGGTTCACATAACCTGAGATACTCTCTGATAAATAAAGTTAAATTTGTTGGTTTAATAAAAACAGACTTGTCTACAGAGTTGTCAATGTTAAATGTAATGCAAACACACAACTTCTTCCACCTGGGTATACTACTAATCAAATAAATTTATGCCAACTCCACATCTTCAAAATTTTTCAACAGTAACTTAAGATGTTGGTTAGCTGTTTAATGTCTAATCCAAGAACACCTGTTAAAAGCAAGTAATTTAAATAAATGTAAATAAGTTTACACTAAGTTAAATTAAATATGGGTATTCATTGAATACTTATATCATTTCCAAATAAGATAAACAATAAATGCTAAAGACAAGTTTATCTACTTTGGCTCTTAAAATTTTTGCAGAGAGAAAAAGATATGTGGGTCTATTAATTAATATTATTAATTTATTAATTTTATAAATTTATTAATAAATTTCACACCGAAAGTTTGGCTATGAAAAATATAGTTGCATAAATTGTGAAAAATATTTATAAATTCGCCACTCCACAATTGCTTACTTTAGTTCTCACTAGGAATTAAGGATTCTAAGGGTTAAAAATTCTAATTAATATATGCAATTATGGGGTGCTTGGGTGGCTCAGTCAGTGAAGCGCCTGCCTTCAATTCAGGTCATGATCCCAGGGTCCTGGGATCGAGTCCCGCATCAGGTTCCCTGCTCAGCAGAGACCCTGCTTCTCCCTCTGCCCTTTACCCCCCACCATGTGCACGTGCTCTCTATCTCAAATAAATAAATAAAATCTTTAAAATATATACATATATGTAATTAAAACTATTAGAAGTGACCGTGAAAGAAAATGACTAGATATGGAAAATAAAATTTTTGGCTAAGAAAATGTATAAAGGACATGGGGGGTTTTGTTGTTCTTGTAGGTTGGTAAGGAAAAAAAGAAAGTAATTTTGTCATGAAGTAAAATTATTCCAGAATAAGAAAGGGAAAATGATAGGGCAGAATATAAATGCATACAGAAGGTTGTAGAAGGTTTGTGAAAAGGAATACTGAGAAAGGGATTTTATGTGTGGTTAAGCTATGGCTGGAATGGATTTAAGTAAAAAAAAAAAAAAAAAAGAGCATTAATATCAATGTCAAAAGTATTATAACTGGTACAAAATTAGAATGTGGTTTTCTCTCTGTTAAAATCACACTTTTTTTAGATTATCTTTCTTTCTTTCTTTCTTTCTTTCTTTCTTTCTTTTTTTTTTTTTAAGGGAGATAGAATAGGCAAGTGGGGGTATGGGGAGAGCACAGGAAGAGGGAGGGAGAGAGAGAATCCCAAGCAGGCCCCAAGCCTAGGCAACAGAGCCCAGATGCAAGGCTTGATCTCACAACTCTAAGATCATGACCTGACCTGAAGAGACGGACATATAACCAACTGAGCCACTAAGGTGCCCCTATTAGTCTGCTCTTAACAAGAAATTGCAAGCAAAAGTTTTTCTTTACATTACTGTGATCTGCCTAGGAAACAAACATTCTGTGTCTTATGAAAATTATTTCCTGGGACGCCTGGGTGGCTCAGTTGGTTAAGCAGCTGCCTTCGGCTCAGGTCATGATCCCAGCGTCCTGGGATCGAGTCCCACATCGGGCTCCTTGCTCGTCAGGGAACCTGCTTCTCCCTCTGCCTCTGCCTGCCACTCTGTCTGCCTGTGCTCACTCTCTCTCCCTCTCTCTCTGACAAATAAATAAATAAAATCTTAAAAAAATATATATTTCCTGTGCTTCACACAGTCCTTATGAGGTCTTTCATTACTTAGAGAAAAAAACCTAAGTCTTTTCAATAATATAAGAGCAGAGGATTGGGGGTGCCTGTAAATCTTTTTACAAAAATTAAGAACTAAGGGTTTTTTGTTTTTGTTTGTTTTACAACTATGTAGCTTTCCATATTCCCCTTTGAATTTTTTTTTATAAAGATTTTATTTATTTATTTGAGAGACAGAGATCACAAGTAGGCAGAGAAGCAGGCAGAGAGAGAGAAGGAACCAGGCTCCCCTGCTGAGCAAGAGAGCCCGATTCGGGGCTCGATCCCAGGATCCTGGGATCATGACCTGAGCCAAAGGCAGAGGCTTTAACCCACTGAGCCACCCAGGAACCCCTCCCTTTGAAATTTTTTAATTGTCACTTTGGGTAAATGGATAATTAAGTCAATTACATCATTTTGTGTGTGTATGAACTCGCACCAGATCATTGATCTTGGCTATTTTTTTAATTAGAGATTTTATCCACCCTTCTGAGAGAGAGAGAGAGAGAGAAGGGCACAAGCAGGAGGAAGGACAGAAGGAGAGGGACAGAATCCCCTCTGACACTGGAGCCCACCAAGGGGCTGGATCCCAGGACCACAAGATCATGACCTGAGCCAAAGTCAGTTGCTTAACTGAGACACGGTTGCCCCCACGGCTATTTTTAAAGTCTTTTGTCATTTACAATTACTGTTTTACTCTGATTCTCTTGCAAAAGTATTCATGAAAAAATGCTTCATCTTCAAAGAGATCCATGAAAAAGGTGACAAGTACTGTAAAATGCAAGTTTCTATTAACTTTAAGATCATAACATTGAACCGGATAAGAATTTCTAAAACTTTAGAGGCACCTGGCTGGTTCAGCAGGTGGGTGCAACTCTTTTTTAAGATTTATTTATTTTAGAAAGAGAAAGAGCATGAGCAGGAGGGGCAGACAGACTCTCAAGTAGTCCATGCTGAGTGCAGAGCCCATGACAGGGCTTGATTGCAGGGTCCTAAGATCAGGACCTAAACTGAAAACCCAAGTTAGGTGCTCAATGGACTGCACCACCATGCGCCCCCTGGCGCTTGCAACTCTTGATCTCAGGGCTGTGAGCTCAAGCCTGATGGTTGGCATGGAGCGTGCTTTAAAAAAAAAAAAAAAAATCTAAAACTTTAATGGAAAACTGATTGATGCATAAAGCCGCTAACCCCACAGTCAAGGAAAACAAGAATTAATCACATAACACTCAATGGAAACAATGAAGAGAACTGTAATTTTTATGGCTTCATTTAAAACACAGCTAGTTCCTTAATGGCTTATTTTCCAAATTTAAAGAACCCCCTTTTCTACCTTTTTTTTTTTTCAATAAAAATTAGAAGGCTTTTATTTCCGAGTGTTTTCCAAGAAAGTAAAATTAACACAATGTAAATCGGAATGCGTAATTAATAAATTTAACAACCAACCCAAGTGATTTTGTTCTGTAAAACTAAGCCATTGGGTACAGGCTACCAATGTTTCAAATGGTGGAGCCTCTCTCCGTCTATCAGCTCCTTTAGGCGTCGGATGGCCGACTTCACTGTGGCTCTAGAAGGGGTGCGATAGGTCCAGGGAACCCCAGTGACAGGTGGCCATTTTTTCATCTGGGTTTTCCCATAGAAGGAGCAAGTATACTGGGTCGGTTGGCTTACTTTCCATTTTCTTCTTATTTTCCTGAGGGAGGTACATAACAGGTCCCGTGTTTAGAGACACTTCAACCTTCTTGGAGCGTTTCTTCTCTAACTCACCACAAACTAAGCCCAAGCCCAGGAAGCAGTTTCTCTCCTCTTTTATGCTACCTATAACTCACAGCAATTTGGTAAAGTGTATCTTTGCAACAAAGGTTGAAACATTTATCTTTTTCTTCCTACCTGATCCCTCCAGAATTCAGAAACTCTCACTAAATATTCTTATTTCTTTCATGACAATGTATGTATTTGCATAAGTTCAGTAAGAATCTGTCCTTGTAAAGGACACAATAGGACAAGTCCTTTGCTTGGCTTCCTAGCCTCAAGCGGCTTTTGAAAGTCCAATTTCAGATTCCTTATGAAAAGTTCTAGCACAGAAGATTTTAAGAAGCTTGTAGGGTCAATCACTATTCTTGCTGCGGGCCAAGATTATTGAAACCAGATTATCTCCGCAAACAAATTAGTTTTACTGTGGTTATCTGTGACAGAAATGGGGATGATTACAGAGAGAAAGATGTTTCAGTAATACGCCTTTGTAGATCTCAGGTCCTGGTGCTATTTATTGTCTTTGAGGTTGTGTTTTTTACCTATAAGCTGAATTGGATCCTGAATTCTAGTTTCCTTTCATATTTGCCTAGAACCCTTCAAACTAGCATTTCAAATTTTCTCCCACTATTTTGACTTGGAGACACTATGAGACTAAAACTGCCCTCTTCCTTAAGCCACACATGCTCAAGCTGGACAACTTGATAGAAACGAGAGAAATCATAACAGCGCTGTGGGGACAATCTTCATGCCCTTTGCTGTGTGGACAATCAGAAAGATCACCAGAGACATTCACTGTGCAAACCGGGAAAACGAGTCAGATTGCCACCGCCAGCCCTCACTCCAACTAAAGATGCTTTTAACCCAGCACCTAGAAATTTTTTCAACTGAATTTATAATTGGCTCCAGCTATTAACTTTTGGGTTTTTTGTTTCTTTTGTTAAAATTTGTTTATTAATGGGGCACCTGGGTGGCTCAGTGGGTTAAAGCCTCTGCCTTCGGCTCAAGTCATGATCCCAGCGTCCTGGGATCGAGCCCCGCATCGGGCTCTCTGCTCCTCAGGGAGCCTGCTTCCTCCTCTCTCTTTGCCTGACTCTCTGCCTACGTGTGATCTCTGTCTGTCAAATAAATAAATAAAATCTTTTTTTAAATTTATTTATTTATTTATTTGGGGGCGGGGCAGAGGAAAAGAGAGAGAGAATCTTAAGCAGTCTCTGCACTGAGCTCAGAGCCAAAGGCAGGGCTCAATCTCGTGACCCTGAGATCGCCACCGGAGTAGTAACCAAGAGACACTCCCAGACACCCGTTTTTCTTGTTTCTATAGAAATGCCTCTAATTAAATGATGAGATTGCTGTCATCATAGAGACGCCAAATTTAGATGGAAAACTCACCTACAACACTGCCTCCTGAAATAAAACACCCTCATAGGGCTCCTGTCCTCCATAATCATGTGGCTGTGTGTCTAATACATTGTGTGGTATCCATACAAATAACTTTTTAAAAAATTATACTGCATTTGAGTTATTTCATTGGCTAAATCTTGGCTCCTGGGAATCTCTGCTCTGGGAAATTTCTCGGTCCCTGGCTATTGTTCTTGTATCGTCTTAATGACCTCCCTAGGGCTAGTCCAGTCTGCCTCTCCTTCTGTCCCTCCCCTCACTCCCTTATGCTCTCTCTCATATAAATAAATAAAATCATTTAAAAAAAAAGAAAAAAGAAAATTCTAATATAACCAATCACTGTGACAAACAGTCAGTGCCTTCTCACTATATAAGCTGCTTTATAACAATGCACTCCCGAGCCTCATTCCATGTTTTGGATGGAGTGCTCCTGGTTGGCAAACTGTCTTTTCTGTGTGTACACAATAAACTTTTACTAAGTACTACGTCAGTGATTCATTCATTTTATTTCTGTTATTTATAAACTTTGACGCCAGTTTTTCCTCTTTGCCTGGAACTCTCTGCTCCCTACTCCCAGGGTCAGCTCCAACTTAAATTCTTATTATTAGCTGTGTTTACACCTAACTTCAGGTCTTTATTCAAAGTTTGCTTCCTTTTCCCGTTGAATTCTTCTCAGCCGACCTTATTAATCTCAAGTTTTAATTCAACTCTTCCCATGCCCCCAACACCAGCATTTCATCTGGCCCTTCCTGGGTTTATGTTTTTTCTCCTGAGTAGCTATCACACACAAATATCTATTTTTTAAATCTTTGTCAAGTCGTTTGTGATTTGCTTCCCCCACTTTCATGCCAACTCCACGAGGGCAATGTTTTCCTCTGTTTCTCCGGTATGTAATAAATACTTCATGAATTGAATACTGAATGCATTTCTCATTCATTCATTCGCTCGCTCACTCATTCAACAAATAGTTATTACACACTTGATGTTGCAAACGCTATGCTAGGCACTGGGGATACAGGCTAGGTACAGGGGATACAGTGGAGAAGACCTGCCATCGCCACTGCATTCCAGCCACTTATATCTGCAGGTACAAACCAGCCAAGGAAAGGAACATGTACAGTAACGTGCAACCCGAGAATTTGACAGGTAGGAGTAAGCACAAGCACAAAGTGGAGGGACATTAGAGGAGTGTCTGGTCTAGCCTGTGGGGCCAGGAGACACATCTGAGACCTGAAGAACAAGACCCAAAGTTAATGAAGGAGTTAATCATGCGGATTTCTAAAGCAGATCGTCTGAACTCAGGGCTGGCAAACTCTTCTCTGTGAAGAGCCAGACAGTAAATATTTTAAGCTTATGGGTCACATATTATATTATCCACTTCATTTCATTTCTTTTCTTGTCTGGCCTCCCCATGTCCTCCATCAGTAGTTGAGGCCAGTGTTGTTGTTACGGAAATAATCAGACCTACTGATGTTCAGAAACAGTAGCCCAGCTCACCCAGGGTATACTGGAAGATACCTCTAGGGATTAATTGTGTTGTCTTAAAATGCGTATGTTGAACCCTTCTTGTGACTGTATTTGGAATAGGCTCAATATGGAGATAATTAAGGTTAAAAGAGGTCCCAAGGGTGGGACCCGGATCCAACAGGATTAGTGTCCTTATAAGAAGAAACGTGAAGGTACTCTTTGTGCACATTCACCCAAGGAAAAAAAAGCCACGTGAGCACACAGCAAGACAGCAGGCAGTCACCTACACACCAGGAAAAGGGCTCTCACCAGAAACTGACCAAGATGGCACCCGGATGTGACACCTCCTGCTTTCAGAACTGTGAGAAAGTAAACTGCTCTTGTTTAAGCCAACCAATCTGTGGTTTACTGTTACAGGAACGAAAAAAGGAGACTAAGACAGACGCTCCTCTGAGGAACACTGAGCTGGCACTCTCTAGCATCCTATGCTCTCAAAGTTGACTTTGGCCTTTTAAAAAAGTCTCTCCCCTGCCTCACTGCTTCCTGGATATGACAAATCCCCTTCAAGGCAGCATTTACTGTTTTGTTTTTTTTTTAATTTTCTCGCAGAGTCACTCAATTAATCCTAATGGTCTCTGACTACCTACTCTTGCCCCCACGTTTGAGGGGAGCTTGTAAACCCAGTGTGTAAAAAGCACCAGATGTTGTTGCAGAGATCACCACATTCTTCATTCTGACATAGTGAGATGTATTCTCAGTCAAGGAAGTCACCCTTAACACTGCTGCCTGTCCAATGTGTCTTTCTTTTCTAGGCCCACGCGACTCTTTGGGGAAGGTGACATAATGAACAGGCAAGGCACATGCATGACTGCTGACTCCGATGGGGAAACTAGCAGAGCTGAAAGCTAAGTCGATGAATGAAGCAGAAGAGCTTGTTAACAGCCCAGAAGTCACACAGAGATGCCGTGAAGGCTGTCTGGGAGCTGTCAAGGACAGATCGGGAAGTGTGCACAGCATCTTGCCTGTCTTGACATTAGAGCTGCTGTGAATGAACCACTTAATAATATTCTTGGGGAGTCTTGGATAAGCAGCGTGGGCCCTCAAAGTGTTGCCTATATTAAAACTGAAAAAACATTCTACTAGATCTGAATAAGCAGGAAGTATGTTTCTTCTATGATCTGAAAAGTGTTTGCTGGAAAGTCATTGCACTCCACGGTCCTCCGGGCACACCATTTCTTCACCTGACCATCAGGCCATGGGCACCAATTTTGGGTAATATAGAAACCCAGACTTCCCATGTCTGTCTGTCTGCTCTTTGGGGCAGGACTTGGAGACTCATTGCCCTGGCCAGTGCTGAGGGATGACCACAGGATGTTTAGAAGAAGTAATGACCTCAACTTGCTTTATGATTTTGTCCCCAAACTCCTGAGGAAGGTCTGATGGTAAAGTAGTAACAGAGTGTTTATCAAAAAGAGGAGAAAGGATTTCCCCATAAGAGGTATCTCCTTTTCAAAAAGCAGTCCTCTCGGGGAGCCAGGGTGGCTCAGTGGGTTAAGCCTCTGCCTTCGGCTCAGGTCATGATCTCAGGGTCCTGGGATTGAACCCCACATCAGGCTTTCCGCACAGCAGGGAGCCTGCTTCCCACCCCCCACCACCTGCCTCTCTGCCTACTTGTGATCTCTTTCTGTCAAATAAATAAATAAAATCTTTAAAAAAAACAAAAAAACAGTCCTCTCTGGAAATTTAGATTTCTTCCACCAATGTCGGAAGTGCACAGACCATTTCTGGAATCCCTTCTGGAGATTAACTTACATTCTATTGATAGTCTCTACATCAGACATAGGACATTACTTAAAAAAAAAAAAAAAAAGATTTTATTTCAGGCACCTGGGTGGCTCAGGCGTTAAGTGTCTGCCTTTGGCTCAGGTCATGGTCCCAGGGTCCTGGGATCGGAGCCCCACGTCAGGCTCCTTGCTCAGCGGGACACCTGCTTCTCCCTCTCTCACTCCCGCTGCTTGTGTTCCCTCTCTCGCTGTGCCTCTCTCTATCAAATAAAATAATAAAACCCTTTAAAAAAAAGAAAAATTTATTTTTAAAAAGATTATATTTATTTGTTTGACATAGAGAGACAGAGAGCACAAGCAGGGGGAGTGGTAGGGAGAGGGAGAAGCAGGCTCCCCGCTGAACGAGAAGACTGATGGGGGACAGACATAGGTCATTCTTAACTTTCAATTAAGTTATTTGCCACAGCCAAATGGTCAACAAATTAATCTGCTGTTTTCAATAAATTAATACTACTGTAGAACTCAAAGTGATGTAAGATTGTAAAGTAACAAAACTTCTTTCTTACATAGCCAAAGAGTTAGCTCTGACGGGACTTTCCAAAGGGACTCCCAAGAAAGGTTGGGGCGAAAGCAGTACAGAATATATAAATGAAGCTTCCCAATGAGCTGCCTCATATTGGGAGAACACACATTTGGACGGCAACATTCTGATCACTTTCTTTTATAATCAAAATGTATTTGAGCTTGGTGGTTTTTTCTAAGGAGTAAGTAGGTCATCTTGGGATAATCAGGAGCCAGAATGCTACCAGAGGTCATAGTGGGGAATCCAGATTTATTGTAAGTAGAAGAAAAGCTATCAGTTTTAAGCAGAGGAATGACACGCCCTGCATTACTTTTATTCTCTGGTCTGAACGGATTAGAGGGGAGCTGAGTGAGTTTTGCTGTGGCCCCGGTAAAAGATGATGGCAGCTGGGTCAGTGGCAATACAGTTTGAGAAAAGTTAGCGGAATTAAGAGATATATAGGAAATAAAACCAAAGAGTTAACACAACCTAACATTTATAGCACTGTCTCTTCCGTGTCCCTCAATGTTCGAGGGTAGTATTGAACTAAAATGCAGATTAATTTGAGCGAATGGCTGAGCTGCATAAACCACGGCTTTGTAGGATTAATATGGTTATTTATACACAGTGGTGAGCAACTGGTGATTTTAAAACAGTGGTTCATAAAACAGAAGAACAGGGCTTAGGAGACTCCCATTAACATTGAAGAGATATAGTCTGTCATGCCTGACAACTTGTGTATAAATTTAGATTCAAAGTGAGCTTTAGCTTCCATTTGAGCAGAGTGCTTTTTATAGTGATTGCTAATTTGGCAGGATTCACTTTTTGGTGGGCGTTCTTGATAAAGTGTTTCTTTGAATGGAAACGTTCCTAATTAATTTCTCTGTGAATGATTCTTCCTTGGTATCAGCTGTTGCTGAGGCCCTGATTCCTTCTCATTATGACAAACTGACCTGTTATTAATTATTTCTAGTTAGAAATGCTAACGCTAACACTTGGAACTTTGTCCTGGAATAGGGAGCCCCAGTTGGCATCCACAGACGCCCAGATGAGCCTGTCATTTGCACTGGAAGGCTTGGAGGTGCCCCGGCACCCCAGCTCTGACTGCACCGTGGGCAGCCTCCTACATTCCCATGCTCTGTCCACCCTGGGCAGCTGGGGCACCGGCACGGATATTTTCAGTTCCCGGAGGCTCATTCATCCAGGCCGAGTTCCTGGTTGGAAAGGTAGTCTTCAAGATGCCCTCCCCAGCAAGGTCATTTCACTTTAAAAATCAGTTCCAGAGGTTTAAAGAACGTTCCCAGGGAAACATACTTGGGAGGCAGCAGCCGAGTGCTGTCTCAAAAATGACACAACTGTCATTCCATCCAAAGAAGGGAAATGTGATAGGGAATCGCATAACACACAACAAAGCAGGCGCTTGTTGTGACGGTGGCACAGACACGTATCTTCCCATCAATGTAAGGAAACTATCTGTGACCCCAAAAAATCCTATGCGGTAGGCCCGCCCACCGTTGCCGCTTCCTGTGCTCATAGCAAGAGCACGTTTCCCCAATCTCCGTAGAGTTTTTGTGGGGACCACGGGACTGAGTTCTGGTTAGTGGAAATGATACCTATACCGTGATTTTGTCTTTTCTAAGCTGCCTCCCTCACAACTTTGGGCAAAAATAACACAGAGCCCTCCGTGATGGCAGCAGGACAAAATGGCCAAGACAGAGATCCCTGAGTCACTTAGCAGAAGGGACTCATTGGACTGTAGTATAAGAAATACATCTGTTTAGAGTCACTGACGTTTGGGTGGGGGGACGGGGGTGGAATTTCTTATCTCAGCATATCCTGGATAAAATAATACCTTTAAGTAATAAAAACAATATTACTACTACGACTACTACTAGTAATAATAATAATGACAGCAGCCGTTAGCACTTGTGGACCATATGATATGTTTGGGCACAGTGCTGAGCACTTTACAAAAACACACAAAATCCTCCAAGTCAATATAACACTTCTCATTCCATAAATTAAGAAGCAGATTCAGGAAAGAAAATTACCGGCCCAAGGTCTCACAGCCTATTTGCCTGGTTCTAAATTTACTCTATGACAGCTGCCCCCGTGTGTTCATCCTTCAATGCTGTTACCACATTTCACAGGCAAATTTTCACTGTTGGAACTTCCCAATGCCAAGGATTCTCCAAGTCTTACAAAAATGCCAGGAACAATCTGGAATGAAGGCATCAAAAAAAAAAAAAAAAAATGGACCAAATATAAAAAGGAAGAAACCACCGGTGTCTTTCCAATACAAACGCCACTAAAATCCGCTTCAGAAAGTATGATTGAGAACAAAATTCTTCATGGTTCCTACAGCTATTTTCATTTTAAAAAACACAGCAGCCAAAAGCAGCTGTTATCAACAGATTGGAAAAGCACAGCAGACGCAGCTAATTTCTAGGAAGCCATCAGAAAGGCACATGGTTCCTAAGCCAGCATTCTCGATTCTTGTCATAGATGATACGTTTGTTTACAGGAACCGCAGTAAGCTGAAAGGATAGAAACATTGAACTTGCGACTGAAATGCCTGCTTTTAATTTAGATAATACTCAGTAGCTCTGACAAATGGTTACCACGTATGTAAAATATTAATTTTTCAAGCTATGTTTGATTATTAAGAGAAAATTCATGATGTGTTAAGAGAAATGAATGTGTATCTACTTAGAATTTTACCTGCCATTCTGCAGGATGAGTCCAAAGACATTTGTTTTTATTGTAAAGTGTGAATATAAACACATAAAATGGAATTCCTTGTGTTGTTGTTTTTTTGTTTTGTTTTGTTTTGTTTTTCCCATCCGTCTTAGGAGTGATTTCCCATTCAAGAGTTCCCAAAGCATTTGAGCAATCTCTCATCATTGGAATGTGTGGGTCTTGTCCCAGGGGCATGACTTAGAAGAAGAGCACTCATTTAGATGTATCAATTCTGGTTTGTTTGCTTTTAAAATGTCCAATTATTTTTACTCATGTCTGCTCTGGGCTCTTACGTGTCTTTGTAATGCCTATCTGCAGATTTTCTTTAAAATAAATGTAGTGCTGAGAAAAAATGCCTTTGAAATATCAGGCTGGAGATAGTCTTTCCTAATTAATGGAGCTAAGATAGCATTAAAAGTTCCTTCGTATTTGAGGTGTATAAATAGGACTGGTGTTGAGTGTCGGCAAGCTGGTATAATGGGAAAAAGGTCTATACTAAGACTCAAACACTTCAGTTCTAGAACTGGTTTGGCTTTGTAACAATATCAAGGAACTGCGACTAAACCACTTAATAATGCCATCCATCCACTCATCCTTCCTTCCTTTCTTCCTTCCTTCCTTCACTTAACTACCGTCTATTTTTTAAAACAAAATGAAAAGCTCACTAGACTCCAGGCACTTCAGGAGTTGTAAAAATTGGTCCAAGATGGTCCCTTTTCCCAGAAAGTGCTTTCAGGTAAGTGAATAAATTTGAGAATATATTTTCCAAACTTTTTTCAACCTTAAATACCTGCCCTATTTACCTTATCCATGCATGGTGAGAATCCAACCTAAGGGCTCTACATGAGACCCTGTACAGACAATACAGTGGCACTGAAACTGGGGTGTTGATACAGGAAATATTTTTCTCCTTACGTGGCCAGTTCATTAGTTTCATTTTCAGAACTTGGCAACATCGAGGTGGGGCAAAGAGAGGAGGAATAAAGCCAATGAGGGTGAAAAGATGAGAAGGGACTTGACAGGAAAATTGAAAATGATCAGGCCATTTCAGTCCATTTTTCCTCCCCTCCCCCCATCCTTCTCTCCCTCTCTCAACCCCAATAACTGGCCTCCGTCTTCTTTTACTGAGGCGACACCGTGTCTCTTCTCTGCTTTCCTCTCTCCACATCAGCTTTGTTGTGTCTCTGCAGACTGCTTTCACTGTGAGCACAGACAGGTCTGCTCCCAAGTCTACGGAGCTATTCCCAGTCACTAAGAGCCTGGACTCGGGAGCCAGGATGCCTGGGCTGAAACCCTGAACCTGCGCTTTCCATCCGTGTCACTTCTCTCAAGCCACTTAACCCCTCGGTCCCTCCACTTCCTCACTGTGAAATGGAGGTGATGACAACACCTGCCTTTTGGTGAGTTGAGGTGAAGAGGAATTATACCCACTGAGGTTCTTCAGCCAATCCTAATTTCCCAAAGGAGAGACTACCTGTTCAGCTCTGACCCTGAACTTCCTAGAAGAGCTTGACCAACTCCCTTTCACAACAGGCCTTTCGTTTCCTTGAACATCAAATGAGGGAGGTGGACTGGATGCGTTCCGAAGATCCCCGTTAGCCTCAGGATTCTGTGATTCTATGAACCGGCTCCCTCTTACTCAACAAACTCAGACATGCATTAAATCTCATTGACTACGTAGTTCCTTTGTCAATAATATGCTGATTAAATAGCTCAGTTCCAAGAGTAAAGGTAAATCTAAATCACAACAGATAAAAATATATTCTCAAATTCCCCACTCCCTGTGCTGTCCTCTCGGGGGGAGGATGTTAAAATTGGCCACATTTCTGTAAGGCTCTGAAACAGCAGGCATTGATCGGGCACACCGAATACACCCCACAATAAATATGCATTTGCTTGGAGACCCAAGCAGTTTAGGGACGGACTAGCTGGAAGAATTAAAATGGAAAGGGAAACTCGTAGAGTATATGAGGGAGGAATGAAGGATGAGCCATCTGCATAGTTTCCTTCGCTCTCTAGCAGGACAGCAGAAGAATCTGCCACCAACTGAGGAGATCAGTAGAGACGGGGACGTGTAAATAAACGTGACTCTATTTTTCACTTTGCACCGGTTTTGTTACCGAAAGGGAAACATCCCTTCTGGCTCTCACATTCTCTTGCTACACATACAACACCAAAGTGGGGCCTCGCGCTACACAATTCAGTAATTGGTAATGGCCTTTGGTGTTGTATGTACAGCTTCACTAGCGAAAGCTAATAGAAGCTCCTTTCGCTGGCTACAGCTCCTAGTTTCACAGGCAAATGAAAGCGCCCGTCTAGGCAGACGTCGGGGGATTGTGTGTGTCCATGTGTGTCTGTATGGGTAGTTGTATACTGAGTGTTTTCAAAGGCGCTGCAGACTAGAGAGCTCCAAAAATATTTGCAGTTCCTCCAATGTTTTCATTGTGAGAAAATCAGTGCTTCAATGTGCTCTTTTTTTTTTCATTTATCACCCATGGATTAGTTTTCTTGTCCAAGTGACACTGAACTCTAAATACATGTATAAAAGAATTCAGAAAAAGGTCAAGGTCAATGGCAACAGTAAAAGGGATTTTGTTGCAACCCTTTTAAAGATCTCAATTGAATTCTGTCTCCTCCTAAATGCATACCTAGTATAAGCACTAATAATAATAATTAATAATATATAATATAAATACATTATAAAATATAGATATGTATTAATATAAATACAATTAATTAATTATAAATATGTAATATAAAATTATATACTATATATCATATATCATATATCATATAATAATAACAAATTTACTATTATGTTAAAATACATGCAGGGAGTAGCTGCTTAGCGGGTGCAGGATTTCCTTCGGAGTGCTGCCCTGTTGTGGGGCTAGATCAAGTTGGTGGTTGCACAGCATTGTGAAGGGACTAAAGGCCACTGGAGGGTAAACTTTAAAATGGTTCATTAATGTTACACCCTAATAAAAATAGATAAATAACAAAAATGGAGTCTGAGGAAGTGAACGCTTTGAACTTCTGAATGAAGTGTAAAGCTATCACTCCTTTGGTCACTCTGGAAGCTACATCCTGCCCCCGCTGAATGTCTGTCTATAAAAGCGGAACTTAAAAGAGTCCCTCTAGGGGGTGCCTGGGTGGCTCAGCCGTTAGGCGTCTGCCTTGGGCTCAGGTCATGATCCCAGTGTCCTGGGATGGAGCCCCGCATTGGGCTCCCTGCTCAGTGGGGAGCCTGCTTCTCCCCGTCCTTCCCGCTTGTGCTCTGTCTCACTCTCTTTCTCTCTCAAATATAGAAAATCTTTTTTCAATAAAAATAAATAAATAAAACAGTCCTTCTCTGTTGCTAAATTGACATAGCTACTTCCTTTGCAAGTGGCATCTGCAGGCACATGCCGGATTTTTTCCCTTCCTCTCATCCCTTAATGATTACTCGGCTGATGGAAGCTGACTTAATCCAGCAGGGCTGAAGCAGTGTGTCAAAGCAGACCAGGAGCACTTGTGGGACTGACTAGTAGTTAAGCCCAGAGCGAGTCCTAGCTCCCTTTTTTCATACAGTTGCCTGATCTGTGCAATAAGAAAGTGAACTAGATGATCTTTAAGAGTCTTCCTTTTTCTAAAATTACGGGATTCTGTGCTCTCTGTAAAGAGCTTTTTAATAACCAGTACCACAGTGTACTTACTCTAGGTATCGAATGGATGCTTAGGGTAAGGCTACGGTTCCTTCGTTTGTTGATTTTATTTTTCATTTGTTCACTTTAGACTACGTTTTCGCAGAGCTAACGTAAAATGAAGTTCTGGATTGTTTTACCAAATACAAGGTCGCAGGTGGTTGTAAAAGGTAAAGATGAATGATGATTAAAGGCACAGATTCTGGAACTTGAGCCGAAAATAAGGTGGAAAATTGGGTAAGTTATTAAGAAAAGGTCCGCTTCCCCTATTGTGTAAATGAGGAAATAGAGAATCAGTTAAAAGGACTTGTTCAAGATGGTAATTGATGGAGGCACAGTTTTATATGATGCCAGAAACTATCCACTTAAGACCTTCCGTCTCACATTCTTTCGGTCAATTGCTCATTCAATTTCCAAATATATTTAGAATCTACTTGTGTCAGACACCAGGATAAGCTCTGAGATAGAACAGTACAAGAATGTAAGCGGTCCGGCCCTGACAGAACACAGATCAGTGGAAAAAATGGAAGTTAACGAATAATTATAAAAAAAAGAAAAAGAAAAAAATCAGGGGCATCTGGGTGTCTCAGTCAGTTAAACGTCTGTCTGCCTTCGGCTCATGTCGTGGTCCTGCGGTCCTGGATGGAGACCCACATCAAGCTCCCTGCTTCTCCCTTTGAGCCCCCTTGTGATCTTGTTCCCTCAAAAATAAATAAATAAAATCTTCAAATATATATATATATATATACACACACACACACACACACACATATATATACGCACACAGGGGTGCCTGGGTGGCTCTGTGGGTTAAGCTTCTGCCTTCAGCTTGGGTCATGATCTCAGTCCTGGGATCGAGCCCTGCATCGGGCTCTCTGCTCTCTGTCTGCCTCTCTGCCTACTTGTGATCTCTGTCTGTCAAGTAAATAAATAAAATCTTAAAAAAAAAAAACCTTAAATATATATGTACATACATATGTCTCACACGTGTACTCTCTAAAATAAATAAGATCTTTTAAAAAATTAAAAATCACAAGTGATAAGTACTATGAGGAAATGCTAGAAGACAGATTGAGACTTCTTGAGGACTTACTTAGAGAAATTCTATTTATGCTGTGATATGAAGGACAGGCAGAAGACAGGCAAGGCAAGAGCAGTGGGAAAAAGTGTTCCAGGTAGAAAGAACAGCATGTGTGAAGATGTCGGAAGAAATAAAACTTCCCTCCTCCAAGAAAAAGAGAGAAGGGCAACATAGCTCATGTGCAGACAGGCAGGGAGCTAATAAGGAAGAATAAATGCGGAGACATTCCTATCATCGTCGTGAGGCTATTCGACATCCTATGATGGGCACTGCTTTCAACTTAACCCACTAATGGTCCCCAGTGGACACCATATAGCATCATCAACTATGTAAATCATGGACTCTCTTGTCTCTCAATTCCTTTGCTCGACACGCTATGACAGGTTCTTGGAGTGTGTTCATTTGCACCGCTGTGTGCTAGTTCATTTCGTCGTTACAGCACAGTCTATATATGTATTCCATTTGTTGATGGACTGAACTTCCAACTTTTGAGGTCTTACAAATAATGCTGTTACGGACATGCCTGTACTTGTCTTTTAATAGAAACGCACATTCATGTGGGGGGATGGTATACATCCAGGAATAGTATTGCTCAGATAATATAGTTTTCCTACACTCAGCTTTAGTATATATCCTTAGTGTTCCAAAATGGTTGTAACAATTCATACTTTTGCTAGCGACGCAGACAAATCAGGGTGGCTCCTTGTTCTCACCAATACTTGGAATTGCCAATCTTTTTCATTTTAGCCATCTTGAGGTACAGAGATATCACACTGAGTTTTAATATACATGTGAGTAATAGTTTAATATACATGTGGGTAATACAAGTATCATTTTCACATGTTTCCTGGTCATTTGCATATCTTCCTTTGTAACATGCCTATTTTGGTCATTTTTCTTTTGGAATGTTTGCCCTTTTTTTCTCTTCATATAGTTTGGATTCGTGTCCTTCTTTGAATATATATTGCAAATACCTTTCTCAGCGTTGGAGCTTACTCTTTCATTCTTTTAAATGTGAATTTTGTAGAACAGAAATTCTAAATTTTAATAAGGTACATTGTATCAATGTTTTTATGCACAGAAAATACTATTTGTGTAATGTTGAAAAAACTTTAGCATACTGCAGCTCATGAAGGGATTCTGCCATGCTTCCTCTCAAAGGCTTTCTTGTTTGTTTGTTTGTTTGTTTGTTAAGTAGACTCTATACCCGATGTGCAGCTCAAACTCCAGACCCAGAGACCAACAATCCCATGCTCTTCCGGCTGAGCCAGCCAGGCACCCCTCAAATGCTTTATTGTCTAACTTTCACTTTGAGATCTATGTTAGACATGGAATTCATTTCTAAGTATCAAATGAGATACTGTTTATATGTGGGTAGTTAATTGGCCCAGTACCACCTACTAAAAATAGTAGTGGCTCTCCACCAGGCTTCTTTTTTTTCTTTTTCATCACTGCACAGAGACCATACTGTCCAAATTACTATGGATTTCTGATTCTTGATAACTATAAATGTATACATTCCAGCTTTGACTTTCTTCACAATATTTTGATACTCTTAGCTCATCTTTTTCCACTGCATTTTCATATAAATTGTAGAAAAACCACACTCACTCATACACACACACACACACACACACACACACATTCTCCCATTACCAGAATTGTTATTGAAATTTTATTTAACTTTGAGAGAATTTATAACGTTGGATCTTTTATTTTTTTTTAACTTTTTAAAAGATTTTTATTTATTTGTCAGAAACAGAGAGCGAGCACAAGCCAGGGAGAGAGGCAGAAGGACAAGCAGACTCCACACTGAGCAGGGACCCTGACTGGGACTGGAGCCTGACTGGGACTGGACCCTGGGATCATGACTTGAGCCAAAGGGAAACACTTAACCGGCTGAGTCACGCAGGTGCCCCAACACCAGGTCTTTTAATCCATGACAATGGTAGATCCTAGGGTGCCTGGTTGGCTCAGTTGGTAGAGTATGCAACTCTTGATTTCAGGGTTTTAAGTTTGAGCCCCACACGGGATATAGAGATTGTGTAAACATAAAATCTTTTTTTTTTTAATGGTGTATCTTTCCATTCACTTTATATTTATCAATTTATCTCATTAGTGTTTTGGAGTTTTCACTGTAGGACAGTTATGTTTTCTTCAAATACATTACTAGATACTTAAATTTTTAGATACTTTCCTTATTGACATTTTTATTTTTTCCTAATCATTTGATATTTACTATATAGAAATACCATTGCTTTCTTATCAATATTGACCTTGCACTCAGCATAATTTCCAAATTCTCCTACTAATTCTAAGAATTTGTCTGAAGATAGGATTCTTTCTTCATACATACATACCACATCACCTGCAAAAAATATGACTTATTTCTTCCTTTCAAATGCTTATGCAGCTTATTTATTTTCCTTGTGTTTTTTGCACTGGCTATGACCCTCAATAAAACGTTAAATGAAACTAGTGATAAGAACCTTTTGTTTTAGTCCTAATATCACAATGGAGCATTAAAATCACAGGGAAGTATTACGTTTGTTATGCATTTTTACTTTTTTCTGTAGACACTCTTTTCAGATTAAGGAAATTCCCTTATATTCCTGAATTTATAAGAATTGTTAACATGTATTGGCTTTGACTTTTATCAAATATTTTTTCCTGCATCTATAGATATTTTTCTCATTTTCTGTTAACATAGTAAATTCAATTGACAGATTTCACAAAGGTAAACAGTACGTAGTTCTAGAATAAAACCTATAGGTTCCTATATAGTATCTTCTTTATTAGAAGACTAATCTGGTACATTTTGCTTATGATATTGAATCTGTTTTCCTAAGATATAATGACACAATTTCTTTTCTAGTAATATCCTTGTCAAATGTCGGTTAACTAAGGTTATTCTAGACTTACAAAAATAGTCGGCAAATATTCCCTTGGCCTATATCCTCTGGAAGTGTTTGTATAAAGCAGTTTTTTTTTTTAATTTCTTATCTAATCATTTGAAAGAGTTCACTAATGAAGCCATATGGGATCAAGCTTTAGTTTGTAGGAATATTTTTAATAACAAGTCCAATGTCTGTAGAAATTCAAATTTCTTATTTCTTCTTACATCTTATTTAGGAAATTGTGTGCATGGTTTAAGAATCTGTCCATTTTAATATGATGCAGCCATCAAAAGAAATGAAATCTTGCCATTTGCGACGACCTGGATGGGACTAGAGGGTATTATGCTGAGCGAAATAAGCCAATCAGAGAAAGACAACTATCATATGGTCTCCCTGATATGAGGAAGTGGAGATGCAATGTGGGGGGCTTGGGGGGGAAGGAAAAGAAAAAATGAAACAAGATGGGATCGGGAGGAAGACAAACCATAAGAGACTCTTAATCTCACGAAACAAACTGAGGGTTGCTGGGGGGAGGGGGGTTAGCGAGAGGGTGATGGGGTTATGGGCACTGGGGAGGGTATGTGCTATGGTGAGTGCTGTGAAGTATGTAAGCCTGGTGATTCACAGACCTGTACCCCTGGGGCTAAAAATATAGTATATGTTTATAAAAAATTAAAAATTTAAAAAAAATCTGTCCATTTTATCTAAAAGTCAAAAGTATTAAATATTAGTCATAGTATCTTCGTATCATCTTGTATACTCCTTTATCTTTATTATTTAATACTTTCTGCTTTCATTAGATTTCATTTGCAGCGACCTGCCTAACTTCTTGACATGGATACTTAGATATTTTATTTTCAGCCTTTGTCCTCTCTAACAGATGCACGTATTAGTTTCCTATTGTTGCTCTAACAAATTATCACAAGCACAGCAGCTGAAAACAACACAAATTTAATCCTGATCAAGTGTTCACAATTACCCCTTTTTACTCCCTGCTCTGCCCTGACCCCTCAGGCACCTGAACTCTGGCTTCTCCCCAACCCTCCACAAACCTGAACATGTAGATCATGCCCCCTTTATCCGCTAACTGAGGAACAGCTACACACAGCAACCCACACCCACACCCTCTCAACTCCCAGCTTCTCCTTGTTTACTGCTTACCCCTCCGTGTGAAAGAGAAGCCTTTCTGTGTTTGATCTTGAGATACCTGGATATTTCTGCGATTGGAACCTTTGCCCTATTGCGATAGTCCTTCCGAATGAAGTTTTTTCTTATCTAATTATCTAAGTGTAGATTTGTTTTGACAGGTTTGGGCGTCATGACTTAAATCCAGTGCTGTGTACTAGGCATTTATGCCAGGTTCTCAGACCCTCTGTGTCCTTCCCGGTTGGGGAAATCGTGTTCACAAGTTAAATTCCAAGTCCTTACCCAGTGCTCAAGACATTTGTTGGAACACATAGTGGGCTACTTTGATTTTGATTTTATTAAATGGGGGTTCTTCCCGGTATTTTCCTGCTTACTTCCCGGACAGTTTTGGGGGGCTTTGTTCAAGGGGAGCTTTAATACATGATTCTACATTGAGCAAGACTGATTTCACGGCTGTTTTGTGATGTCCCTTGTGTTTGAGTATTAACCTAATCCCATGTGGGATTCTCCCTCCACAAGGCATGTCACTATGCTCTTCCACTGTATCAGCACATCTGTTCCAGTGTCTCCAAAAATGGCAAAATTTCACAAAGGATAATCTGGAACTTCAAGAGCCTGTTTGTGAAATGGTCTCTATAATCATACTGGCTCATTTCAGGCCTTCTCATCACCCTTCTTCCTCTTTTAACACTCCTTAACCTTCCCTTTAGCTACCTTGAATCTTTTGATCTGTCTTTATTCAATATCCCCACCTCCTCTACGCTTCTATCCACTCTGATCATAGCTTTCTTTTCCCACCCCAGCCCTCAACTTCCAATAGGCATTAGAACTTTTTCTCTCTAACCCCATCATGGGCTCTTGAGGTCCTCAGAAATACTAAAAGCCACTACCTAAAGATAAAATCACTTAAAACTAACTGGAAATACTGTATAATGCACCCCCTCAGATGTGCCTCGGACACACAGGGCTGCTTGGCGTCTCCTCAGTCCCTCACCCCAAATTCGATCCACAGTCTCTGCAAGATTACACCCCGGAGGAAAAAATCCTGCTATACTCCACAAATGTGGCTGTGAACCCTTTAGGCATATTGACCAGGTAACCTCAATCTGCCCCATCAGCCAGAAACACAATCCTACTAAACTACAGAAGGCCAAAATGAGAGCCAATATTTTTATATAAACCGTGAGTTTTATATCTCTGTGTGAAAGCTATCAACTATTTGTATCTATCTGTATGTTTATGTTTGTGTGAATGTATATTAAAACTCTCAGAAGTGGAAAAAAATGAACTTCTAATATTTCCATGTTATTAAAAGAAGCATTCTGGGGCACCTGGCTGGCTCAGTCAGTACAGCATGTGACTCTTGATCTTGGGGTTGCAGGTCCGAGCCCCACACTGGGTGTAGAAATTACTTAAAAAAATAAAATCTTAAAAAAAAAAACCTCTAAAACATTTTCATAAAAATTAAACCAAATGTTTTAAGAATTCCAGTTCACAAAATTTAGGTAAATAGTTGGCAAATAAGGCTAGTTTAGTATTGTTAGTTTAATAAAAAACACCAATGTCTTTGGGGCACCTGGGAGGCTCAGTTAGTTAAACAACTGTCTTGGGCTCACTAGGATCCTGGGATCAAGTCTCATATCAGGCTCAGGGAGCCTGCTTCTCCCTCTCCCTCTGCCACTCCCCCTGCTTGTGCTCTTCCACTCTCTCTGCCAAATAAATAGGGGTGCCTGGGTGGCTTAGTTGTTGAGTGTCTGCCTTTGGCTCAGATCATGATCCCAGGCCCTGGGATCGAGTCCCTCATCAGGCTCCCTGCTTGGCAGTGAGCCTGCTTTTCCCTCTCCCACTCCCCCTGCTTGTGTTCCCTCTCCGGCTGTCTCTGTCAAATAAATAAATAAATAAAATCTTAAAGGAAAAAAAAAAAAAAAGCTGGGTCTTCTGTTACCAACATTAAGTTGATATATTTTTATTATAGTTGTGCTTATTCTTTCTTTTTAAAAAAAAAATGTATGTATGTATTTGACAGAGAGAGATACAGTGAAAGGGGGAACACAAGCAGGGGCAGCGGGAGAGGGAGAAAGAGACTCCCCACTACAGGGAGCCCAATGTGGGGCTTGATCCCAGGACCCTGAGATCACTACCTGAGCGGAAGGCAGACACTTAACAAATGAATCGCCCAGGCACCCCAGGCTTATTCTTCCTGAACTTAATTCAGGTTTAATGATCAAATAAGTTAGCATTTCATCTACTAGATATTTATGATAATGAAAAATATAAATTTGTGTTTAAATAAAGGGACTCATTCTTCTGACAAAATTTATTTCAATAGCAATTATGTTTAATGATATGTCTGCTTAAAAAGGTTTTGAGTATCCTTTTGGAAACTTACCTTTAGATTTATGCTAAATTAAGTTAAATATTATGTATTACTAAATACCTAGACCATTTCTAAGATAAAATACTGAAACATGAACTACTCAGAATAAGTTTAAATTTATGTAACTTTTTATTTTATATGGTATAGAGAGGCTACACATATTTGGATCTGTTTATAAACATGTTCTTTCTGCCACACTGAAAGAGTATACTACAAGGAAATATATACTTTTAAAAACTATGAGTAAGGGGGCACCTGGGTGGCTCAGTGGGTTAAAGCCTCTGCCTTCAGCTTAGGTCATGATCCCAGGGTCCTGGGATCGAGCCCCGCATCAGGCTCTCTGCTCAGCAGGGAGCCTGCTTCCCCAACCCCTCTCTCTCTGCCTGCCTGTCTACTTGTGCTCTCTCTCTGTCAAATAAATAAATAAAATCATATATATATATATATATATATATATATATGAGTAAGGGTGCCTGGATGGCTCAGTAGGTTACGTGACTCTTAATCGGCTCAGGTCAGGATCTCAAGGTAGTGAGAGAGAACCCTGCTCTGGGCTCCACGCTCAGCTCTGAGTCTGCTTCCGACTCTCTCTCCCTCTCTGCCCCTCCTCCTGCTTTCCACTTGCATGCACTCACACATGCTCTCTTTCTCTCCAATAAATACATAAATAAAATCTTTAAGAAATAAAAACTATGAGGAATACATTCACAAACTTTGAGTTCTGCCCAAAAATATTTTCAAAACTATCTAAGGAAAAAACCTAAATGGATATGAGAAGTTTTAAAAGGTTCACAAAAAGGGAACTTTATTTGTCTTGGCCAAAATTGACAAGCAGTTAGTTTTTTTACGAGATCGTTATAAAAGACCTGGAAAACTAATACTTTCAGTCTTAGGGATATTTTTTTTTTTAGGGTTATCATGCCATCTGTAATATCATACTATGCTTTCTGTATCAGTATCTAAAGTTTGTGTCTAAAACTGGCACATGTTAGAACTGAAGAAAATCGTTACATAATTCACTTGGAGTTCTTGGCCATTGGATGTTTGTTAGGCATCTAATATGTGCAAGACACAAGACCAATAATACAGAATGATGTTGACCTGTTAAGTATTCTTTGAAGCACGGACAAAATGCAATTTGTTATAATTATTATTTTTGCTCTTGTAAATATTAGTGGTTTACAGTGTGCTTTGCTGTTCATTTCTTTAAAAATGACTCAAGGAGTGACTAGTAAGAACCCTCTGAATTTAGTGCTCTGTTTCTAAACTGATAACATAGAATGTTACTTGGGAAAAGTCCGGAATCTGTGGTGCACACAAGCAGTGCTTTGTGAGTGAGTTTCTTAGTTTTTATAATGCCCCATGTTCCTCAAACTTTGGTTTTTTGTTAATAAAACATTTTATAATGTAAAAAAGAAGACCTTAAATGTCAAATACACTGATGTAAAACAGACTGTTCTCTCTCTGTGAAAATGACATTTTCATGTATTATCAGTCTACTCTTAATGAGAGGTTATAAAGGGTCTTTCTTTACCTTTTGAGTATTCTGCTTAGAGAACAAAGATAGTGAGTTTTATCAGAATAATTTCCTGTGCTTTATGTTGACTTTGCCATGCCCTTGATTAAGAGAACCAAGTCCTCTCATTTTCCAAAGTTGAGGTTTTCTTACAATTCTGTTACCTCCTACATTTACTTTGCAAATCTCTTACTCTCATTTTATTTGAAAAGGTAACCATGTATCCTTTCTCACTGACTCATAGTCCTATTTAACATTATCAAATTAAATAAATGCTTATCATTCTTTAAAGTTAAATCTGTACTGCTAAAATGTTACTCATATAAATACCTCAAAAAATATATATGCAATTTCTAAAAGCTTGTCATTCTGTGCCGTATCCTTTTTCTTTTCTCTTTCTGCCAGTGTCACTTTTGCCATCCATCTAACTCAAACACTGCAACCTCAATTTCCCAAGCCTGTTTTGTTTTTAGATAGAGGGTGTACACGTGTGAAGGGGGGACACGGAGAGAGGGAGAATCCTTTTTTAAAGATGTGTTTATTTGAGAGAGAGCGTGAGTGCGTGAGTGGGGGCAGGGACAGAGGGAGACTCTTCAAGCAGACGCCCTGCTGAGCACAGAGCCTTAAATATGGCCGGATCCCAGGACCCACGAGAGCAAAAACCTGAGCAAAAATCGAGTCAGATGCTTCACCAACTAAGCCACCCAGGTGCCCCTCCAATACTTTAAGACCGATTTGAGATACACAATTTCTGTCCAAATGGCATGAGCATTTCTTACCCTAAATTTTATTTTGCACACATGAATTCCAAAGCCCTGATATGTTTATTACAACAATTAAATAATAAAAAGAAGTATCTAAAGCAAAATTAAATATGATAACATCCAGTTTGGCAAGGGTGTGAGGGAATGGCATGCTCATATACACTTGATGGAACCGTAAATTGGTATAACCACTCTCCCAGGAGCGATTTAGCAATCAATGCCTTGAAGAGCTGAAAATGTCCACACTTGTACAACCCAGGAAATCCTCATTACAGAACATCTCCCATACTGGGCAAAGAAACACAATTATTTATTTTAGAATCGTTTACCATAGTTAAAAATCGGAAATAGACTGAACAGCCATCAGCTTGAACGAGATCAACAACATCCTATATATTCACACAGTACTATACAACTAGGAAATTAAATGAAGTAGAATGCACTTCAGCCCAGATGAATCTCACAAACATATTAATGAGTTTGAAAAGTTGCAGGACTTATAAAGCTTGTCACTTATATGAAATTTTTAAAAAGAAAAATCTGTACTCTTTCTATGGCGGTTTACCTAAAAACCGAAGAGTGGAAGAATGCCTTTCAAATTCATACTAGTGTTTATCTGTATGGGGAGTTGGGAGAAGAAAAATCGGGATGAGGACGGAAGTTAACTAGGATATTAGTTGTATCTGTAATATTCTGAGGGAAAGAAATATGGCCATTACATTCCTTGGGGAACTCTCAGCTCAGGGTGGGGTGGGAAAGGGGAGAGGAGGGGAGGGGAGAGGAGGGGAAGGGAACGAAGCTGCCAGCCAAGGAAAAACATCTGTCTCACATAGTATGCTGCAAAAGTAGAATATATATCTGAAATCAGAAGTCCATCATGGGGGCGCCTGGGAGGCTCAGTGGGTTAAAGCCTCTGCCTTCAGCTCAGGTCATGATCTCTCATGATCTCGGGGTCCTGGGATCCAGTCCTGCATCAGACACTCTGCTCAGCAGGGAGCCTGCTTCCCTCCCCTCTCTCTCTCTGCCTGCCTCTCTGCCTACTTGTGATCTTTGTCAAATAAATAAAACCTTAAAAAAAAAAAAAAAGGTCCATCATGGTGGTTACATTTGGACAGGAATCCCCTTTCCAGCTGTGACTATGAATAAGAATTAAACTATCACCTAAAAAGCAGAGGGAATGCTGCCATAGGTTAATTGCATTTTAATCTAAATGGCCTTAACATTTTAACTCATCATTAATCACTGATGATGTGTCATGTCATCTCAAAATGCACAGACTATAGAATATTTCCTGCTCTTATGCAAATGGAAATTAAGAGCATTTCTGTGCCTTTTAAGAAAGGAAACAAGCCAAGACTGTGCGTGACAAAATGAAAGTCAAATGGTTAATGACAACAGAACAAAAGAACAATCAGGAAATGAACCCATCCTGCTTCTTTTTAAGGAAAGGCTTCTGCCTGGATTAGGATTCCTAGAACATGGAGCTACTCTTGCTTTGATGGCTTCCCTGATGTGGAGTGGAATGCTTATGGAACAGGAGGCCATTTCAGCCATTCAAATCATTTAAGGCACATCACAGATTATCTAGCATATAATCAAGGGTAGCTACTTGCGTATAACGTCTATAGTCAGCTAAAAATTATCTAAATATTACACTTTATTTAGCAAATTATAGTGCTTGAATATATTATCAGACTTGTTTTATGTGTACACTATTAATATGTACTTAATAATTATTTTCAACAATGGATTTTCTTAGCTTGAAGTGATTGTCAAAATTTCCACGTAAATGTTATTTACTCTAGGACATTTCATCCTTTTCCAAACCCTTTTAGGGCTTGCGTGATGCTTTAGAAAAGTAAATGAGTGATTTCAAAAATATAATATTTCTTGATCTCTGATTAAATGACTTATTTCCTTAAATGACTGACCTTTAAAAGGTCTGCTACCATGATGCCATTCTCAGTAATACTTGCTTGACCCCATTCTAGTTGTTTTAACAACGTTAAACACTTGGAATTTTATAAGTACAACATTTGTGGATTGTACAATTTAATATTGTAAATTGAGGTCAGCAGGAGACACGCTCCTACTTGAATTGTAGCGCACTTCTGGACATACTCTTATCTTGAATATCCAGATGATGTTTCTGAATGTCAGCTGGAGCAGTGAGACGTCTCTGAAAAATTCTAACTAAAATCTGATGTTGCATCAGTATTGTGAAGGTTATATTTTTATAGAGCAACATCAATCACTTCAAGATTAGTTAACTGAGATTAAAACATGGATTTTTTTAATTTAAAAGTAGAGCTCAAATTTTTGTTTATTTTATTACATCTCTCAACTTATATTCCTCTAATTTCATCTTACTTGGGACACACTTGTATTTAAAATATATAGCTAGTTGGCCTTCTATTTCTTTCATATTGATAACTTATATCTCAAAAATAAAGTCAGAAGTAAACTTCATGATGGACCTTATTAGAAACAGATTTAAAAACTTTAAAACTTATGATTGTTTTCTAGTTAATATCTTTGCATCCACAAATTCAACATAATTCTTCTTGGTTTGAAAACTGTTTGTTTATTTGAAGGATCTTTAGAGAACATTGAGTAAATAGATCAGAGATTCTAGATTGTGATTTGAAAAAATTTTCCAAAATTAATTAATATTTTAAAAAGATTTTATTTATTTGACAGAGAGACACAGCGAGAGAGGGAACACAGGCAGGGGGGAGTGGGAGAGGTAGAAGCAGGCTCCCCGTTGAGCAGGGAGCCCGACGGGGGGCTCGATCCCAGAACCCTGGGATCATGACCTTGAGTTGAAGGCAGACGCCTAATGGCTGAGCCACCCAAGCACCGCCAAAATTATCTTTCTGTAATGACTGAATCACATAGTTTGATCAAATGCATAAATGCTATAAATTAACAACCGAAACAACAAAGAATGCAATGTGATGTTATAAGTTAGAATTAGGACCTGTCATTAAAACAGCAATTTAAAGCACAACAGTTTATCTTGGAATGCAAGCGCTTTCTGTCAAAACTTGAAATGCATTCAAGTACCCTAATTCAGATAAATTAAACCAAGCTCCTCAGAGCAGCTTTCACATGTGAACACAAATCTTTATCAGTGGTACTGGAAGATGTGTGTGGAATGAAAGGAGAATGGGAAGACTGGATATGACATTTAGAGGCTGGTAAGCACCGCTGAGATGATGATGCCCACTGCTCCCATTTTTAATGAGCACAAGAGATACTAGACCACAAAATAATTACTAAGGAAATACAAAACAAAAGCCTGAGGCTTTTCTTTGTAACCAGTTCTCATGCTGTGTTTCCTTTTGAAACACGGGCTTTTTTCTAAGATCACTTCTATCATCTCTGCTTTACTAGTGACCTCTATCCTTGGTCTGCCCAATGAATACAGCGGCATATACTGACAAAAGACTAAAGATAGGCGATACTGAATCTCTTCTTTCCCCCCAGATGCTGATACCCAGAAATTCCAGACCTATGATCTTCCTATCAATGCAAAGAAAAACCCCAGACAGACTGCCAAACAGGTGGCTTGGTAACCCTAATAAAACAGAGATTAGTAGCAGCTAGAATAGGTTCATAATAGCGGGGACGAGTGGCTGGCTCAGTCAGTGGAATGTGCAACTCCTGATCTCAGGGTTGTGAGTTTGAGCTCCGTGTTGGGTGTAGAGATTATTTAAAAATAAAATCCTTGGGGCACCTGGGTGGCTCAGTGGGTTAAGCCTCTGCCTTTGCCTCAGGTCATAATCTCAGGATCCTGGAATAGAGCCCCACATCGGGTTCTCTGCTCAGCAGGGAGCCTGCCTCCCCCTCTCTCTCTGCCTGCCTCTCTGCCTACTTGTGATCTCTCTCTGTGTTAAATAAATAAATAAAATCTTTAAAAAAATAAATCAAATAAAATCTAAATAAAATATAGTATTTTATGAATATCATATTTATCTTATCAATATTTATACCTAATTATATTATAAATATTATATTTGTATTCATAAATATCATTTATAATATAAAATAAATTTATGAATATTATATGTTATAGATGTTAAATGTTTATTTTATAATAAAATAAAATAAATAAAATTTAAAATATAAATTAATACCAGGTCACATTAACAATATGAGATTACTGGACTGGTTATTATAGTAGAAAAGTGTATGTGTGTGCATTTATTTTTCCATTGGTGCAAACAAGTGATCTGAGAGTATCTTTCCATATACACGTAAACAAACGAGAAAAACAAACTAAATGACAGTCAAGTGAAGTTTCAAGTGCTTGAGTGAGCTCGTCAGCACTCACTTGCTCATTCATTCAGTCATTCATTCAGCGACATTATTTAGAGCCTAGTCTTACACCCAGCACTGACGTTCGGGGTGAATAAAATAGGTCTTGTTCCAAGCTTACTTCCGTGTACTTGGTAGTAGATGTGTGTAGTAGCAGCGGTGGCGGCAGCGCTGGGGGTAGCGTGCGATAGGGAGATGCCCAGACTCTGGAGTTAGTAGACTAGGCTGAATTGCTGGGTCAACCATTTCATAGATACATACGATTTTGGACTTGCTCCTTCATTTCTTTACACATGAGCTCTTTGTGTAGAATGAGAGAAAAATATTGCTATTGAATCCTAAGGTCATGTGTGGATTAATGGACATCACGTACGTGGCAGTCGCTGCTTGTCCAAGCAAAATCCAGTGGACCGGTTTTCACTCAATCACCTATACTGAAATAGAGCCACAGTCTGAGATTCTGGGAATTAAGACTTTAATATATGAATTTTGAGAGGGACACCATCCATGTCATAACAGTAAGTGACCTCAAAACAACAAACAAAAAACTTCGTGTAACAAAGTTGGAGATGAGAAAAGCTGGCACGGGCTGTCCTGATGTGTGGTGGGCTTCCTATTACCACACCTGATCAAGCAAGAGCCGGAATTGATATTGAAAAGGGAATTCTTGGGGTGCCTGGGTGGCTCAGTGGGTTAAGCATCTGCCTTCAGTTCAGGTCATGATCCGAGTCCTGGGACGGAGCCCCCTGTCAGGCTCCCTGCTCAGCGGGGAGTCTGTTTCTCCCTCTGCCTCTGCCCCTCTCCCCACTCATGCAAACGCCCTCTCTGTCTGAAATAAATAAATAAAATCTTTTAAAAAAAAAAAAAAGGGGAATTCTTTTAAGTGGGCGAAAGGTTAGGCTAAATTATACTCCTGCTTTTGTTCCTATCTTGGTAAATATCCACATGCATCTTGCTCTGTTCAGTTGTTTCCTTATACAACCAAACACCTGATAACCAATACGTATCACAGAGCTGGAGAAGCTGATCAGTATCTAGACACACATGATCAGACGCATAGTGCTCTGAGGATTTTTACAGTACTTTGTAATCTACAGAACAGTTTATATGCGTACTATTCTAAAACATCATAGTAACAATTATGATGGTAGAGGAATTACTGGCATCTCCTTAGTCACAGAAATTGAGACAGATCAGGATAATTGTGCCAAATCATTAGCAAATACTAAAGCTCAGACCCACTGTTCTTCCTACTGTTTAACCCTGGGTCTGTGTGGAAGTATAGCAATATATCCTGAGCCAGAGGACAGAAGTAATCCATCTTTGTGCCGTATCCATTTTTCTTGATGGTAGAGAGTTAAATCGTTATTTTCAGATCAAAATAAACACGGATATATTTTTAAGTGTGAAAGGCAACCTCCTCTTAAATCTTTAAAATAAAAAAGATTGACAGAAGCTTTTTGCTCATGGCAGACTGGCGTGGAAAAGCTCTGAGACACCCCTAGGCTACCACACCCGTAGACTCTCCTATGCCTTTAGGAAGCTGCAGTGGAAAAGTTCAAGACTCTGCCCATTGATGCCATCACCTTCCCGTAGAGGGACACTGGTCCTACCTGAAGAAGTGATTTTTGGTATGCAACTGATCGTCCATCTAATAGAAACTGCTTATAAAATACGGTTTACTGCAAGGCGCTGCTTCATTCACAGCTAATTAATCCATCAGAGAGAGCCTCCAGGAGTGATTACTTTCACTCCTCTCCAATCAACCTGTTCCAGATTTATACCCCTGACCCTGGGAGAAGACTCTCATCTCAAACCTCTGGATATGTCTATTATAATATCTTCTGGCATGTTCAGAATAGTGATAACAGCTAATGAACGGTATTCTTTTATTTTTAATCCAGGACCAGAAAACACAAATTGGGTCCTGTTGCCAAAAGGGGTTGGGATTTAATTATGCTGAAAAGTCTTTCACTTGGATTTTTGCAATGAGCCAACTTCACCTTTCTTAAGTGAGCATTTTTTTTTTTTTATTTGTTGGATTCCTAGATTCTGCTTCTAAAACACGGTGATTTGAAATGGCCAATTAGCCATGATGATTTTGATGTGGCTGAGTCAAAACAGCTACGGTAAGTTGTGAAAACATTTTTCCTATCAAGTAACAGGAGCAATGTACATCCTTGGCTCTCCTTTCATCCCTGAGTTTTACCCATATTAGAAATATGTGACATTTTGTGAGGACCATCGAGGAGGTAAGATGTGAACAATGAGTGCACATTTCTTACGCACAAAAGGAAAAAACAGATTTTTTATCTGGCTCTTTTGATGCAGTTCCACCAAAATTTCCCCATCTACCATCAGCTTCATCTACTTAATCTCTTCATGGTCCTTTTCGAGAATCTGGATTCAGCCAGGCATAAAGACTCTGCGAGGGTAGGCTGAGGGGACGCTGAGGGGACGGGTGAGTTATTCTCCTCCAGGATTCCCTACAAGCTAATGGATTCATGGCTTTTCCAGACCAGTGGGTATCAAATCTGATTTTCATCAGAATAACCTGGGAGCCTTGTTAACACAGAGATTCTTGGGGTCCCACTCCAAAAGTTTCTGAGTCCGTAGGTCTTGCAGGACAGCGAGAACTAATAGTCGGCGTTTCTAGCAAGTTCCTGAGTGATCCTGATACTGAAGCCGCCCATGGAAGGAGGCGTTGTTACCAACCTCAGTTTGGGTATAGTAAGAACCTCTTAGAAAGGTGCAAGAGCTCATTTTTGAGGGTAAATGAATGTATTACAATGGAAGTTCATTTAACTTCTCTCTTCTAGTTCATCAAAAGCCTGTCAGTACTTTTCTTCCAATTTTCAATTAGGGTTCTCAGTCGGACAGAATTCCATCCCTGAATCTCTGCACGAGATGACCTTTTGCTTCTGTATTGCCAGGCCAGCAAGCCATCACTCTCCGGATTTGCTTTGTGTTTTTTTCTTAGAAATCCCCACTCAATTCCTCTTCCTGAGATGTGACACCAGCCCAGCGCACACCCCAGTCTGAAAATGCGCCTTTCTCACAAGTCCCTCTGCCGTTAAGACATTTGTACCCTGTTTTATAGTCTCATTCCCACAGGGTCTTCCTTTTGTTGATCTTTTACTGACAATCCTGTTTTCTGTGTACAGTATTCCCAAAGCCAGACTCTCTATTATCCCTGTTCATTTTAACCGTATCAGAGAAGCAATTCTGTGTTTAAAGTACCTACGTTCAAATCCTATCCTTACCATTTACTAACTGTGTTAGCTGAGGCACGTTACTGGCTCCCTTTCTAAGCTTATCATATGTAAAATGTGGATAATAATGCCTAACCTCATATGGTTGTTGTTATGAGGCATGAGGATTAAGTTAATTATTATTTGTAAATGGTTTTATACAATGCCGGGCACACAGCAGGTATAATCAGTGTTTATCGGATAAACTGTCAGTTACTATTTATTTCTTTCTAGATCTAAAATACCCATCCATCAGTATTTCAGAAAAGTCAATTTTATCCTCAATATTGCTGAGAAATTCATTTGTTCATTTTTTTTAAGATTGATTGACTGATCTACTGATTTGTGAAAGAGAGAGAGAGCACAGCAGGGGGAGAAGCAGAGGGGGAGGGAGAAGCAGGCTCCCTGCTGAGCAGGGGGCCGGCGGCGCGGGGCTCAGTCCCAGGACCCGGAAATCATGACCTGAGCTGGACCTGGAGATCATGACCTGAGCTGAAGGCAGGTATGTAACCAACAGAGCTACCCAGGCACCCCTCATTTGTTCGTTTCTTTTTTTTTTTTTTTTTTAAGATTTCATTTATTTGACAGAGAGAAATTACAAGTAGGCAGAGAGGCAAGCAGAGAGAGAGAGAGAGAGGAGGAAGCAGGCTCCCCGCAGAGCAGAGAGCCCGATGTGGGACTCGATCCCAGGACCCTGAGATCATGACCTGAGCTGAAGGCAGAGGCTTAACCACTGAGCCACCCCGGCGCCCCTGTCCGTTTTTTGTTAAAATGATCTTACCTTCTAGTGGTCAGTGTATTTCAGGCTTCCTTCTGCCACTAAGCTGTCTACTTTTTGAGGTTACCTTCGACCTTCTGCCCTCAAATCTAAAGGCTTTCTTTGCTTTAATAATAGTTTTCTTCCTCAATTCAAAATTAGTCTGTGTCAAACACCAAAGGAACTAACCTGAAAATCGTAACTAAAGATAGCGAAAATCCTAGAATCCTAAAAACTTATCATGTAACATGTATAGACCAGGATGGCTGAGACTCCTGGGTGTTGCTGGCAAATAAAATCATTGGGCATGCCCTTCCCATCAGTATTTCTTTAGAAGGGAGGGTGTACGGTCCAGGTGAGAGAAGATCAGACACGGAGATCTCAAGGTCATGGATCAGGCTTCGTCTACTCTTTGCGCCACTCATGATCTTGGGGATCTCACCACTCCAGACCTACCATAACTGTCACACTAAAGTACCGATTCTCTCGAAACAGTCCCCATCCTCAAAGGCACCCTGATAAACAAGCTTTTCTCAGTTTCATTATATTCAAGTGATGCTTAGTGTCCCATATATATTGATAGGTAAGGCACTACCTGGCTGGTTTCCCCTTTGTTTGGCTCAGACATGTTTTTGTCATTTTATAAAATGGTCATCTGCTAGAATATTTTCAACAAATTCTGGCCTACATGATTTTCAATGGATGAACAGTAGTCCGTGGTATCAAGGTGTCATAATTTATTCAAAGAATCCCATCATTTTAGCACTTCTATTTCCTAGATCTCAATAGTAATCACAAATATACTGTACTACTTATGTACCTCTCCTGTCACTCTTTACATTTATAATGTGTTCTTTCCTTAGGGGGAATTCTTCGAAGAAAACTTGATGGTTCAGATGATATGAATATTTTAAGGCATCTCATACATCCTTCCCTCCAAATAGATTGTGTCAATTTGTGTTTTATGCAGAGATCAATAAAACCAGGATAATCTCGGAAGAAAGAGTGTTCCCGGGAGATACAACCTGAGACCAGGTGCTAAGTACATGTTTGGTGTATACGAGGAATGATAAGGTGGGCAGTGTGGTTTGCACCGAGTGAGTGCAAGGGAAGTGGTATGAAATGAAGTCACAGAGGGAGCAGGGCCAGAGGCTGGGGTGGCCCTGAAGGACAGCATAAGAACTTTGCCTTTGACTCTGAACAAGATGGAATGTTCGAGCAGAGAATACACACGGCATGACATGTGCAGCAGGGTGTTAGCAGGGTGACTCAGGCAGCCGTGCCGAGAGACCGCTGTGATAGCAGAGAAAGACACACGAGATGGCAGTGACTTAGAACGGGGTGCTGACAGTAGGTAAGAGGCCTCACATTTTATATGTATTTTATTTTGAGGGTAAAACTGCCATGAGTTGTTAAGCGGCTGAATATGTGATGCTAAAGAAAGACAAGCGTCAGGAATAACTAAGCCTCTTCATTTGATCAGCCAGAATCACGGACTTGTCATTTAACAAGATTAGGAAAACTGGAGGAGGAATTTTTTTGAGATACAAACTGGGACCGGCTGCAGTCCCAGACACAGGGCCAGGAAAATCCCACACCTTGATGGGCTAAGGACTGCATCCATGAGCTACATCACTATGTTAAAGGAGATGAAATGTAAAATAGTCTGTTTTATTATCTTCCCTATCTATCGGCCACGTTATTGCCCATAGAGTCATCTGCAATCTGCATGCGATCCTGATTGGAGCACGTACTAAAGAGTAACGTTGGGCAAACCGTTTAATCTCTCTGAGCCTCAGTTTCCTCTGCTATGAGCTAGGGAAATGGAAGACACTATTTACCTGCAAGGATTAAATGAAATAATAGATGAGAGGTGCCCAGCACA
This sequence comes from Lontra canadensis, assembly GCF_010015895.1. Classification (NCBI taxonomy): domain Eukaryota; kingdom Metazoa; phylum Chordata; class Mammalia; order Carnivora; family Mustelidae; genus Lontra; species Lontra canadensis. The sequence continues at coordinate 2,254,407 of NW_022631151.1, read as the reverse complement.
ACAGATGGCCCACAGTTAAATTTCAACAAATGTTGCTTCCTGCCTCCCCCTCGCCAAATTCTAAATCCCTTTGGAATATTGTCTCCCTAACCCTGACAGCTTAGTGTACGTTACCAGATATATGGTAGGTGGGTAGAATTTATTTATTTAAATAGAATTAAGTTTTTCATTAGCGCTCACTTTTCACCGCCATGATGAGCAGCGAGCCCAAACCATGTTCCATATATAGTTACAGATATCATTCTTTGTACTTAACATTGGCATCATTCCTCTGGAGCCAACTGGTAGTTTTTAGGTAAATTGTGTCTAACTGACAACTACTTTTGTGGTCTGTGATTTTTATTTTGCATTTCCAGCATAAATGCTTTTGCATCTAGTATTTTCTCCATACCCCATTCAATTCCCATGCGGAAAGTGAGAGACTCATTGTCCTCTCTTTAGCTGGCCTAGGAAGACTGAATTTAATGAAATTAATGTTGTTTCTCCCTGGAAAGGGGGAATTGGGGAGTAGCGGTAATGAGGGAGCAGGAGGCTGACTGAGGACAAAGCAAAAGCTGGCACCTTGCACCCCCTCTCCACCCGCTCCCCTTGGTAATGTGTGTGACATTCCTCAGCCACCCCTGGCTGCCCTAAAGGAAAAGCAAATAGTTAACTTGCAGAGATCACAATCCTGCAAGACAGGAGTCTCCCGTGGTTTACCAATGTCCTAGAGATTTACAACAAAGAAGCTATCTTAACAATAGCACAATTTCCAGAGGCAAATAACTCAGTTCCTCAAGCCCTAAATAAAGTTAAATTTCTTCTAAACCCAAATCTCACTAACAAAGACGCTTGATAGCAGAAATGTGAATGGCTTGCCGAAAGACAACATGGATCAAGCAGCAAGACCTCTGGTATCCCTGCACCTTGTAGGCCCTCTTTAGCATATGAAAGCTCCGTTGAAACCCCCCTTTTCACTCACCTTCCCCCAACCACAAGGTACATAACCTGCCATCCCTCACAACCCGGGGCAGCAGCTCTTCCTGCCCACGGGGACGGGTCCTGTCCCCATGCTTTAATAAACCACCATTTTGCACCAAAGATGTCTCAAGAATTCTTTCTTGGTCATCGGCTCCTGACCTTACCCCACGGAACCTCACCTAGGTTCTAGAACTTCATAAGTGGGGTGGGGAAAGTCTGCATTAGAGTCCAAGGAGCCATTGCACGTGTGTGTGTGTGTGTGTATATATACACACATATATATATATACATACATACATGTGTATATACATATACACACCATAGCCATTGAGGGTGTGTGTGTGTGTGTATACATACACATAGAGGCATGTATATATATTATATTAAATTAAATATATCAAATATATCAAATATTAAATATAAATATAATACATTAAGTTAAATATATAAAATATATATTAATTATATATTAATTAAAATATATATATATATATATATATGCCTCTACGTGTGATGCAAGGAGCCCAGCCCTCTGGTCTGTCTCAGGAACAGCTGCTTGGGCTGTGCTACAGAACTCAGCTTCGACGCAGCGATCTGTGGGGCCTAGGAGAGCTGCGAACACATGAACCCCCTCCTTCTCCTCCACTGTTACCTTCCCGTTACCCATGGAGGGGAAGCAGCTTGGGGTTCTTCACAAACTCTCCAAAACTCTCTAGATAATTGCCTGGCTCTTACTTTACATTGCCTTAGAGAGTCCGAAGAAATGGATTTTCTTCAGATCGGATACACTCCAGATAATAAGGTTCATGTTCTTCACATCATGAGTCGGAGTTGCCTGGATACACAGGCTTCGGGCCACCATGCGAAGGTGAAACCTGCCCCCCACACAGTGCACATTAGACTCGCTGATTAAGGTCGAAATATCCCCCGTGACAACAGTTCTCTCTTGTTTACTGTTTCAGCAACTGCGCCCAATCACGGAGAGACATCTAATCAGCTCACTGACCAAATTCACCAAATTGCATGACAGGATGTCATGCAAATATTTCCAGACAAATTAATATTTATCTTTTTTTTTTTTCAAGGTCTGCTGGGCAGGAAATTCCCAAACCTTTAGCAATTTCGGTTAGAACTAAGCGAACTTCACCATCGAGAAATGCTTCTTTCTTTCCAACCTAACTCCTTCAGTTTGTGGCTTGTTCTTTTCTTGTTTTCTTCTGACCACACAAATCTCTATTTTGCAAACTTTTAAAACCCATGCTAAATTAATCCCAATGGCAACTGAGATGTACAACTGTACTAACAAAAGAAAAAAAAATTGCTTAGTGCTTTCTAAGCAGATCATCTCCGTTTTTTTATGTTCATTAAATGTCAAGTAAAAACCTCGAAAAAATCACTTTTGTGCATTCTTAAGCCAGTTACAAATCTCAATTTAAATTTCAACAGCTTCTATGTTACTGAAATTAGTGACGTGAAAATTAAATGTATTTATGTGTATTTATTTCGATCTTTGCTCTGTCTAAAAAGGTTGTAAGGTGGCTAGAAGTGAGGCTATTCTTACTTGGTGTTCTATACAAAGTCAGAGTGTAGTGTAAGTGTCTGTGGCATAAACAAAATGAATAAAAATCAAATAATTTAGTACAACCTGAAAACATCAAAATGAAACAAAGAAAATAAACAACTGAAAGGGCAAAATACAGATGGGGCCAGTCATTAAACAAGTAGATAACCTTAAGTCAATAGGTCAGGATTAAATTAGATAATAAAGTAGATATGAAGATTCTCATGGCTTGTCTCAGCTTTATGCATATTTATAAAATTTTAAGTGACTAGTTTAAGATATCCGCAATTTAGTGTGTGTGTGTGTGTGTGTGTGTGTGTGTTATATTGGTCAACCTTTAAGCCAGTCTGTGTGGCCAAGTAATGATGGAAGTCTAAAATGCCTGGCTTAAATGATCACGTAGGGAATGTGAAGTTCATGGAAATGAGCAGGGTGCCATTCATTCGTATGTCAACGATGCTTCTTCAAAAGGATGCCATTAAATTATTGTGGTGATAATTGAGACACTAAAAAGAGACAGATGCTGGGCCTGTAGTTCCTAAGATCTTATAACCCATTAGCAATTAAATTTCAATGAGCTAACATAACTTCACTCTCACTAAATTAACAACTGGGAATATTCTTTCTGCAGCTTTTCCCTGGCATGTTTTTGCCTGATTTTAAAAGCAAAATGATACTCCATTAAGGTGCAGGATTCAGGAGACAGAGCATCAAGGTATTAGGGGTGTCCTACTCTCGGAACTAGACCTTGAGTGGCAACCAACAAAGGCAGGGCTGCAAGCGGCAGTCTAATGACATCAGAGTCATCTGATGGGATACTGTGGCAGCAGAATGCATGCTCAGAAGGTCAGTTCCTTCAGGGAAAGCATGTGAGTGCTCTCTCTCTAGGTGAGAAGAGTAACCCCAGGGGCACCTGGGTGACGCAGTTGGTTGACCGGCCAATTCTTGATTTCGGCTCCGGTCCTGATCTCAGCATCGTGAGATCAAGCCCCACATCAGGCTCCCCACTCAGTGAGGAGTCTGCTTGGGATGCTCTCTCCTTCTGGCCCTGCCCCCAACTCATGTGCACACTCTCTCTCTCTAAAAAAAACCTAAAGAAGAAGAAGAAGAAGAGTAACCTCAGAGGCTCTGTGGGTCGGTGATTCAAGGGAATACAGACAACACAATTCCAATCTGACCAGGCTACATTCGTCAGGATGAGTCCACACTGTAGTAACAAATAAATCCAGAAACAAATCTCACTGGCTTAACACAACAGAGGTGTGTTTTTTATCCTTGCACAAATCTCAATGCAGGTACTCAGCAGTCCTGGCACATCTGATCTTACAATGTGATCATTTCAGTATATAGCCTACCGGTCTCCAGAGCAAGGGAAGAGAAAGCAGCACGGGAGCTGCAGAATAGGCACAGAAGGAGTCCACATCGTTTCCACTGACTGCCTAAGTGCAGTGAAACTAGGAAGCTGTGGAAGTAGCCGCATACTGGTAAGCAGTAAGTACCTCCACCTTAAGTCTGGTCTGCAGCAGAGGACGGTCATTACAAGTAGAGCAAGCTGGGAAACATGTAAGCTACGAACAGACAGGCACAGTCAGATTCTGATGGGTTCAGGAAATCAGGCCCTAAAAAACACTGGGGTTAAAGCTACCCTATCAAGATGAAAGGGACAGAGGATAAGGGGCAAGACACAGTTTCGGCAGTCTTGTAACAGGGACCTGGAAAGGTATCACACTGGTTTAGAACAAATCTGCATTCCAGAATCACATAATATCCTACTCCTATTCCTTACTTCCCAGGATACCTTGGCAGGTTATATAATTTATTAGGTGCTGAATTTTCAGTGTGCTGTTATGAGCTGAACTGTGTCTTCCAACATTCATATGCTGAAGTCCTAACTTCATATCTCAGAATGGGACTGCATTTGGAGACAGGACCTCTGAAGAGGTAATTAGTGAAAATGAGGTCGCTAGAGGGGCCCTCATCCAATATGACTGGTTTCTTTATAAAAACAGATTAGAACACAGAAAGACAGAGGGATAAGAACATATGAAGATAGTGGAAGAAGAAAGCAACTTGCAAGTCAAGGAGAGAGGCCTTAGAAGAAACCACCCCATCAACACCTTGATCTTAGACTTGTAGCCTCCAGAACTATGAGAAAATACATTTCTCATGTCTAAGCACCCAGGCTTGTGGTACTTTGTTATGGCAGCCCTAGAAAATTGACACTAAGACATGTGCCAAAATATAACACCAGTACCTTCCCAACATATTTTCCTTCCTGCAAAAGCACATTAGTGAGTTGTCAGTGTTACACCACAGTTAATTGTTACATTTTTCTCTTTTACGCTGGGGGTTCCTCAATGATGTCCATGCTATGTTATTTGTCACTAAATTCCCAGTGTTTCACACAAGCACTGGACACATACAGGTTTCCAAAATTGTCTGTGCAAGGAAAGGAGGAAGGAATGGAGAGAGGGAGAACTGGCAGGAGAGAGAGGGACCCATTGCCCAGAGGAACTTATTAACAGGAATCCACAGAAAATAATTAATTAAGATTATATCCCAGGTAGAGAGTATGGGCAGAACACTGAAGGCATTAACAAGAACGATCACGCATGGATACTGAGCCAACCTTTACTTAAAGCAGATGTTCCTAATATGCTTCAAGTTCAAGGCCAGAATCCAGTAAGGCAACAGGTTATCTGCCTATAATAGCGGTGTACTGGTGTGAGAATCCAGGCAAGTACTGAAAACATCAAACAATATATGCTTTCCCATCTGATAACACTGCGAAACACTCAAGAACCTCCACATGAACATTCATTGTGTCTCCAGTGACAATGCATTTAGGACCTTAGATGATGGGTTTCAGCGTAAAGAGAACATCTTCACTGAAGACACCTGAGGTACGGAGAATGATTCAATGAAATAAACATTTACTGAGCACCTTCTTGTACAAGGCACTCTGCTCAGCTATGAGGAAACAGAAAGGTGACTAAGATCCAGTTCCTGGTCCCAAGAGCTTGTAAAACTCTGCTATTTTGGAAATGATTCTGATTTTCTCATCCAAATAAGCAAAATATCAGCAAATGCACACCTGTGTTTGTACAGTTACATAAAAATAAATAGCAGCACAGCTAGGCTGGAAAATAACAATTACATCTCAAATAATCCCCCTGCAGCCCAAAATAATTTATTTGCATTTTCCAAAAAGGAAACTGAAGTTAAAAATGCACACAGGCACTTAGCAAATGCCTATTGACTGGAACAGAATTAATTCTTGTTAGAGTCAACAGCAAATACCTGTGGGTCAGCTGGTAGAGGTGGGTCAAGGATATAACTTGTGCTTAAAAAGGGAAGGGGAGGGGAACCAACAGATCATTCTGTCTGGATTGTCAAAGTGTTCAAGGTCAGCTCATGACCCGAGGATCTGTAAATACATAAACTGAAACCTTCCCAAGAGAGCTTTCGAGATATTTGAAAATATGCCTTGTCCGTTACTCTTCTCCAATGTACGTTTCTAGTATGAGAACTTGTGTGTGACAGGAACAGGACAGTAGTATTTAAGGCATAACCAATCCAGTGGAGCTTATCACCCTGAAATTGCTTTCATTCCAACCTTCACTCCTCATTCCAGACTGCAAGGGAGCAGAATGTCTCCCAGATGATCTAAGAACATGCGGACATGCTACTTGGGTGTTAGCAGATCTAGAGAGACCCTAGAGTGAATCCTGTGGATGGATGCAGGACAGTGAGGGAAACAATGAGGACATTTCGGCAGAGACATAGATACTGATGCCCACCTTAGGCTCCAGGTGACATCAATGTTCCTTCCCTAGAGAGAAGACTAACAATAACTACTGTGTATTTAAGTGCCGACCATGTGTCACATACTATGTAATATCGTTCTGGTAATCTATCCACCGCACCCACATACATATCCAGAAATTCATGTTACCACGCACATTTTATCTTGTCAATCTGAATCTCAGAATAAATGCCAAAGCACCACAAGGCGAAGGCAAACAGCAGAATATGTACCGAGGTTGGTGTGTTTTTGATCTGTTACAGTGCTTGATTGCCCAAAAAAAAAAAAAAAAAATCAAAACCCAAAACAGAACGAAGCATAAATTCTCAATCTCAGGGCCCTAACAGAGACCACGGTGTCACAATTCATTTGGATATGCAAGTCAGATGGGTGCGCTGATCACTGTTTTTAAAATTTCCTGACCTGTAGCATTTGCTTACTTCTGCCATGTAGATACCCCCTCCCACAGTCACTTTCAGGCTACTCACGTGAAGTCAGAGAATATGCAATTCGGAAGAGATGCTCACTTCTGGCTTTCCTGGGATATACGGGTCAATTCCTGCATGCTTCTGAAGCATTATAGCATTCAAGTTTGTTGAATGGTTTCCATTTTTATATGAACTAGAGTAGATTCAGGTTATCCCTAAAATATCAGTACATTTATGCACTAGTAATTGAATATATTTCCTTTATTAGGAGAATGAGCCATACATGTAAATGACATTATTATGTGGATTAGAATGGGAAAAAAAGGCCAAAAACTGAATTGAATGCCGCCAGTCAGCAAAAACTGGCATTGTTAATGAAGCAGTTTGTTGAAAACTATGTGTTTTCACAAGCTGGTCAAGAATCTACCTACATCTGAACCAGCTACGATGTTACTAGAGGTCCCTGTACCACTCACAAGAAAAGGAAAATGGCCTGAAAATGGGAACATGGGGTAGCGACAGGCAGCACTGCAAGTGTCCAGGAGACCAGCTGAATGAAAGATCTGATCAACCTACTGTCCCATTTGTAAGACATACACTAGTGAGGTTACATGAACAGGAACTTGACTCAGTTGGGACTTAGTGTCCTCAACAGCCCATCTCCTAGGGAGAGGGAGGATGAGTCTGTTCGAGGAGTCTTGGCTAAGCCCATATATCCATCTCAAGATAATGTCTCCAAGATCCTTGCAAGTCCAAAGGGGACTTCTGGACATCTGGAATAATGCTGGCAAGGGACTCCCACACCAACACCAGCATAAACAAGGTTTGAACTAATCCTCTTAGAATTCCCTTTAGTGGGGCAGTGGGGAAGGTATCCGCTAGCTACACACATGGCATCAGTAGATGTTAATGTGTAAATAAAAGTAGTCCATGAAAACTTGGATTTGAAGTTGCTGGATTACGTAGTCATAAATGAATTATTGAAGGGATTCTCAGAGCATTATTCAAATAAGTTCTGAAACTCAAAAAAAAAGGGGGATACAATATACAGATGTCTTATATAGTGCTTCTGAAACCTACTTCACCATTTTAGTAAGGGTCTAGGATCCCATGACGATCTAACCTTCTAACTGTGGAGAAAGACACGTCTTGGTCCACGTACTTATCTCGTACCAGACAAGGTAGCAGAGTTTAAATTCCTATTTTTATTAGATGTTTTATATGCATTGATAATCTGTAAAAAAAACCCTGGCAAATTTTTTTGAAGGGCCACTTAATAAATATTTTAAACTTTGCAGGCTACATGTGGTTTCTGCCACATGCATCTATCTATGGGCACACTTCTTTTCTAGCTCTTTCCAATTGTAAAGAAACAAACAACAAAACAAAAAACCACCTTGCACACCTCTTAACTCAGCAGCCACACAAAAATGAGCTGCAGAGCCAGTCCGACCTCCAGGCTGGAGTCGCCTGACCCCTGATCTATAGTAACAGTTTCAAAGTTCATTGAAAGACTCAACATCAAACTGAAGGACAAGGTTTAGATGGTCTCAAAAAGGCTTCCTACTCCTCCTCACCTAAGCTTTTCTGATATTAGACTGTTAGACTCTCTAAGGTTAGACCTATTGTTCTGTGCTTTTGAGAGTACGTGATCCCTTATGACAGCCAGCTTCCAAGATGGCACCAATGATCGTCTCCCTCCTGGCATTCACAACTTTTTGTTGTCCCCTCCCACAGTGTACCAGCATTGTTACGAGTGATCGATAGAACGTGGTAGAAGGATGTGTTATCTGAGCCTAGATTATAAAAGACATCGTGCTGCCTGTCTTGCTTTCAGTCTCCTTCTTAGATCACCTGCTCCGGGGAAGGCAAATGTCATACTGGGAAGACAAGCAGGTGGTGCGGGTAGTATGGAACTACAGGCCTCCTGCCAGCAGCCACGTGAGTGAGCCATTCTGGAAGCGAATCCGCCAGCTTCAGTCAAGCCTGGAGATGACTGCCTCCCAGAAGGGAGCTTAATTGCAACCTCGTGACATCGCCTATGCCAGAGTCACTCAGCTAAGCAACACCCAAACTCGTCACCCACAGAAAATATGAGGTAATAAATATTTGTGGGCTTAAGTTGCTAAGCTTTCAGATCAGCGTTTACAGGGCAATGAATAACACACTCCCGATTATCATTTTGACACAGCCAACTTGAGGTCATGGATAGTCATGAGTAAGAAATAAGGTTAGGGAGACACCTGGGTGGCTCAGTTGGTTAAGCACCTGCTTTTGGCTCAGGTCATGATCCCAGGGTCCTGGGATCGAGCCCTACATCAGGCTCCCTGCTCAGCGGGAAGCCTGCTTCTCCCTCTCCCCCTGCTGAACTCACTCTCCCTCTGTCAAATAAATAAATAGAATCTTAAAAAAAAAAAAAAAGATACAGGGTTAGAGTAAGCCTACTCATGCCCTTTAATAGCTTTTAAATGACTATTATTCTTAACCACATCCATGTTGATTTGTCCTGCTTTATTTTTTGAATAAATTATTATCCAGGTTGGGCACATGGGTGGCTCAGGGGGTTAAGCATCTGCCTTCGGCTCAGGTCATGATCTCAGGGTCCTGGGATCGAGGCGCGCATCGGGCCCTCTGCTCAGTGGGGAGCCTGCTTCTCCCTCTCTCTCTCTCTCTGCCTGCCTCTCTGCCTACTTATGATCTCCCTCTCTCTGTGTCAAATAAATAAATAAAATCTTAAAAAAAATTATTATCCAGGTTATACACATACAGTCCAAAAAGATTTAAGACAAGTCCATTAAAACTCGTTGGATAATGACTCCATATCCCTACCACCCCACTCCTTTCTACCTACAGTTACTCATTTATATAGTCACAAATCCTAATCAATTGGATATATTTTATCAAGTGCAACAAATATCAACTACTTGAAGGCAAGCATCCTTGTTCTCAAGCTTCGTAGCCTTCTCAGTGCCTAACACAGAACCAGATACACTGTATGAAGCTAAGCGGACAGACCAGACTACAAATGACATAAGACTATCAGTCACAATACATGGTTTCCATTCCCATTTAATGGCGTAGAAGAATCATACTGATTCCTTGATTTTCAATGAGCTCATTGGAAAATGGGGATAATAATACTTTCTCACAGGGTTATTTTGAAGTTCAAATAGAACGATAAATGCAAAAGAGCGCTGGCAACTGGAAATCTATGGAAATGTGAGGTGTTGTTAAAACAAAGCTCCATAAATATGCACTGAGTTAATCTATTCAGATGCTTTAGAGACTGATATTTTTTTTTTCCTAAAAATACGAGTCAAGTTTCCCTAAATGTAGCAGTTAACAATCGTGTTTCTCTATTAAAGGCAAAAGTCAGGTCTGCATTTTAAAGTACTAAAACATGGAAATTCTGATATGATCCATTTATATCTGCGTAAATATATAAGGAGGAAACTCTTAACACTTTATCTATGCTTTGGGTTTGGTTTGGTTTTACTCTACATGAATTAGTACACGTCCCCACCTGTGGTTAAAATGCAGGACTTAAATTTAAAAATCTATTTCAGTGTCTTCATGAATGTGCTGTTAAATATATTCTCCCTCTCTCAATCATATGGTGAGATGCCCAAGATGTTGCATTTTCTTTCATTACAGTTCAGTTCTCTTGCTCCAAATTCCTCTTTGTTTCAATTTCTTAAACTTCTGAAATCAGAGCATGCTGCTTGGTAATGGATTTGCTATTCGTTATTTTATGGCATAGGAATAGCTTAACTGAATCATTCACAGTCCATCAGTCTAAGAGATCCCACTCTAGCACTGCCATAGGGTGTCAGGATATTATTAATGTAAAAAATATACAGATTCTTATATGACCCCAAGTGCTTCGAATCCAATGAGACCAAGAGAGAGCTTTTTGATACTGAGAAGAAAATTTGATCTTGCCGAAAAATTTTGCCAGAAGCTCTATTCTCAGACTAGACAGACTAGCAATTCACACAACTGAACAGATTTTGGCATCAATGCATATAAAAAAAGAAACCTTTATGTTTTCCAATAAAGTTGAAAATGTTACATGTTACCTGGTTTAATGTAATAAACATTTATTGTGTTCATTTAATGTACCAGGCACTGTTCTATGTGCTGTGTGGGTACAGAGAGGGTCTTTGCCTTCTAGGGGCTTATGCATCTAGAAGACACATAGATAAATGAGACATAATGAAATAAATGTTACGTCCAGGTATAAGGAATGCACTCTGGGTGCAGAAAGGGAAATTATTAATTCTGAACATAGAGACCAGAGCACTAAATCTGAGCCTGCAAGAAGATTCTCGTAGGCAGAAACCAAACCACCCAGGCAGAGGGAAGAGTCTAAACAGAAATGCTGAAGTACAAAAGTGTTTAAGGTCCGCAGAGAGTCAACATTTTGCAAGGCTTGAATGTAATATTCAAAGGGTGAATTTGGATCTGAAACTGAAAAAGTGGTTTGGGATCCAACTGGCAATATCATGCTATGAAGTTTAGAGTTTATTTGAAGGAAACTGGGAGTCATCGACAAATTTTAACAAACCAAATTTGAGATGTCTGCTTTATCAACCTTTGCTTTATAAAGACAATTCTAAAAACAGCCTGAGGGAGGGGCGCCTGGGTGGCCCAGCTGGTTAAGCATCCGACTTTTAGTTTAGAATCGGATCACGATCTCAGGGTCATGAGATTGACCCCCACATTGGGGAGTCTGCTTAAGATTCTCTTTTTCTCTCCCTCTCCCTCCTCTACTATAAATAAGTTTTTTTTTTTTAATTTTATTTATTTGTTTGAGAGAGAGAGAGAGCAGGGGCAGAGGGAGTGGGAGAGGGAGAAGTGACTCCCTGCTGAGCAGGAAGCCCAATGTGGGGCTCGATCCCAAGACCAGGACGATGACCTGAGCCAAAGGCGGACACCCAACCAAAGGAGCCACCCAGGCGCTCCAATAAATAAGTCTTTAAAAAAAAAAAAAAAAAAAAAAAGCAGGTCTTCCTTTCCAGCCCCAGCCATAGCAGCCACCAAGATGCTGATGCCCAAGAAGAACCAAATTGCCATTTATAAACTCCTTTACAAGGAGGGAGTGATGGTGGCCAAGAAGGATGTCCACATGCCCAAATCCCCAAGCGGGCAGACAAGAATGTGCCCAACCTTCACGTCATGAAGGCCACACAATCTCTCAAATCATGAGGCTACAGAAAGCAAAGAAAGTTTGCTTGGAGACATTTCTACTGGTAACTTACCAAAGACGGTAGCCAGTATCTCCCGTGATTACCTCCATCTGCCCCCTGGGACTGTGCCTGCTCCTCTGCACCACAGCCGCCCCGAGACGAGCAGACCATGGCCCAAAGGTCTGGAGGTAGAACAACTTGCAAGACTCACACAAGGGGAAGCTGACAGACCCCTAGATACGAAGCACTGTGCCCCCTGGTGCAGACAAGAAAGCTGAGGCCAGGGCTGGGTCAGTAACTGAGTTCCAGTTTAGAGGCGGATCTGGTTGTGGACGAGGTCAGCCACCTCAGTAAAGTTGGGGATTGTTTTGTGTTGAATAAATTTGTAGCCAGAAAAAAAATTAAAAAAACAAACAAACAAACAAACAAACAGCATAAGGATTGATCTGAGGATATAGGAGAATGAAGAAAGGGATGCTGGTTAGTCCAAAAAGGAGATCTGTCTTAGGAAAGATAGTGGATATGTGAATAGAAACAAAGGGGATAGCTGGGACTGACATGAAAGATATTCCAAAGACAGGACCAATGGGATTTAGCTGATTGGATGGGTGGGGAAGTATGGATATGAAATAATCTAGAATGAATCTGACGTTCTACTACTGGTCACTAGGGGCAGCTGTGATGAGCTTGGTGGTTATCAGGAAACTGAACAACGAAGTTACAGGAATGGTATTGTCAGAGACACATACACGAGAATCTACCCATGGATGGAAAGAAAGAAGGCTGGAGGCGATTATTCTTCTTAGAAAAGAAACAGAGAAAAACACATCTGAAAATGATGTGTAAGTAAAAGATGGTGACTTCTAATGAAAGGATATTAGTTGACCTCCATGTGGAGAAATAAAGAAGTGTTCAGTTTCCAGCATGGAAATCTTGCTTTCTGCCCAAGGGAGCCGGACTCAGAGCGGGGATGGTGGCAGGTTTCTGTGTGGTCCTGGAGACCCAAATGGGTGGGATGTAGAATAACCCTAGGGGAACGGGGGGAGGGGTATCAAAGTCAGAAGAGCTTATACATGCATGGAGGCAGCCCAAATGGAATGACTTCCCAGGCATTCAGCCAGGCTGAATCAAGTCCAATACTCAAAAAATTCCAACAGAGATAGCACGGTGGTAAGGTTGGTGTCGGCAGCTTTACATACAGAGCTAAGATTGTTTTATGTTCGTGACATACAGTAATATTACTCTACAGCGAGACAATGTCTCTTATACTGCAGGTATCCCCAGCAGTATGGGAAGCTGGGAATGGGGAGATTTTCCAGTAAGGCGATAATCAAGATGGTGCAGTTTTTTCTGCTCATCAAGCTCAGCCACTACTCCACTGGGTTCCTGGGCGGGGCCGACAGAGCCGGGCATTAAGTTACTGGAGACCTTGGACAGAAGACGGAGGAAGGAGAGAAAGCTGAAGCGAAAAACAAGCAGGAGGAGCCAAAAGAGATTGAGAAAGACTGGCAGAAGCCCAAGACAACAGCATACTAAAGTGAGCCTGTCTTTCTCTGGAAAGGTGTGGATGAACATAGCCTTCTGTCTTGTGTGATGCTCACCAAAACAAAAACAAAACAACAACAATAAAAAAAAGACCCTATATATTAACAAATAAGATACTAACACTGGTATGACAAAGGAAACATGCTAAGGAATGCTCCAATCAACAGACAATGTTAGCTGGTTGGTTGGTTCATTTATTTAGAGAAGGATTGGGATGAGCAGAGAGAGAGGTAGAAAGAGAATCCTTTTTTTAAGATTTTTTTTTTAATTATGTTATGTTAGTCACCATATAGTACCTCATTAGTTTCTGATGCAGTGTTCCATGATTCACTGCTTGCATACAACATCCAGTGCTCCATCCACTGCGTGCCCTCCTTAATACCCATCACCAGGCTCACCCATCCCCCCATCCTCCTCCCCTCTGAAACCCTCAGTTTGTATCGCATAGTCCATAGTCTCTCATGGTTCATCTCCCACTCTGATTTCTCCCCCTTCATTTTTCCCTTCCTTCTCCTAACGTTCTCCCTGCTATTCCTTATGTTCCACATATACATGAAACCATATGATAATTGTCTTTCTATGCTTAACTTATTTCATTCATCATTATCCCCTCCAGTTCCATCCATGTCCATGCAAAAGTTGGGTATTATCCTTTCTGATGGCTGCGTAATATTCCATTGTATACAGGGACCACATCTTCTTTATCCACTCATCTGTTGAAGGGCATCTCGGCTCTTTCCACAGTTTGAGGACTGTGGCCATTGCTGCTATGAACACTGGGGTACAGATGGCCTTTCTTTTCACTACATCTGTATCTTTGGGGTAAATACCTAGCAGGGCAATTGCTAGGTCGTAGATTAGCTCTATTCTTAACACTAGAGGAACCTCCACTATTTTCCAGAGTGGCTGCACCAGCTTGCATTCCCACCAACAGTGTAAAAGGGTTTCCCTTAGAATCTTAAGCAGGCTCCACTCCCTGCATGGAGACCCACGTGTGGCTCCATCTCAGAACCCTGAGATCATGACCTGAGCCAAAAATCAGGAGTCTGACACTTAACCCACTTAACCGACTAAGCTACCCAAGTACCCCTAGCTAGCTGTTGAAACACAGATATAAATCACAGAATTACTTTCTGCAGGTCACGCATGGCTGCACGCGTTCAGTATTGACTAGGTATCTGTATGTCTCAGACATTATGCGAAGGTATGAGTGATGCCAAAATCAGACAGTTCTTGCTCTCAAGCTGATCACTACCTAGTTATATGTTAACCTAGAAGCTTCAAGGTGAGATCCGTTTAGCAATTAAATGTACGGCCTATTTCTGAAGGGCTGCATGGATGGACTAACAAAATAACGAAACCTACAGGCCACTGTCTGTGAACACCTACTGTGCGCCACATGCCGAGCTGCGTAGCTCACATCTGTCACTTCTTTCAGTCCTCACAACAATCGCAGGAGGTGGAGGCTGTTACTCCAAAATTTTCAATAAGGAGATCGAATGTGAATTTAAGACACTTCCTCAGTGTCACAAAACGTAATTATTGCGGCTAGAAATTGAACATGTATCTCTTTCATTTCAAAGCCCATTTTCTGCTCTCACTCCAGATTACCACTCGGGAAACTTCTACCTAAAACTGAGGAAGGAGTTAGGGAGTCAAAGATAGTCTGAGAAAAATCTCTGTGAGGAGGTAGACCATGAGTGTGGAAGAAAGTAAGAAACCTGAAATGGCAGAAGCCTTTCCAGCGGGGACATATACGAAGCTGGCGCCGGGGGATAAATGGGAAAGGGGGACAGGAAGTATCAGCAAAAGCCCTGAACCAGGACCAAGCACACAAGAAAGCAGGCAAAAGAGACCTGGCTATCTGGAACCCACTGCCATATTGAAACACAGGGAGCACTTCTCATTTCCAGAATGGTGACCCTACTTCCCATGAACCTCTGGGAGCCTACATAAGGATGTATTATCATCACGAGGGTTAGTTATTTCTTCCACTTCCACCTCTGCCTAAGTATTATTATTATTATTATTATTATTATTATTATTATTATTACTTTTGTTAGTTAGCAGGCTCCATGCCCAACATGGAGCCCAGTGCAGGGCTGGAACTCATGAGCCTGAGATCAAAACCTTATCTGAAATCAAGAGTCAGAAGCTTAACTCAGTGAGCCACCCAGGTGCCTCTCTGCCAAAGGTTTTAATTAGCTAGATTCTCCTAGTAACCTGTGAAACCGTCAACAGGCTGCAGCTTAATATACATGCAAGCAACTTCCAACTGGGAAAAGCTCAGCCAGTGGGCAACTTGGTTTTAGGTGTTGCTAAGAAGAGTGCCGTTCCAGGTTCAGACAACCATGGTGTCTCACTCTGGGATGCCACTTAAATCCTAAGTGCCCGCTGGGAAGCAGCTGCGTCCTGAGATTCCGTGTCACGCAGTCTATGATTGTCCTTTCCCATCCCTATCATCTTCTTTTTTTTTTTTTAAGATTATTTATTTGACAGAGAGAGAGATCACAAGCTGGCAGAGAGGCAGGCAGAGAGAGAGTGGGAAGCAGGCTCCCCGCCGAGCGGAGAGCCCGATGCGGGGCTCGATCCCAGGACCCTGAGACCATGACCTGAGCCGAAGGCAGAGGCCTAAACCACTGAGCCACCCAGGTGCCCCCCCCATCATCTTCTTATTGAAAATGCCTTCATGAGTTGATTCAGGACCAAAATGATTGGAAAAAATGTGGCTCAAAGGAAGTGATTCCCACCACTGTATTCACTTTCATCTCTGTTTCATATTAGGAAACAGAGAGAAAGACATTTGTTTATTTATCCATTCATGTATCAAAAATATCTCTCTACGTCAAAAACTGTGGTGACCACAAAGGGCAGGATACAAAGTTTAATAATATAAAGTCTGTGTTCATCATAAATTACAGTGTAGGAAGAAAGATATACATATGGATGTAATAGTATAAGGCTTTGCTTCTCAAACCGAGACCTAGGAACACTGTCTTGGGATTCAGAGGCTAATCAGTCAGATTATGTGCACACCCGTGTGTGACCCTTCTGAAACTTTCTAAGTAATACATCAAGCCCATTTTGGATCATTTGGAGGTCTAGCTTATTAGAACATATGATCTTGCAGGGCCCCAACTGGGGTTTTAGTTTCAAAGGGGGTCACTGTCAGGTTCGCACTTGTGTTTACCATCAAGTTCATGCCAATGAGTACCCCTTTTGTTGT